>NC_052149.1:64189074-64498884 GCF_902713615.1 Scyliorhinus canicula
CTCGAGAGAACTGCAGCCATTGTAATGCACAGTGCTATTACCTATACACTTCTATTTCTAAAATCTTTCATTCCAATTAGGTCACTAACATTTTAAAGAATTAAGAAACATACATTGGATTTGTGGGAGTCAATTTCCCCATGTTAACTACTGAGGAGAAATAAATATGTAATTTTATTTATTTATTTAGTGACTGTAATGTCCCTTAGCCAAGTAATTTCTTCCAGTTCAGCTGTGTTGTGTGCGGATAGGCCTCCGCTGAGTCTGTGGATTGAACATTCTTCTATGATGTGGTGCATAGTTTGGTATCTCTCACAGGTACATATGGGGGTGGCACTAATGCCCCATCTGTGGAGGTTGGCCAAGCAGGGGTCTTGGCTGGTCTTGAGCCTGATGAGGGTTGACCACTCTTGCCTTGGAAGCTTGAAACTAGGCAGCTGTTGGGCTGGGTTTGAGGCCAGGTTCTTGTTTTTCGTGTCCAATGATTTCTATTTATTTGTCCAGGTGGAGAAATGCATTCACACACCCCTATCAGCGAAAGAGGTTGGGGAGGGTGTGCAAGAGATGTTCCATTTCTTACTAAATACCATATTAAGTGATATGAAAAACTAAAACACTGAATAAATCATTCATCTGATAAAATGTACAACCATACGTTTAATGGAAAATTATTATGTAGATTACATTACACTCGATCCATAAAATGTTTTATGAAAGGAAAAGCATGGATTTGCTTAGTGGATACAATGTCTGAACATTGGATTCAATGCACTAAGACCTAACTTTGAAGAACAACATTTATCCCCCATCTCCACTTGTGCTCCAGAATAAGGTGGTATTCCATTTTCTTGAACCATTGTAGTCCATATGGTGAAGGTACTACCACAGTGCAGTCAGGATTTTGTCCCAGTGATTATGGTGATATAGTTCCAAATTAGGATGCTTTGTAAGTTGAAGGGGAACTTGTAGGTGTGGTATGCCTGCTGTCCTTATCCTTTTTGTGGTAACGGTGATATCCATTCCAGGAAAATGGAGAATATTTCATCAAACCTTTGACTTGTGCCTTTTTGGAAAGGTTTTGGGGAATCCGGTGATGAACTGGCTGGGCAACAGGAGACAGAGAGTAGTGCTGGAAGGGAGTGTCTCAAAATGGAGAAAGGTGACTAGTGGTGTTCCTCAGGGATCTGTGCTCGGACCACTGTTGTTTGTGATATACATAAATGATCTGGACGAAAGTATAAGTGGTCTGATGAGCAAGTTTGCAGATGATACTAAGATTGGTGGAGTTGCAGGTAGCGAGGCGGACTGTCAGAGAATACAGCAAAATATAGATAGATTGGAGAGCTGGGCAGAGAAATGGCAGATGGAGTTCAATCCAGGCAAATGCGAGGTGATGCATTTTGGAAGATCTAACTCAAGAGCAGACTATATGGTCAATGGAAGAGTCCTGGGGAAAATTGATGTACAGAGAGATCTGGGAGTTCAGGTCCACTGAAGGTGGCAATGCAGGTCGATTGAGTGGTCAAGAAGGCATACAGCATGCTTGCCTTCATCGGACGGGGTATTGAGTACAAGAGTCGGCAGGTCATGTTACAGTTGTATAGGACTTTGGTTAGGCCACATTTGGAATACTGCGTGCAGTTCTGGTCGCCACATTACCAGAAGGATGTGGATGCTTTAGAGAGGGTGCAGAGGAGGTTCACCAGGATGTTGCCTGGTATGGAGGGTGCTAGCTATGAAGAAAGGTTGAGTAGATTAGGATTGTTTTCATTGGAAAGACGGAGGTTGAGGGGAGACCTGATTGAGGTCTACAAAATTATGAGAGGTACGGACAGGGTGGGTAGCAACAAGCTTTTTCCAAGAGTGAGGGTGTCAGTTACAAGGGGTCACAATTTCAAGGTGAGAGGGGAAAAGTTTAAGGGAGATGTGCGTGGAAAGTTTTTTACGCAGAGGGTGGTGGGTGCTTGGAATGCTTTGCCAGCGGAGGTGGTAGAGGCGGGCAGGATAGCATCATTTAAGATGCATCTGGACAGATATATGAACGGGTGGGGAACAGAGAGAAGTAGACCTTGGAAAATAGGCAACAGGTTTAGATAAAGGATCTGGATCGGCGCAGGCTGGGAGGGCCGAAGGGCCTGTTCCTGCGCTGTAATTTTCTTTGTTCTTTGTTCTTGTTTGTTATATGCTGCAGAATTCCAGCCTCTGACCTAGCCTTGTGACTATCTTGGTTGGTCCAGTGAAGATTTTGGTCAATGGTGACACCTACTCCCAGAACATTGATGAAGGCGGATCCAATGATGGTAATGCCTTTGACTGCAGAGGAATCTCTCTTGGTCATTGCCTGGCACTTGTTTGTGGTGTGACTGTTACTTGCCATTTATCAGCCTAAATTTGAATATTGTCCTAGTTTTGCTGATGCAGGCACAGACTGCTCAACTATCTTAGAAATTGCAAATGGAACTGAAAATTGTGCAATCCTCAGTGTGTATTGTCACTTCTGGCCTTGTGACAAGTGGAAGGTCATTAAGAAAGCAGTTGAAGATGGTCTGACCAGGGCACTAGCCTGAGGAATTCCTGCAGTGATGACTCTTGCAGCTCAAAAGACTAAATAAAAACAGAAAATGCTAGAAATATTCAGCACATCAGCTGGCATCTCTGGAGAGATTTACAGAATTAATGGCTGGGATTTTCCAGTCGTGCCCACAGCTGGGGTTTTCTGGTGCAGCTGATAGTCAATGGAATTGTGGCTTTCCACATTTTATGATACTGGAAAATTCCGGCCAATGTTTCGGGTTGATAATAACATCTCAGAGAGTTGTCCTTCAGCAACATCAACCAACCTTCTTTGTGTTAGGCACCAGAATAATCAGTGAATAGATTTTTCCTCCCTGATCCCCATTGACTTCATCTTTACTTGGGCTCCTTGGTGCCATACTTGGTTAAATGCTGTCTTGATGCCAAGGGTATTCATTCTCATGCCAGCTCTTTGGTCCATCTTTGGACCAAGGCTGTAGTGAGGTCTCAAGCTAAGTGGTCCTGACACAAACCAAACTGAGTGTTGATGAGTACCTGGTGTTTATGATGTGGAGATGCCGGCGTTGGACTGGTAACTGGTCACTGGAACTGGTACCTGGTGTTTGATAGCATCATGGATGATGCCTTTCATCACTTTAAATGATATTAGTCTGATGGGGTGATAATTGACCAGATTAGATTTGTCATGCTTTTAGTCTGCAGGAGCACAGGACACACTGGGCAATTTTCCACATTGTCGGATAGATTCCAGTGTTTTAGCTGAACTGGAAAAGCTTGGTTAAATGTGCAGCTAGATCTGGAGCCCATTTCTTCAACACCACAGTCGGAATGTTGCCGGGGCCCATGGCCTTTGCTGTATCCAGTGTATTCAACCATTACTAGATGTCACATATGGTGCATCAAATTAGTTGAAGACTGGCATCTGTGATCCTGGGAATGTCAGGAGGGGACTGAAGTGGACTACCCACTCGGCATTTCTGGCTGAGATAGATGTGAATGATTCAGTCCTGTCCTTTCTTCACATTCACGTTCCTTTCTGAGCAAGATTATAAATGGGAGACCGGATTAAATCTCTAGGAGGGCTTATTGTCTGTGCTGCTCCATCATGGCCCAAATAAATTAAGATAATCTCAAAAATTGACTATACGTCAGCCTGCGTAAACCTCCAAATGATGGATAATATTGACTTCAGTGGGGTAATTAGACAAAAGAGACCTGTGAGATGATTCGGAAGCCTCTGATGGGAATGGAACAGCAGGAAGAAATGACAAGGGTAACTCATTTAGAGGCAAGCTAGCACCATAGAAAGAACAATATGCCAAGTGACACAGAGCAGGAATAAGAGGTATGGAGTGTTCAATGTGTTAAAGTAAAGGAAGAAGAGGTTTTCCGGCTGTGCCTGCAAGTACATGCAGTTAAGGGAGATGGGTAGCCATAGTGCAAGGACAATGTTCATAATGCAAGATCCTAAAGGAATATCCCTCTGAACCAGCCTGTGTTGTGAAGTTTAGTTGTACAGGCAGTGGCGAATAGTGCATTGTTGCCCAGGATTCAAAACGAAGGATGAAGAGCTGGAGACACGGCCCTCTTGGTCAGCCCACATGAGAATATGGGCACTCAGCAGCGTCACCTCACTCCAGGTGGCATGAGAGGTGTTGCTGGTAATGTCTGCTGCCACAGAAATCCATCAAAATTTGTCTCCTTATCTCAATTTCCTTGGAGGGCTTGTGGGTCATAATTTGTGAAATTCTGGCATTGATTGCTCTGCTTGTGTGCCAAGACCTGCTGTCTTCTTTGACTGCATGTGTCAGCTGCCCCTAGGTTGACATTCTTCAAAAGTGGCAGAAAAAGATTCATGAGACTGCAAACAAGCTGACGGGTAAGCGCCGGAAAGCACAGCTCCAGGTTTACTAGTAGTACCTGCTGTCAACTTCATCTATAAACTGCCCTTTTAAAGGCTGCGTTCTAATTCTCACACATTGATTACACATGCTTGCCATGAGATTTGTGCTTACCACTATTCCAATGTGCAATGAAATAAGCTGACCAAAGAAACAAGGGCGCGATTCAGTGCCCTCGTTTTGCTTGAACGTAACGATGCCGGTGAATAGCGAGAAAGGCCAAAAACCAGAACCGCGCCAGGCGGCAAACTGTTTGTGATGCAACCGACCTGCTCCCATAGGTGAAATCGGGATTTCTTTGTAGCAATAACCACCACTTAAGCCCTATTTCCATACATTTAATGGGAGCAAACTCTTACACAACTGTCTTTCGTGATCCTGCCGTCTCCCCAGCGAGTGGTCACGCTGGCACCGATTAGCACTCCTTTCTAATAACGTGAAACTGGCAGAAGGGCTGCAGCGGGGACCCTAGAAGGTGAACTGCAATGAACCTGGGGCACTGGACATGCTGCCCCTGTGCTTGGAAAGGGGGAGGTGCAACTGGGGGGGGGGGGGGGGGGGGCTGCAGCCCCAGCTGGGGGTGGGCCACATGGAGGGCTAGGGGGGCTCTGCAGGGGGGGGGGGGTCAACTGCAGGCTCCCCATGCCAACCCTATATCTTGTGTTTCCAGTCTGGGGGCAACTAGTCCCTGCCTGTCTGCACTTAACAACCAACCATAACTTCCACTGAACACAGAGGTCTCTGGCTGTGCAGGTAAAGGCTATTGCTAATAAGGAATTGGCAATTGTGGTTAAGTAAGCACTTTACACATCCCAAGTGGATCCCAGTGGGTAGGCGGGCCATGTAGCATGTGGGGCTCATTGCCAAACATCCCAATTACACCTTGATGGGACACTGTGCTTGAACACTGTGGGAGGCAGCACCACAGACACAGCAGCCAACGTCCGAACACCCAGGGGGTTGACGACAATCTGCTCAGGTGTCTGGAGTGCACGTGTGCGGTCGGGTGAGCAGGGTCCCCATCCTGGAGTGGCTGGGTGTGCATGGGCATGACGTGTTGGGTGGGGTGGGCACGGGGGGGGGGGGGGGGGGGGGGGGGGCAGGCAGGCAGGACCCCATGTCTGGGGGAGATGGGACATGGGATTGGCGGTCAGACCGCATGGCATACTGATAATGGGGAGGGTACTTTAATGATTCTCGTACAAGTGTACAGCACTGCCCCACTGGTGCTGCCCTCTCTGCCTCCCACTACCCCCCCCCCCCCTTCCGCTCTGCCCAACGCTCACTACCCTTGATGTGTTGGGCCTTCCTTGCTCGACCGCTACGGCTAGGTGTATCCCCAGGATGCACATCAGAGGTGGAGGCAGCCAGCTGCTTGCCATGTCCCGTGGCCTTTGGTGCCTCTGGTGGGTGTCCTCTGGGGGCTCTGGGGTTGGAGGACCCACGTACATTTGATGGTGGCATATGCACAGCTATGCCGCCCTGTATTGGTTGCTGACTGTGTGGTGTGGCATTATCAGAGGGGTGGAACGTGTGGGAGCTGATGGCTAATGTCACCGGTCCATAGGATGGGTCTTGGTTGTCACCTTGTGCTATTTCCTCCAGGTTGATGTCCATAGAGCCTTGGGGTTCACCTCGGAATGGAGGGGCAATTGGACTAAGCTGGGCTCCCTGCATCATCTGGCTCTGCCAGCCCTGGCGGCGGTCTCCAGTGGCGATGGCCTCAGCGATGCTCCTCAGTGATTGGACCACACTCTGCAACTCCTCAGCAATGCCCACCTGCGACTGGAACAAGCTCCGCAACAACTTAGCCATTCCCATCTCAGACCAGGCGTGTCCCGCAGAATCTCATCAAGGTCAGTCTGGTACTTGGTCATGTCCCCCAACGAGTCGGATATTCTGCCGAGGCCCTCAGCCATCACCGTCACCAACTGCGCCATGCCTTGGATAGCTCCACTAATGCTGCTGATGCCGTGCACCAGGCTCTCCACTGAGGTCGCAACCCTAGCAGTGGGGCCTCGGTACCACGCATTGCCGGTGACATCTCCTGCACCCGTAGCCTCTGGGACTACTCCAACGGGCAATGGACCTGCTGGAGTGTCACTGACGTTTCCCTCTGAATGTCCCAGTCAATCCCTAACGTTTATATCAGCTCCGGGTAAACCTGTTCCAGAGGCTCAGCATTTGACTGGGACCCAGCTGGGTCCTGGGATCTAGTAGCCCTTCAGCTGCTGTCTCGTCTGGGTGTTACTGCGTCCACCTGATGTGCATCAGCAACTGTGTAGAGTTCATCAGAATGTCCCCCAGAAGCCTGACCACGAATGTTGCCATCGATGTGAGTGTTTTGTGCTTGTGGAGGGTGGAGATGACAGCTGTGACGCATCAATGGTGGCATCATCGGAACTCTCCTCTGAGGTGGTCTCATGGTAGGCATGTGGGGTGTGGGGGGCTACCACCCTGGATGGGCCGGCGCTGTCGGCTGGAGGTCTTGTGGGAGAATGAACATGTGGTCAGTGGGAGGGATGGGTCAGTCTGTATAGCATTAATAACTCACGTTTGACAGGTCCTCCGGGTGGGGCCTGTGGATCCCCACCCCTCGGCAGTGGTGACTGCTCTGTCCTCAGCCACCCCCATCACCTCCAGGGTCCGTTCCTCGAAGGTCGAGAGGATTCTTATGTCCGGCACAACTCTTGGCCTTCAGCTGGCAATTGTGGGACAACTTCTCCTGCGGAGACACAGAGGGTATCGTTAGCATCATATGTGGTTCACCATGGTGGGGCGTGGTGTGAAGGAAGAGTTGGGGGCTGAAGGGAGGGGGATTAATGGAGGGTTGAGATGGGGGCTAGTCACGTGGTGGTGGGAAGGTTTCGGTGGGGAGGGTCAACTTGCACGTGAGGCCCGGTGATCTTGCGGCAGTGGAGGCCAGTCCTCCTGGTAACACTGTCTGAGCTTTCGGCCCCTGCCAGTTAAACCCAGGCTTCACTGGCTGCCCTGTGGTCACCCTCTGGGACCCTCAGGACATCCATCCTGGCCTCGACCGCATCTAGGTCCGCGAGTCCAAACCTTGGGGCCAATCGTCTCGACGACATGGCTGTGAGCTAGGTGGGGTTAGCAGTGCAAGTGCTGTTTAAGTGCTGCTCGACCTCGTTAGCGTGGGCTGGCGGGCACGGTCCTGGTGAATCAGCCAGTGAACCTTCATTTGCGGCATGAAGCCTGTGGGGCCTCATTAAGTGAACTCATTTCCGTTACATTGTGTTGTCGGCCTCACCGGGCTGAACACCGGGAAGCTCGCGGTTGTTCCCGCTCGTTACCACACATCAAAACCTTTCTGGAGAATCACGCCCTTAGTGTAAAAATCTCTTCAGACTTTTGTTCGGCAACAACAACTTGCATTTAAATAGCACCTTTAGCATAATAAGAACATCCCAACATGCTTCATAGATGCATCATCAAACAAATATTGACACCAATGTTGTGCAGTGATGAGAAACTGATATCATTCACCACTTGTAAATTCCTCCAATTACTTTCCAACCAGAATGTGGTAAAATGTCCAGTGAAACCTCCCAGTAGCCCAGTGTTTGCTCCATTCTTCTGATTTCTTTTCATCTTTCATTGAAGTTTAAGTGAGTGATAGTATGAGCTCCAAATGAATGCATTGATGAATATCTCAATTTGGAGATTTCAGCGATAGAGCAATAAATAAAAATAAATAAAGATGATAAGTACACAATATAATAAAGTATTGAAAAAATAAAGCATATACTGTAATAAATGTTTATTTTCCCCCATGGATCCTGGTCCAATATCTGCAAGAGGTTAGTAAGCACAGAATGGAAGAGAAAATGATCCAATTGAAGGTTTGATGGGCTGAATGGCCTCCTCCTGTTCCTTTATTTCTGGCCAATCACTTTTACAAACCGTTGTAGCTCATGCCATTTTTAGTTATGCAGTTGTTGCTGTTAATTAAATATTTCATTTTGCCGTTTTCTGCAATGATGAACTCTGACAGAATGATTGTAGACTTCATCATGCGACTGCTATAACAGCTTAGCCTGGCCCGTGTTCAACTTGCAATACACTAGAAAGCTGACAGTTCTTTTCTTTAAACGTTCCGCAGATAAGGTTCAGTTTTCATTTTCATCAGTTCCACTGGCTGATTTTCTGAACATTAAAAATGTATTTTTTTTTCACTGCCGTGTTTATTACAAAATCGCTGCAGGAATGTACAATAAATAACTAATGGAGTCATTTTTGTGTCGGCTTTTAGCAGAATGGCCCCTGACTTCAAGAGGTCTATAAATGATAGGGTTAAGAGATAATGAATAAGACTGACTTGATGAAACTTTCAGCAGCTATCGGGAAGTCAATATGTAGATATATCCATTCTATTAACATCAGTAAGACATTTAACTGGCTCTGAAATTGGTCCAACCATTGAAATTTATTGCCAGTAGTGTTTAGAGAAAAGAGAGGACTGCAGCAAAATGTCTGGAAAGTGTAAGGGAAATACGTAACAAGGTCAGAGCTAATGCAGGTCGTATCTGGAACTGCGCACCCCCCCCCCCCCCCCCCCACACACACACACACACACATTGGACTGAATTAAACCACAAATTGGAGAAACTAAAGGAAATCTTATTGAAGAATGTTACTGACTGTTTATCTGGCTCTCCATCTGATTGCTTGCCAAATTGTGTCTTGTAGCTAATGTGAATTCTAATTTTCTCTCCTGCTAGTACAGTTGTTAGTTGTCCTGAAGAAAATGCTGAGCTTTCTTGACTTTGGCAGGGCAGCACGGTAGCACAAGTGGATAGCACTGTGGCTTCACAGCGCTAGGTTCCCAGGTTCGATTCCCCGCTGGGTCACTGTCTGTGCGAAGTTTGCACGTTCTCCCCGTGTCTGCATGAGTTTCCTCCGGGTCCTCCGGTTTCCTCCCACAGTCCAAAGATGTGCAGGTAAGGTCGATTGGCCATGCTAAATTGTCCTTAGTGTCCAAAAGGTTAGGAGGGGTTATTGGGTTACGGGGATAGGGTGGAAGTGAGGGCTTAAGTGCGTCGGTGCAGACTTGATGGGCTGAATGGCCTCCTTCTGCACTGTATGTCCTATGTTCTAATCTGATTTTCTTGGAAAACAAATTCATGTCTCTATTTAACGTAACCACTATGACGAAGATTGAGTTTAATCCTGCTGTAATTCAAGTGCTCAGTTTTCCTTCTTTATTCTTCTGAAGATCCAAATAAACAAACAGGGTGTTTTTCAAACTTTTATTTTCCTGAGACCCACTTTTGCCAACCGTCAGGCCTTCGCGGCCCATGCCGGCTGACCTTCGTGACCCATGCCACGTTTGCTTATCTTTAATGCGAAAGGGGAGCCTGCTTGGTCCTCAATCCAGTCAGCTTCACAGGAGGAGATGGCAATGCACATATCAGGTGCAGACTTCAGCCAGTTACTTTGTGTGAACGGAAAATCTAACCTGGCACCTGTAGGTTGTCATGGAGGGCAATAGCAATGGAATGATTGTTTTACTCAGCACTGCAGCACTGGATACTCCTGGGAGAGTCTGCTCCAGAATGCTGGCAGCCTCATGAGCTTTGATGTGTTTTTATTGTGCTGTCACAGGCAAGGTACAGCAGCATAGTCTTTTCATTTGGAGTCAGTTGTAAGTTAATAACTGACTCTGGGGTCTCAAACTCAAAGGGAATATTTCACCCACCACGTTTCTTTCAAAATCTGACACCTCTCATTTTCCAGTACTTCCCTGCATCTAGCACACATGGGCTTTGCATCCTTATTTGCATTGGTACAATTAACAAAGTCATAATTCAAGAAATCATCTTTATGCCACTTTATTCCTGAATTAAGTTTCTTCTTTGTAGGCTGTTAGCCAGAAGCCCTGGAGCTCTGTACAGAGCTAACACTAGCACTGCTCTGTCCTGCCCTGGACTCTCCTGACAGCTCTCTCCAGCAGATTCCATTGCGAGATCCTGTCCAGTAGGTATCCTGCCTATTTGTGTCTCTGGCCGTCTCTTTCTTGGAAGAAAATGATTCATCTTCACAATCCTCTTGCCTTGCTTGCCAGCAGCTGGAAAATGGAAGCAGCTCTCCTCCATGACCTGGCACATACATAGAGGGTGCTTGATGTCAAGTGTGCATGCAGGGCATGTGATGTCACTGCTGCTGTCTCTGGCCAGAAGACTGTATACAACCTCCTTTCAATCTCATCAGGCAGTAGCAGATGCCATTCTCAATAAAAATGGCAATAGTAGACAGTGAGCACTTCTCCTGCAATCGGGACCACCGTGGGAGCACCGCCATTGATTACTCCGTGACTCCTCCGACACCCAGCCGCAACGTACTATTTCCAGAAGTGTGGCATAAATAGGGTTTTCACAACATTTCAGCATCACAGTGGGGAGCAGGAGGGCTCCAAGGAAATTTGCCCCCGCAGATTATCCTTCTACCCAAATTTTAAGTACACTATCCAACAAGTTCTCCCTTTTCCTGCCAATCCATGGATCCAAATATGTTCACAGCACAGAAGGCGATCCTTTGATCCATTCTGGCCTGGCTGGCTCAATGTCAGAGCAATCCAAAACTACCAGTGCCCTTTCCTCATATATGGTTCAATCGTGTAACATTTATCTAATTTTCCCTTAAAAGACACAATGGTTGGTGCCTCAGTGTTAAAGCATTGCATGCTCTGAAACTCTTGCCTAAGAAATTTTCTCTTCACTGCCCTGGTAATTATTTTAAATTGATGACTCCTACTCATTGACCCAGCCAGAAGAAATAGAGGGATGGAAATTCAACTCATAAACACTTGTTTTGAAGTGTAACGTTGACATCAAATTCTGATTCATAAGACCATAAGACATAGTAACAGAATTAGGTAATTCGACCCTACGAATCTGCTCTGCCATTCAATCACGCCTGATATGTTTCTCATCCCCATTCTCCTGCCTTCTTCCCATAACCCCTGAACCCTTATTAATCAAGAATCTATCTATCTCTGTCTTAAAGACACTCAGCCTTCCGCGGCAAAGAGTTCCACAGATTCACCACCCTTTGGCTGAAGAAATTCCTCCTCACTTGTGTTTTAAAGGATCTTCCCTTCAGTCTGAGGCTGTGCCATTGGGTTCTAGTTCACTCTCTCTATGCCTCTCAGTATTCTGTAAGTTTCAGTGAGGTTCCCCTCATCCTTCTTAACTCCATCGACTACAGTCCCAGAGCCCTCAACTGCTCCTCATATATCAAGTCCTTCATTCTGGGGTTCATTCTTGTGAACCTCCTCTGGACTCTCTCCAAGGCCAGCACATCACATTCTTCCTTAGATACGGGGCCCAAAACTGCTTACAATATTCCAAATAGGGTCTGACCTGAGCCGTGTACAACCTCAGCAGTGCATTCCTGCTCTTGTATTCTAGCCCTCTCGAAATGAATACTAACATTGCATTTGCCTTCCTAACTGCCAACTGAACCTGCACGTTAACCTTAAGAGAATCTTGAACAAGGACTCCCTTTGTGCTTCTGATTTCTGAAGCCTTTTCCCATTTAGAAAATAGTCCATGTCACTCTTCTTCTGACCAAAGTGTATAACCTCACACTTTTCCACATTGTATTTCATCAGCCACTTCTTTTTCCAATTTCCAATTTCCTTATGCAGCCCCCCTACTTCCTCAACACAACCTGTCCTTCTCACCTGCAAACTTAGCAAAAATGCCCTCAGTTCCTTCTGCCAGATCAATAATGTATATCGTGAATAGCTGTGGTCCCTACACTGACCCCTGCGAACACCACTAGTCATTGGCTGCCATCCTGAAAAGGACCCCTTTATTCCCACTCTCTGCTTTTTGCCAGTCAGCCAATCTTCTATCCATGCCAGTACCTTGCCCCTAACACCATGGGCTCTTCCCTTATTTAGCAGCCTCTTGTATGGAGCCTTGTCAAAGGCCTTCTGGAAATCCAAATAGGTCACGTCCACTTGTCCTCTTTTGTCTAATTTCCTCATTTCCTCCTCAAAGAATTCTAACAGATTTGTCAGGCATGACCTCCCCTTGATGAATCCATGCTGACTCAATTCTATTTAACCATGCACTTCTAAGTACTCCGCAACCTCAACCTGAATAATAGATTCCCTCCCGTTGTCACTGGCGGGGAGGGTACAGCCTGTAAAAATAATAGTTCTCTCGAGATTTCTGTTTGTTTTCCAGTGTCTTCCTATTTTTATACCAAAGGCCTTTTTTAAGCGGATGAATGCGGTGATCTCTGGGTTTGTGTGGGCGGGTAGAAACCCGCGAGTAAAGAAAGTGCTGCTGGAGCGGAGCTGAGCGGGGGTTGGTTGGAACTGTCGACCTTTCGGAACTGCTACTGGGCGGCAAATATAGACATGATTAGGAAGTGGGTAGTGGCCAATGTTAGAAGGCTTTTGAATGTAATCATGCTGCCCTCCGAGGGGAGGGAGGCGGAGGTGGTGGTCGCTATGGATGTGAAGAAGGCCTTTGAATGGGTGGAATGGAATTATCTGTGGGAGGTCCTGGGATGTTTTGGGTTTGGGCAGGGCTTTATTGACTGGGTTCAGTTGCTGTACCAGGCACTGTGTGCGAACGAACACAGGGTCTTGTTATATGCAGATGACCTACTCCTGTATATTTCTGACTTGTTAGGGGGGATGGGGGAGATTATGCGGATCTTAGGGGAAATTGGCCGGTTCTCGGAGTACAAATTGAACATGGGTAAGAGCGAGATTTTTCTGATCTAGGCGAGGGGGCAGGAGAGGAGGTTGGGGGAGTTGCCGTTTAAAGTGGTGTAAGGGCGTTTTTGTTACTTGGGTATTCAGGTGGCACAGGGATGGGAGCAGCAACATAATTTAAATTTGGCCCGGTTATTTTTGGAGTGTCGGAAGACCCAGGTGTGCAAGGGACGAGAGAGGCCGACATTTTGGCTTCAGCCTCCTTGGTAGCCCAGAGACGGATCTTACTAGCGTGGAGGGACTCAAATCCCCCAAAATCAGCAGTGTGGGGTAGTGACATGGCTGAGTTTCTCAGGCTTGAGAAAATGAAGTTCGCCCTGAGAGGATCAACGTTAGAGTTCGATCGGAGGTGGCAGCCGTTTATCAACTTCTTTGGGGAAAATTAAACTGTTAGCAGATTCAATAAAGGGGGGTGGGGTGAGGGAGTAAGGGGGGCAGGGGGAGTTAGGTTATTTTTGTCTAGCTTAGGCGGGAACAGTGGGAGATGGAGGGGTGTGTTATGCCCTGAACTATGTTTACATTTGTATTTGTACCTTTTGTTGTTATAAAATCATAAATGCCTTAATAAAATGTTTGTTAAAAAAAAAAATAGACTCTACAATCTTACCAAAAACTGAAGTCAGAGTAACCGGTCTATAAATTCCTGTCTTCTGCTTCCCTCCCTTCTTAAACAGGGGTGTTACATTAGCCATTTTACAATCCTCTGGACCCTTACTGCCTCCAATGATTCCTGAAAGACCACCAACTATGCCTTCACAATCACCTCAGCTATCTCCTTCACAACCTTTGGGTGTAAATCACCCTTGGGTGATTTATCCACTCACAGACCTTTCAGTTTCCCCAGCACCTTCTCCTTAGTGATAGCCACTACACTCATCTCCGCCCTTGACTCTCTTGAAGTTCTGGGATCGCTGCTCAACTGCCTTCCCTGCTAGGCTCCCCTTCCAATCATGGCAGCACCGTGGTTAGCACAGTTGCTTCACAGCTCCAGGGTCCCAGGTTCGATTCCTGGCTTGGGTCACTGTCTGTGCGGAGTCTGCATGTTTTCCCCGTGTCTGCGTGGGTTTCCTCCAGGTGCTCCGGTTTCCTCCCACAATCCAAAGATGTGCGGGTTAGGTGGATTGGACATGATAAATTGTCCTTAGTGTCCAAAAAGGTTAGGTGGGGACCCACCTGAAGGTGGTGGACCAGGTCCATCTGAGGAAGGGGTGGGTTGGGCAGGTTTTTCACTCAGGGCTCGACTCGAAGAACCGGGGGGTGGCGATCCTGGTGGGGAAGAGGGTGGCGTTTGAGGCGTCTGAGGTTGTGGCTGATAGTGGCGGCAGATATGTGATGGTGAGCGGTAAGCTTCAGGGGGAGAGGGTTGTGTTGGTTAATGTGTACGCCCCAAATTGGGATGATGCTGGTTTCATGAGGCGTATGTTGGGCCGAATTCCTGGCCTGGAGTTGGGGGGCTTGATCATGGGGGGGGGGACTTCAATACGGTGCTGGATCCCCTACTGGATCATTCTAGTTCAAGGACAGGCAGGAAGCCAGCGGCGGCCAAGGTATTGAGGGGGTTTATGGACCAGATGGGAGGAGTGGATCCCTGGAGGTTCGGGAGGCCGAGGGCTCGGGAGTACTTTTTTTTCTCCCATGTGCACAGGGTGTATTCCCGCATTGATTTCTTTGTTTTGAGTAGGGGACTGGTCCCAAGGGTGGAGGAGGCCGAGTATTCGGCTATTGCGATTTCGGACCATGCTCCGCATTGGGTGGATCTGGAGATGGGGGAGATGCGGGACCAGCGCCTGCTTGGGCGTCTGGACGTGGGGTTGTTGGCTGATGAGGAGGTGTGTAGGAGGATTCGGGGATGTATCGAGAGGTACCTCGAGGTCAATGATACTGGGGAGGTCCAGGTGGGGATGGTGTGGGAGGCTCTGAAGGCAGTGATAGGGGGGAGCTGATCTCCATCCGAGCCCATAGGGAGAGGGGGGAGAGGAGGGAGAGGGAGAGACTGGTGGAGGAGCTGTTGAGTGTGGATAGAAGGTACGCGGAGGCCCCGGAGGAGGGATTGCTGGGGGAGTGGCGTAGCTTGCAGGCCAAGTTTGATTTATTGACCACCAGAAAGGTGGAGACACAGTGGAGGAAGGTGCAGGGAGCGGTCTATGAGTATGGAGAGAAGGCGAGCAGGATGCTGGCGTACCAGCTTCATAAGCAGGATGCGGCTAGGGAGATTGGTGGAGCGAAGGATAGAGATGGGAAGGTGGTGCGGCAGGGGGAAGAGGTCAATGAGGTCTTTAGGGACTTCTATAGGGAACTGTACCGGTCGGAGCCGCCGGCGTTGGCTGGGGGAATGGAGAGTTCTTTTGGACAGGCTCTGATTTCCAAGGGTGCAGGAGGAGCAGGTGGAGGGACTGGGGGTGCTGATCGAGTTGGAGGAGCTGGTCAGTGGGATTGGCCATATGCAGTCAGGGAAGGCGCCGGGACCAGATGGGTTCCCGGTTGAATTCTATAAGAAATATGCGGACCTGCTGGGCCCCCTGTTGGTTAGGACCTTCAACGAGGCATGGGAGGGGGGTGTTCTGCCCCCGATGATGTCTCGGGCACTAATCTCCCTGATCCTGAAGCATGATAAGGACCCCTTGCAGTGCGGATCATACAGGCCGATTTCACTGCTGAATGTAGATGCCAAGTTGCTGGCAAAGATCTTGGCCACTAGAATAGAGGACTGGGTGCCGGGGGTAGTACATGAAGATCAGACGGGTTTTGTGAAGGGGAGGCAGCTGAACACTAACGTGCGAAGGCTGCTAAATGTGATAATGATGCCGGCAGCAGAAGGAGAGGTGAAGATTGTGGTGGCATTGGATGCGGAGAAGGCCTTTGACAGGGTTGAGTGGGGGTACTTATGGGAGGTGTTGGAGAGGTTCGGGTTTGGGGTGGGGTTTATGAAATGGGTGAGGTTGCTGTACGAGGCCCCGATGGCGATTGTAGCAACAAATGGGAGGATGTCCGAGTACTTCAGGCTCCACCGTGGGACGAGGCAGGGGTGCCCCTTGTCCCCCTTGCTTTTTGCGCTGGCAATTGAGCCTCTTGCCATGGCTCTTAGGGAGTCGTGGAGGTGGACAAATTTGGTGCAAGGTGGGGAGGAGCACCAAGTGTCACTGTATGCGGACGACTTGCTGTTGTATGTAGCAGACCCAGTGGGGGGATTGCCGGAGGTGATGGAGATTCTTGCTGAGTTTGGGAGTTTTTCGGGCTATAAATTGAACCTGGGCAAGAGTGAGCTGTTTGTCGTACACCCAGGAGATCAGGAGGAGGGGATTGGTAGGCTCCCGCTAAAGAGGGCAGTGAGGAGTTTTAGGTACCTGGGGGTTCAGCTGGCTAGGAGCTGGGGGACTCTGCACAAGCTCAATTTTACTAGGTTGGTGGAGCAGATGGAGGAGGAGTTTAAAAGGTGGGACATGCTGCCGTTGTCGTTGGCAGGTAGAGTACAGTCCGTTAAAATGACGGTGCTCCCGAGGTTTTTGTTTTTGTTTCAGTGCCTCCCCATTTTTGTTCCGAGGGCCGAGGGTGAACAGCAGCATTCTGGGATTTATTTGAGCGCACGGGACTCAGAGGGTAAGGAGCGTCTTTTTGGAGCGGGGCAGGGATAGAGGGGGGCTGGCGCTGCCCACCCTCTCTGGGTACCATTGCGCAGCTAACGTCTCAATGGTACGTAAGTGGGTAATAGATGGGGAGGGGGCAGCATGGAAACAGATGGAGATGGCGTCCTGTGGAGGCATGAGCCTGAAGGCACTGGTAACGGCACCGCTGCCGCTCCCTCCAATGAGGTACACTACGAGCCCGGTGGTGGCGGCTACCCTCAAAATTTGGGGGCAGTGGAGGCGACATGGAGGGGAAGTGGGGGGTTCTGTGGAGGCCCCGCTGCAGGGGAACTACCGGTTTGTCCAAGGGAACATGGATGGCGGGTTCGTGGGGTGGCACAGGGCGGGCATTAGGAAGTTGGGAGACCTGTTTATCAACGGGAGGTTCGCGAGCCTTGGTGAACTGGAGGAGAAGTCTGAGCTCCCCCGGGGAATATGTTCAGGTACCTTCAGGTCAAGGCGTTTGCTAGGCGACAGGTGGAGGGGTTCCCTTTGTTGACCCCGTGGGGGGTAAGGGATAGGCTGCTTTCGGGGGTGTGGGTCTGCGATGGGAAGGTGTCAGACATCTACCAGGTAATGCAGGAGGTGGGGGAGGCGTCGGTAGAGGAGCTGAAGGCTAAGTAGGAGGTGGAACTGGGGGAGCAGATTGAGGAGGGGACATGGGCGGATGCCCTGGAGATGGTGAACTCCTCCTCTTCATGTGCGAGGCTTAGTCTCATCCAGTTCAAGGTGCTGCACCGGGCCCACATGTCCGTATCGAGGATGAGTAGGTTCTTTGGGGGTGAAGACAGGTGTGTCAGGTGTTCGGGGAGTCCAGCGAACCATGCCCATATGTTCTGGGCATGCCCGGCACTGGAGGACTCCTGGAAGGGTGTGGCGAGGACGGTGTCGAGGGTGGTGGGATCCAAGGTCAAACCAGGCTGGGGACTCGCGATATTTGGGGTTGGGGTGGAGTCGGGAGTGCAGGAGGCGAAAGAGGCCGATGTCTTGGCCTTTGCATCCCTAGTAGCCCGGCGGAGGATCTTGCTGCAGTGGAAAGATGCGAGACCTCCGAGCGTGGAGACCTGGATTAATGACATGGCGGGATTCATTCAGCTGGAGAGGGTCAAATTCGCCCTGAGGGGGTTGGTACAAGGGTTCTTTAGGAGGTGGCAGCCTTTCCTCGACTTTCTGGCTCAACGATAAGGTACTAGGTCAGCAGCAACCGGGGGGGGGGTTAGGGGGATAGTGTTTAAGTTAATTTGCTTATTGTCAATGTATTCTGTTGTTTATTGGGGTTGGGGGGGTGGGGGGGTTTGATATATGCGTTGTTACGGGTGCCGGGGGGTGTTTATTACTATTATTGTTATTGTTTTGTTGATATATATTTTTCAAAAAATTCCAATAAAAATTATTTATAATAAAAAAAGGTTAGGTGGGGTTACTGGGTTACGGGGATAGGGAGGAGGTGTGGGCTTAAGTGGGGTGCTCTTTCCAAGGGCCGGTGCAGACTCGATGAGCAGAATGACCTCCTTCTGCGTTGTAAATTCTATGATTCTATGACTCTGGGCAGCTCCTCCCTCATGTCTTTGTAGTTACCTTTATTCAATTATAAAACCGTTTCATTTCATTCCAGCTTCTCCCTCAAACTGCAGGATGAATTCTGTCATACTGTGGTCACTGCCCCATCAGGGTTCCTTCACTTTAAGTTCCCTGATCAAGTTTGCCTGATTACATATCACCAAATCCAGAATTGCTTGTTCCCTCGTGGGATCTGTCACAAGCTGTTCCAAAAAACCATCTCAGACATTCCACAGATTCCTTTTCTTGGCATCCGTGACCAATGTGATTTTCCCAGTCCACCTGCATGTTGAAGTCCGCCATGATTATTGTAATATTGCCTTTCTTATATGCCTTCTGTATCTCCTGATTTATTTTCTGCCCCATATCCTGACCACTGGGGCACCATGGTGCCTCACAGCACCAGGGACCGGGTTCGATTCCCACCTGCGTGACTGTTTGTGTGGAGTTTGCACATTCTCCCCGTGCTTGCATGAGTTTCCTTTGAATGCTCCATTTTCCTCCCACAGTCCAGCGATGTGCAGATTCGGTGAATTGGAGAAGTTAAATTGCCCCTTGGGGTGAGGTTATAGGGTGGGGAGTGGGGCATAGGTAGGGTGGTCTTTTTAATGGTCGGTGCTGACTCGATGGGCCAAGTGGCCTTTTTCTGTACTGTAGGGATTCTATGATTCACTGCTAGGGGACCTGTACGTAACTCTCATCAGGGTCTTTTTTCCTTTGCGATTCCTCAACTCTACATAACGGTAAATATACTTTGTTCAAAAACCCAATAAAAAACATTTATTAAAAAAACTCTACCCACACAGATTCTGTGCCTTGTGACCCTACATTACTTCCTGCTTTCAATTTAAGTTCAATTCATACTAACAATGCAACCTCTGCCCATCTGCCTGTCCTTTCGATAGCACATATATCCTTGTATATTTAGATCCCAGCCCTGATCCCCTTGCAGCCACATCTCTGCCCACAACACCATACCCGCTAATTTCAATGGGTGCAACAAGCTCATTTGGCTTGTTTCTTATACTGCGCACATTTGGGTACAACACCCTCAGTCCTGCATTGACCACCTCCCTTCTCATAGTTGTCCCCTATCTTGCTGTGCCTGAAGTTAGATTCTGCCGCTTTCGATACTCTCCATTCTATTACGTGTTCTGGAAACTTCACTAACCTCTTCTGATCCTCGCCCCTTTAACTAGTTTAAAGTCATATCATTATCCTGCACTCTCACCTTCTCCTTTAACTTTGATTTTCAAATTTTCTATACACCCCCCGGCCCCCACTATTTAGTTTAAAGGCGTATCGACAGCCCTACTTCTGCTTGGACTCATATTGATGTGTTAGACATATTGTGAGGCATATTGTGGGGCATCGAGTATAAAAACTGGCAAGTCATGCTACAGTTATATAGAACCTTGGTAAGACCGCACGTGGCATATTGCACACAATTCTGGTAGCCACACTATCAGAAGGATGTGGAGGCTTTGGGGAGGGTGCAGAGGAGGTTCACTAGGATGTTGCCTGGTTTGGAGGGTGTTAGCTATGTGGAGTGGCTGAATAGACTCAGACTGTCTGTTGAGGGGTGACCTGATAGAGGTCTACAAGATTATGAGGAGCATGGATAGAGTGGATGGGCAGACATTCTTTCCCAGGGTGAAAAATGAAATGAAAATCGTTTATTGTCACGAGTAGGCTTCAAATGAAGTTACTGTGAAAAGCCCCTAGTCGCCATATTCTGGCGCCTGTTCGAGGAGGCTGGTACGGGAATTGAACCGTGCTGCTGACCTGCCTTGGTCTGCTTTAAAAGCCAGCGATTTAGCCCAGTGTCAGTCACCAGGGAGCATAGATTTAAGGTCCGTGGGGCAAAGTTTAGAGGAGTCATGCAAGGCAGGTATTTTTACACAGAGGGTGGTGAGTGCTTGGAATGTGTTGCCAGGGGCGGTTGTCGAAGCAGATACATTAACAATGTTAAAAAGGCGTCTCATCAAATACATGGATAGAATGGGCATAGAGGGATATGGCACCAGGAAGTGCTGACGTTTTGGGTGATATCATGACCGGTACAGGCTTGGAGGGCCGAAGGGCCTATTCCTGTGCTCTTTTGTTCTTTGTCCTGCTTCACCTTAATTGCAATGAAAGTAGACTCAATGACTTGTTAACACGGGCAATTTTTATGTGCCAAGAACTGTCATCTTCAATCTAATTAATAGTCTTTAAATATTTTAAAAAAATAATCTTTATTGTCACAAGTAGGCTTACATTAACACTGCAATGAAGTTACTTTGAAAAGCCCCTCGTCGCCACATTCCTGCGCCTGTTCTGGTACACGGAGGGAAAATTCAGAATATCCAATTGACCTAACAAGCACATCTTTCAGGATTTGTGGGAGGAAACCGGAGCACCCGGAGGAAATCCATGCAGGCATGAGGAGAACGTGCAGACTCCGCACAGACAGTGACCCGAGCCGGGAATCGACCCGGGGCCCTGGCGCTGTGAAGCCACAGTGCTAACCATTGTGCTACTGTGCCACCCAGGGTCTTTAAAGGGACCAATGGAGGAAGCTAAAGAAAATAGTCTGGGAAATTTTCAAATTTTTGGATTTTATTTTTGTAAACTTAGGAAAAACAAGAGTGCAGACCTGCCAACTTCCTGCTCATAGATCACCTATTCCAAATTTTGGGCAGGCCTCAATTTAGGCAGCCAGGGTTCCTGCCAGAAACATGCAGAAACCTAATAATATTTGCAAATGGTAGTCAAAAAACGGCATAATGGCCCCTGACAACATTTGTGTCTTGCATTTATTCCTTCCCGAGTTCCTACTCCCATTCATAACCATGAATGGATGTAAACCATTTCCAATAATATTTAAAGATATTTGTAGTTGCAGAAAAGTGTTGGAAAGTTTGGGTGGGCAGTTTGTTTGCATTACATTTTGGCTTATGGTTACTCAATCCATTTCGAAGTGCTTATAGTGCGTTTGGAACTTTCAGTCTTTTATGAAGATTTTGGCCATGCACACATTTTCTTTATAGGTGTCGTTTTGACAATTACAGTCTGGCAAGTTTGGGAAGACCCTCCCCCCCCCCCCCCCCCCCCCCTTCATTCTATTGACTTGCAGCAATTTGGGCACTGATTGAAGGAATGCTTCTTACTGCTCCAAAATATAGGTGTCCACTATCCATGATCAGCAGCGTACCTCCCCTTTAAATTGATGCGCGTTGCTTTTAAGTAGCAGCCCCCGGTGAATTTCCCGCCTCCTAATTGGTGAGCTGCCAATAAGGATTGTGATTAGCGTTGGCAGCCCACCAATCGCATTTAAATTAGGCTTGGCCTCCAACGACACAGGGCCCTTGCCAACTGCATTCGGCAGGTGGAGCAGATGGCTCGCCCATCACATGCCTAATTTACACTACACACAAAGACTGCCCCCATACTGTCTTAAATTGCAAGATAACCCAACCGCCACAGGAAACCAACTGTTAATCAGAGGATAGTTAATTACAACTCTTTTGTAACCAGTTAATGACCTATTATTGTCTCAAACCAGCTTTCAGCTAAGACACCAAATAAGGAACTTCAAACAGTTCTTAATGTTCAACAGCTGAAAAGAAGTAGATTATAATGCACTTAAAATCAAAGTACAGTAAATATAAATAAAAATGTTATCTTCTAACCCGATCAGTCGTGCTGAGGGGCATTTCCCACACTCATCTAGTCTCTCATGGCCTACAGCTCAAAATTCTGTATTGAAAACAAAACCATTTGAATCTGGCTTATTCAAATCGTTCCTATTTCTTGCAGCACTGCCGTTTACGGGGCACCCTGGCTCCCTGCAGCTACAGAATGTCTCGCCTCTTCTCCAAGGTCTCCAACATCATCAGAAGTCTTGGGTGAGCTCTCTCTCCCGTGGTCAGTCATTCTTTCTCTTTCTTAGGTTGGATTCAGCTCACAGTCGTGACCAGCATCTTCTCTTGCCACAAAAGGGCAGCATGGTAGCATGGTGGTTAGCATAAATGCTTCACAGCTCCAGGGTCCCAGGTTCGATTCCCGGCTGGGTCACTGACTGTGTGGAGTCTGCACGTCCTCCCCGTGTATGCGTGGGTTTCCTCCGGGTGCTCCGGTTTCCTCCCACAGTCCAAAGATGTGCGGGTTAGGTGGATTGGCCATGCTAAATTGGCCGTAGTGTCCTAATAGTAAGGTTAAGGGGGGGGGGGGAGTTGTTGGGTTACGGGTATAGGGTGGATACGTGGGTTTGAGTAGGGTGATCATTGCTCGGCACAACATCGAGGGCCGAAGGGCCTGTTCTGTGCTGTACTGTTCTATGTTCTATGTTCTAAAACAACCTCAAATTTGTGGACACTTTGGGCCCCGGTTGATAGTCCCTAAAACTGGGTGCGATGCATAGTTGCACCATGCCCCATGTACATAATAAAGGCAGCATGGCATCTTCCTGCCAATTATCATGATTGCTATGATTGATTATATGCATCAACCAGGGACTCTTTGTAACCACCAGCACGACTTGAGGCTAACCTGCTGCTCTTAAAGGGGAGCTGCTTTGTTCCGACCCCCCAAGGGGTTTTGTAGCCACCTTCACGATTCCCGATTCCAAAATGGAGGCCTGCAAAGAATACAGGGAAAATTGGCCAGCCACAGGAAAACAAGCAGGTGCAAGGTTTCCTGTGTATTAAGACTTGGAGAACCCAGACAGAACCGAAACCAATAGCCATCTACATACTAATGAGCAATCCCCAGGAACAATTAGAAACATTGAAGCGATCGGGACCAAGACAGACACCCCGGCGCCAGCGGGAGCCAGGACAAAGGCAGGCCAATGGACACATAGGGCTCGCCCAACGATCAGTGAACAGCTCCAGTATTGGAGAAATCGATTGAAACGATTGGGACATGGTCCAATTAATTGGGACCAAGTCTGAGGTCCGCCCAAAAGGGCACAAAACCCCTGGGGACTATAAAGTAGAGTCCCCAAGTTCAGTTCGCTCTCTTGGCAGCTCTCAAAGAACTCTTGACCGTGACTCTCAGCGAGGAGAGACCTGCCTAGCAGCTGCATCAACCAAGTAAGTCTCAAGTCAACGCACGCTACGAGATAGACGCTCCTAGCAACTATTCCATACCAGTTTGAAGCCAGCAGATTCAGCACCGGACAAAGGCCATTGTTCCTCTGATCTGGTGGGCCATTCGAAAGCTAAGTATAGGCCTTTAGTAGCAGTGATAGTTTAGTAAGTAGAGTTTATGCATGAGTAGTGATTGACTGTGTGTATAATAAATGTGTATTGATTTGAAACTTACTAACTGGTGTATTGAGTTATTGATCAGCACTTGGCCTTGAACCTCGTGGTGGTATCAGAAAGATACCTGGCGACTCTAGAGCAAAGGTTATTAAAACAGAGCAATTAAAGAGAAAGCATAACGAGCAACAGTTTGAACCTATATTATATCAGATTCCCCACCTAAACCTTGGAAAGCAAATACCCCAGGTGATTATGGGGCGGAGCTTCTTTCCAATTGGAGGATCCCCCACAGGATCCAAAGTGTGGTGAGCCTGTGGAATTCATTATCACAGGAAGTAGCTGATGCTAAATATTGAGTGTATTTAAGAGGTGGCTAGATGTAGCACTTGGGGCGAATGGGATCAAAAGTCATAGGGATAAAACAGGATTAGGCTATTGAGTTGGATGATCAGCCATGATCGTGATAAATGGTGGAGCAGGCTCGAAGGGCCAAAAGGCCTCCTCCTGCTCCAAGCTTCTGTGTATATATATATGTAGGATATAAGCCCCAACCTGGGAGCAGTTTGGGGAAGAAGACCTTGAGGGGGAGTGGAGAGTGAGAGGGTATTATATTGAAGAGTAGTTGAGGAGTAGTAGAATAAATCTAACTGCATCCTGTCTGGCTGCGTGTGGAGTCCTTGGGCGGGATTCTCGGCGAACTAGCGGGGCAGGCCACTCCAGCGTCGGGCCGTCCTGAAGGTGCCGAATACGCTGCACCTTCAGGGGCTAGGCCGGCACCGGAGTGTTTGGCATCGCGCCAGCCGGCGCCGAAGGGCTTGGTGCCATGCCAACTGCCGCATGTGTTGGCGTCATCCCAGCGCATGCGCAGAAAGATCCTTCTCTGCACCGGCCAAGGCAGAGGTTGACAGCGGCCGGTGCAGAGGGAAAGAGTGTCCCCACGGCACAGGCCCGCCTGCGATCGGTGGGCCCCGATCGCGGGCCCGGCCACCATGGGGGCACACCCCGGGGCCAGATCTCCCAGCGCCCCCCCGAGGACTCTTCAGGCTGCCCATGCAGCCAGGTCCTGCCGGTAAGGACCTGTTGTGATTTACGCTGGCGGGACCGGCTGAAAATGGGCGGCCACTCGGCCCACCGCGATCCGGAGAATCGCCGGGGGGGGGGGGGGGGGGGGGGGGGGGGGGGGGGGCAACTGCCAGCGGCAAATGCCAGCGGCTTTTTTCCTTTCAGAAAAGTAAGAAGTGCAAAGCAAATGCTTCCTTGTGGGCTTGGAATGGGGCGGCGTTCCTGACTACTCACCCCCACACACCTTCCAAAATGGCTCCCCCAGGTTCTCTGGGTCCTGTCTGACTGGCCTTGGGAAGACGCACACAGACACACACACAGACACACACGCCTCCGTTCTAGCTCTTGCTACTTAGTTGCTGATACAGGCAGCTGGAATGAAACACTGCAAGCCCTCCAATTGGCTGGTAGCTCTTGAAGATGGGATCCTTGCTTTTAAAGCGACAGATGTTCTGATAGCAGGCAGTTAACTGCCTGATGAGCATACAATTGCATTAAGGCTTCAGGAAATGGCTAACACACACATTTTCCATCCGATGGACTGAGCCACAGCTGCAGCCAGAGGACGAGGTCATACCTAGGGTCTGCAGCAGAGGACAGAGATGAGCTCCGCAATAGATAGGAGAAGGCCGACAGACTTACCCAATAAAACATTTGGCGTATCGGCAGGCCTGTCAGAAAGCCTGCAGTCAATGTCAAGGAACATGGAGTGAGTCTGGCTCCAGCGTAGGATTTTTGACAGAGCTTGTCCCATTCCAGCATGTGGCCAAATGAATCAACATACATGGAATCAATCTGATGTTGTATCTGGTGGCGAACGTCTCAGCTTCCATTGCAGCTCAGCAGCAAGTGGCAGGCGATGCTCAGGCTGTTGTCCTGTAAGCTTAGCTTGCTGTCATCACGACTGTATGGCCTCACAGCAGTCTAACAATCTGTCTTCCAAAACACTGCCAGGATCGCTGAAGCACCATTCCGTGGCTTCATAGAACATGCCCCTGCTGCTCTTTCTCAGCATGACAACATTCCTATCCCTCACCCTCTACCAATGCCCTTGCTGTTTCATGTCAGCCATCCAGTCCAGACTGTTCCCTTCAATGCTGAGATGGTACAGTCTGAAGCCTTGCAGAACTGCTGGAGGCTATCCTCCAAGGCCATCATCAATCTTAATGCAGCATACAGCTTGACAATTGCTCAACCAAGTACAGCAGGGCTGCTGCAGATTGGTCCAGGAAGTGAATCCATTGCTTCAGCATGTCAATGGTCTGATCTATCACTCAGGGTTTTCAATATATGCCTGGTACACGCATGTGTGCGGTTTGCAAATTAGAGACTTACCCTTGTCCTCGGCTGATAGCTCTTGTTGTCCAGTAACTACCTACTGGTGGATGCTGAAATACAGCTGGCACACTGGACTGCTGCAGAATGGAGGCATCATGATTGTTACCAAGATATTGGCCATTTCCTGCATGATTCTCTGCCAATGATCACATACCAGCTGTAGGTTGATGGAGCAGGTCAGATGCTGGGGATTCTTAACTCACCTCTTGACTCCCCAGAGTCTGTCCACCATCTACAAGGTGCAAGTAATAAGAATCTTTATTAATGTCACTGTGGTGAATGAGATTCACACAGTATTATAATCTGTATATGTATGTATCAATATTGTAAGTGCTGTTGCACTACCTGACCACCAGGGGGAGAAGCTTTGGGAGTACTCGAGAGTTTGTACTGGGCTCCTCCCTTGGCTCCGCCCATGACTCCTCCCCCTGGAACTGCTGTATAAAGATCTGTGCCACAGGGTCAGCCAGCCAGTTCACCGAAAGTTCAACGGCTAACAGGCTGGCTCTGTTGTAAGTATATTAAAACCGCTATTGTAATCCGACAAGCACGTGTTCGTAGAATTGATGGTTCCATCAATTTAATATACTTACGAAGCAGTCGAAGTAAATCATGGAAGCAGCCCTCAAGCCCGGACGCCTAGAACGCGACCCGCAGGATGCAGAGGCTAAAGAAATTTTTTCCCACTGGCTGAGATGTTTTAAGGCCTACCTGGCAGAAGCCAGCACCGCTGGAACAACGGAGGAACAAAAACGCAGCCTACTGCATGCGAGGGTAAGCCACAGAATCTCCACACAGCTAAATCCGGCCGGTTCTTACACCGCAGCGCTGGCAATATTGGACAAAATGTACGTTAGGCCCATTAACGAGGTTTATGCACGCCACGTGTTTACGACTTGCCGTCAGCGGCCTACGGAAACGCTAGCCGAATTTGTTAGGGAACTGAACAATCTATCTAATGACTGTAATTATCAAGCCATTACCGCGGCTGAACATAGGGAGCTTGCTGTGCGGGACGTTTTCGTAGCGGGCGTTAGATCGAACTATGCGCCAAAGACTGCTAGAAAAGGGGGCCCAGGACTTAGACACTACTGTGGAGGCTGCTACCACTATGGAAGTCTCCTTCCGCAGCCTCACCTCGTTTCCCGCGGACCCCGCGACCTCATCGTGGACCCCCGACCAACAATCCCCCCAGGACTGTGCAGCACGGCCCCTCAGCTACCGCGCTGCCAAAGCTAGTTACTCTGCTGCCCCAGCCAGCTACTCAGCTGCCCCAGCCTGCCATTTCTGTGGCCAAAGCCAGCCCCCACGGCAGCACTGCCCAGCCCGATCCGCGACCTGCAGCAGCTGCGGGAAGAAAGGCTACTATGCCAGAGTGTGCCTCGCGAAAAGGGCCCCAGTTTCTAATTCCCCAGTAGAGAGAGCAAATCGCTCCCAACACCAGCGGGCCCGCGGGGCCCGAAACGTTGCGGCCTACGCCCCGACTCTGCCCCCTCCCACCACGTGCGATCCATGGGGGCCGCCATCTTGGCAAACCGCCAACACGCGGTCGGTCACGTGCGACTCATGGGGGCCGCCATCGTCCTCGCCACTCACCACGTGCGATCCACGGGCCCCATCTGCATCTCCATGCTCAGATAGCTCATCTGAAGACTACGACTTCCCCGGGCACTCATCACGCGGCCCGCAACTCAGCGCAGTGATCCTGCATCAAGCTCGCCAGAACGTACCGGCATCTACTCGACCGGATGCCCACTCGGAAGACTACGACTTTCCCGGGCACTCATCACGCGGCCCACAACTCAACACGGTCACCCTAGATCAATCCCGCCCCAAGCACCTACGAAGTTCGATGGCGGAGGTCCAGATCAATGGGTACAGCACGCCATGCCTCTTTGACTCCGGGAGCACCGAGAGCTTTATACACCCAGAGCTGGTAAGACGCTGTTTGCTTCCTATTTTTCCTGTGAGCCAAACTATCACCCTCGCTTCGGGCTCCCACTCAGTCAAATCCAAGGACACACCGTCGCTACGCTCACAATTCGAGGCGCTAGTTATTCAAAATTTAAACTTTATGTCCTGCCTGACCTCTGCGTGCCACTCTTATTAGGCCTGGATTTCCAGTGCAACCTCAAGAGCCTCACCCTCAGCTTTGGCGGGCCCCTGCACCCACTCACTATCTGCAGCCTAGCCACGCTGCGCATCACCCCCCCCATCTCTCTTCGCCAATCTCACTCCAGATTGCAAACCAGTAGCTACTCGCAGCAAGCGATACAGCCTACAGGATAGGGTCTTTATCCGATCGGAGGTCCGGCAGCAGCTCAGTGAGGGGATCATAGAGGCCAGTAATAGTCCCTGGAGAGCTCAGGTGGTGGTCGTCAAGACCGGGGAAAAATTTTGCATGGTCGTCGACTATAGTCAGACCATAAATCGCTTTACGCTCCGAGACGCGTATCCCCTCCTCAGAATTGCAGACATGGTTAATCAGATCGCCCAATATCGGCTATTTTCCACGGTGGATCTGAAGTCTGCATACCACCAGCTCCCAATCCGCCCGGAGGACCGCCACTACACGGCGTCCGAGGCCGATGGCCGCCTCTTCCATTTCCTCCGGGTTCCCTTCGGCGTCACTAACGGGGTTTCGGTGTTCCAACGAGCAATGGACCGAATGGTAGACCAGTACGGGCATTAATGGCAGACCGCGGGACATGCGCCAGCGCACAGATTAGCCGTCTGAAAGCCATCCACGTTGACCTCTGCCATCCAGGGGTCAACCGGCTCGCCCACTACATCAGAGCCCGAAACTTGCCTTTTTCCAACGAGAAGGTAAAAGCGGTCACCAGGGACTGCCCGATCTGTGCAGAGTGCAAACCACACTTCTATAGACCAGACAGGGCCCACCTGGTCAAGGCTCCTAGGCCCTTTGAAAGCCTTACGATCGATTTCAAAGGGCCACTCCCCTCCACTAACAAGAACATTTATTTCCTCAACATCATCGATGAGTTCTCCCGATTCCCTTTTGCCATTCCATGCCCCGATATGACCTCCCACACAGTCATTATGGCCCTGCATAGTGTCTTCACCCTGTTCAGTTTCCCAAGCTATGTGCACAGCGACGAGCTGCATCAGTACCTGCTCGACAAGGGCATCGCCTCGAGCAGGACTACCAGCTACAACCCCAGGGGGAACGGGCAGGTGGAGAGGGAGAACGCGATGGTCTGGAAGACCGTCCTACTGACCCTCCGGTCTAGAAAACTCCAAGCCTCCCAATGGCAAGAAGTCCTCCCAGACGCGCTCCACGCAATCAGATCCCTCCTCTGTACAGCTACAAATCAAACCCCTCACGAGCGGCTCTTCATTTTTTCTAGGGGCACTACCACGGGGGTCTCACTTCCGGCGCGGCTGAGGACACCAGGCCCGGTTCTCCTGAGGAGGCACGTCAGGGGGCACAAAACTGACCCCCTTGTTGAAAAGGTGCGCCTCCTCCATTCCAACCCCCAGTACGCATTCGTGGAGTTCCCGGACGGTCGCCAGGACACAGTATCCCTTTGGGACCTGGCACCCGCTGGATCCAGCCCCCCCTACCCCCGCTGAGGAACCCCTTACCCCGTTCCCTATGCTGCCGCCCCCTCGCGCCCCCGATTCCGCAAGCTCGCCCCACCGTTTCCACGCGCCAGCACCAGCCCGCCTCCAGCGCCCCCAGTCTCCAGTCGAGCCAGAGGTGTATGAAGTTTGGACGAGACCCGCCCCGGAGTCTGCCATCGTACCCCAGCCCTCAACACCCACCCAGCCACCGCAAGAGGCTGCAACCCCGGTGCTCCGCAGATCGAAACGAACAATTCGTCAGCTGGACAGACTAACTCTGTGAGCCACCACCCCCGCTGGACTCGATTTTTTAGGTTGAGAGGTGGTAGATTTGGAACTGAGATGAGGAGGAATTACTTCTTGCAGAGGGTGGTGAATTTGTGGAACTTGCAGCCCCATAGTGCGGTGGAGTCTGAATCGTTAAATGGTTTCAAGAAAGAGATAGATATATTTTTGATAAAAACAGGTTTGAGGGATATGGACAACAGGTGGGGTGTTGTATTTGAGACCAGGAAGGGATCAGCCATGATCTGATTGAAAGGCGGAGCAGGCTCGAAGGGCTGAATTGCCTACTTCTGCTCCTAATTCCTATGTTCTTATGTACTATCTAAAGGATGTACGGTAACAATTGACAAAGCTTACTTCAACCATTCCGCACATCAAAAAGGGCAAAGTCAACAATGATATGAGAATATCACCTGAGCTTTACTTCCAATTTACACATCATGCTAACATATCAGCATTATTGGGTCAGTCCAGGACTTCAGCAATTAGCATCATCATAGAACCACAATCAGCACACGTACTGCAGCCATTCAAAGATGGGGACCACTATTTTATCTGGGCAAATCAGGAAGGGCAGTAATTGCAGAATTCGCAATGTCATGTTCACACCAAGAACACATTTTAAAAGTGGCAGCATGACCTGGGAGGAGGGAGAGAGGGAAAGAGCGTGCAAATCCATTGTGATAAACATATAAACAACTTAAAAATCAAACTTAACAGTAAAAATGCCTCCGTAGTCATAACTTCTCTGCTACAAAAAATGGAAAATCCCCATAATTTTGATCAGAAATTTCTGACACAGAAGTAAGTGAATGCTGTGTATAAATGGAGCTTAAGTTGTGACAAGCCTGTGCTCTACAGTGTTCTCTGGTTGAGAGAGTGAATGTTTAAGGTGGTGAATGTGCTGTCGATAAAGCAGACTACTTTGTCCTGGATAGGCTGAGCTTCTTGTGTGGTGGCAACTACACACATCCAGGCAACTGGAAAGTATTTCATCATCATCCCTCCCTTGTAGTTAGTGGAAAGGCTTTGAGGAGTCAGGAGGCGACTGACTTGCTGCAGAATCCCCAGCTTCTAACCTACTCCAGTTGCCAATGGCTGGTCTGGTTGAATATGTTTTGGTTACCACAGGATATTGATAGTGATAGATTTTGTGATGGTAATGCCATTGAATGTCAAAACTTTTTATAGATGGTCATTGCTTGGGACATTGTGGCGTGACTGTTACATGCCATTAATCAGCCCAAATCTGAATGTTGTCCAAGTTTTGCTACAGTGAACAGCTGAGGAATTGTGATTGGAGCTAAACACTACAGTTATCAGTGAATATGCCATTTCTGACCTAATGGAGGTCATTGATCAAATAATTGAAGATGTTTGGGCCTCGGATGCAGCCCTGGGGAACTCTTGCAGAGAAGTCCTGGGGCCGAGGTAAAAGGTCTTCAAAAGCTTCCTATTGGTAGATATGACTCCAACCACTATAAAGGTTTCCATCTGACCTCCTAGTTGCTTCATATTAATTGTGTCACTCTCAGTTGAATACTGCCTTGATATCAAGGGCAATCTCTCTCACCTCCCCTCTGGAATTCAGCTCTTCCATCCATAATGAGGTCTGGAGTTAAGTGGTCCTTGCGGAATTCAAACTGAGCATTAATACAGTTAGCGAATCCTTCCATCATTTTGCTGATGATTGAGAGTTGGCTGATGGGGTGGTAATTGTCTAGATTGGATTTGTCCTGCTTGGGCATACTTGGGTAATTTTCCACTTTATTGAGTCATTGCCAGTGTTGTAGCTGATTTGGAGCAGCTTGGCACAGAGTATGGTTAGTTCTGGAGCTCAAGTCTTCAGTACTGCAGCCAGGATGTTGTCAGGGCACTTTAGGCTTTGCTGTATCCAGTACACTCAGGCATTTCCTGATATGATGTAGAGTGAAACAAATTGGCTGCAGACTGGCATCTGTGATACTGGGGACCTCAGGGGGAGGCCAAGATGGATGATCCACTCAGCAGTTCTGGCAGAAGATGATTACAAATAATTCAGCCTTGCCTTTTGCACTCACTAGTTGAATCTGGCATCATTAGGGATGGGGTTTTCATGGAACCTCCTCCTCCGGTTAGTCCTCCATCATTCATGACTATATGTAACAAAACCACAGAGATCTCACATGATCTCTGTCATAATATACACACAAGTATATGATGGTGCACAGACAGGCATTGATTGACACACAGGATGACCAATGAACACACAGAACACAGCAGCCAATCACCAGACAGGACACGACCACTATAAAGCCAGAGGTCACTAGTTTTCCCGCTCTCTTGGGATGCAGCCTCTGAGACAGTCAGAGCCCGTGAGCTACAACTAGAACATACACCATGTGGTAGTAAGATAGTCTGGTCAGGTTAGCCTCAGGTCTCCAGTCAACTCAGCATAGTGTCAAACCACAGTTAAAGTCTGTATGATAGTTAAGAGTTCAATAAAATAGAGTTTCATTTCGTCAAGTGTTGGAAGCCTGTCTCTCTCACTGCTATGGTAAACACAGTCCTCGCAGACCCAGCTTACCCAACACATCATGGTACCAGTGAGTCATGCTCGGGTTTGACCGACCTACCTTGAGATAGTCTGGCTTTGACCAGCGATCAGCCATCCGGTAACATGGGCAGCGATCGCCCTCCCCCGCCGCTCCGCATCGCCGGCAACCTCAGTGCAAACGGGAAGATTTTTTTTTTTTAAAATAATTTTTATTGAAATTTTTCGATACAAACATTTACCCCTATTACATTTTAAATTATAACACCACAAGTCCCCCCTGGAAAAACCTCCCCACACCCTCCCCCGCGCGCACCCCCCCACCCTCCCTCCCCCCCCCCCCCCCCCCCCCCCTCCCTCCCCCCCCCCCCCCCCCCTCCCTCCCCCCCCCCCCCCCCCCCCCCCCCCCCCCCCCGCGCTATCAGTCTAGCAACCAAACCGTTTTTCCCTTTCTGCCGATGGCCTCGGGCAGTCCTTGCCCGCGACCCCCCGCTGACGTGCTCCCTTCGTTGCTATCCCCCCCCCCCTCCCTCCCCCCCCCCCCTTTCTCCCCGGGTTGCTGCTGTTTCGGCCTCCGGTTCCTATCTCTGATCCAGAAAGTCAAGGAAGGGCTGCCACCGCCGGAAGAACCCCTGTACCGACCCTCTCAGGGCGAATTTGATTCTTTCCAATTGGATGAAGCTTGCCATGTCGTTTAACCAGGTGTTAACGCTTGGTGGCCTTGTGTCCCTCCACTGAATCAAGATCCTTCTCCGAGCTACCAAGGACGCAAAGGCCAATATTCCGGCCTCCCTTGCCTCCTGTACTCCTGGCTCCACCCCAACCCCAAAAATCGCTAGCCCCCACCCTGGTTTGACCCTGGTTCCCACCACTCTCGATACCGTCCCCGCCACCCCCTCCCAGAACTCTTCCAGTGCCGGACACATCCAGAACATATGTACATGGTTCGCAGGGCTTCCCGAACACCTAACACACCTGTCCTCCCCCCCGAAGAACCGACTCATCCTAGTCCCCGTCATATGGGCTCTGTGCAGCACCTTAAATTGGATGAGGCCCAACCTTCCGCACGACGACGACGAATTGACCCTCTCCAGGGCATCCGCCCATGTCCCATCTTCTATCTGCTCTCCCAGCTCCACTTCCCACTTGTCTTTCAGCTCCTCTATCGGTACCTCCTCCACCTCCTGCATTATTTTGTAGATGTCCGAGACCTTCCCTTCTCCGACCCAGGCCCCTGACAGCACCCTATCACTCGCCCCTCCATCGGGAAGCAAGGGGAATCCTTCCACCTGTCGTCTGGCAAATGCCTTCACCTGCAGGTATCTAAACGTGTTCCCCGGGGGGAGCTCAAATTTCTCCTCCAGCTCTCCCAGGCTCGCAAACCTCCCCTCTATGAACATGTCCCTCAGTTGCCTGATGCCCGCCCTGTGCCAGCTCTGGAATCCCCCGCCAGTGTTCCCCGGGACAAATCTGTGGTTCCCTCTCAGTGGCGCCGCCATCAGACCCCCCACTTCCCCCCTGTGTCGCCTCCACTGCCCCCAGATTTTAAGGGTGGCCGCCACTACCGGACTCGTGGTATACCTTGTGGGGGGGAGCGGCCATGGTGCCGTTACTAGCGCCCCCAGGCTTGTATTGCCGCAGGACGCCCTCTCCATACGTTTCCAAGCTGCCCCCTCCCCCTCCATCACCCACTTGCGCACCATCGATGCGTTCGCCGCCCAGTAGTATCCGGAAAGATTGGGTAGCGCTAATCCTCCACTGTCCCTACTCCGTTCCAAGAAAATCCTTCTCACTCTAGGGGTGCCATGTGCCCACACATAGCCCATAATGCTGCTAGTTACCTTCTTGAAGAAGGCCCTGGGGAGGAAGATGGGCAAGCACTGGAACAGAAACAAGAACCTCGGGAGGACCGTCATTTTGACTGACTGCACCCTCCCTGCTAGCGACAGCGGTACCATGTCCCACCTCTTGAACTCCTCCTCCATCTGCTCCACCAGCCTTGAAAAGTTCAGCTTGTGGAGGGTCCCCCAGTTCCTTGCCACCTGCACCCCCAAGTACCTGAAGCTCTTTACTGCTCTCCTAAAGGGGAGCCGCCCAATTCCCTCCCCCTGATCTCCCGGGTGTATCACAAAGACCTCACTTTTACCCACATTTAATTTATATCCCGAAAAGTCCCCATACTCCGCTAGTATTTCCATTACCTCCGGCATTCCCCCTTCCGGATCCGCCACATACAACAACAAATCATCCACATAGAGTGATACCCGATGCTCCTCCCCTCCCCTTGTCAGTCCTCTCCAACCCCCTGAACCCCTCAGTGCCATCGCCAACGGTTCGATCGCTAATGCAAATAGTAAGGGGGATAGGGGGCATCCCTGCCTGGTACCTCGATGGAGCCCAAAATACTCCGACCTCCTCCCGTTTGTAACCACACTCGCCATCGGGGCCGAATACAGCAGCTTCACCCACTTGATAAATCCCTCCCCAAACCCAAACCGTTCCAGTGTCTCCCACAGGTATTCCCACTCCACCCTATCGAATGCCTTCTCCGCATCCAGTGCTACCACTATCTCAGCCTCCCCCTCCACTGCTGGCATCATAATTACATTCAACAGCCTCCGGACATTTGTATTAAGTTGTCGTCCCTTTACGAAACCCGTCTGGTCCTCATGGATTACCCCTGGCACACAATCCTCTATTCTGGTTGCCAGGACCTTTGCCAACAGTTTGACATCTACATTCAAGAGGGAGATAGGCCTATAGGACCCGCACTGTACAGGGTCTTTGTCCCGCTTCAGGATCAAGGAGATCAGGGCCTGTGACATTGTCGGGGGCAGAGCCCCCCCCTCTCGCGCCTCATTGAAGGCTCGCACCAGCACTGGACCCACCAAGTCCACATACTTCTTATAAAATTCCACCGGGAACCCATCTGGCCCCGGCGCCTTCCCCGCCTGCATCTGGCCTATCCCTTTAACTAGTTCCTGCAGCTCTATCGGCGCCCCCAGCCCCTCCACCCGTTCCTCCTGGACCTTTGGGAACCTCAATCTATCGAGGAAGTTCTCCATTCCCCCCCTCCTCCTGGGCGGCTCAGACCGGTACAATTCCCTGTAGAAATCCCTGAAGACCCCGTTCACCTCTTGCCCCTTCTGCACTACGTTCCCTCCCTTCTCTCTCACTCCCCCAATCTCTCTGGCTGCATCTCGCTTGCGCAGCTGGTGTGCCAGCATCCTGCTCGCCTTTTCCCCGTACTCATAGACCGCACCCTGTGCCCTTCTCCATTGCGTCTCCGCCTTCCTAGTGGTCAGTAGGTCAAACTGGGCCTGTAAACTGCGCCGCTCCCTCAACAGCCCCTCCTCTGGTGTCTCCGCATATCTCCTGTCCACTTCTATAAGTTCCCCCACCAGTCTCTCCCTCTCCTGCCTCTCCTTCCTTTCTCTGTGTGCCCTTATGGAGATCAGCTCTCCTCTGATCACTGCTTTCAGGGCCTCCCATACTACCCCCACCTTCACCTCGCCCGTGTCGTTCGTGCCCAGATATCTCTCAATGCCCTTCCGGACCCTTCCGCACACCTCATCGTCCGCCAGCAGCCCCACATCCAGGCGCCACAGCGGGCGCTGGTCCCGTGCTTCCCCCAGTTCTACCTCTACCCAGTGTGGTGCATGGTCTGAAATCGCAATGGCCGAGTACTCCGTGTCCTGCACTCTCGAAATCAGCCCCCTGCTCAGTACAAAAAAGTCTATTCTGGAGTACACCCTGTGAACGTGGGAGAAAAAAGAATACTCCCTCGCCCTTGGCCTGCCAAATCTCCAAGGGTCTACCCCCCCCATCTGCTCCATGAACCCCCTTAGCACCTCCGCCGCTGCCGGCCTCCTATTCGTCCTGGAACTCGATCTGTCCAGCCCAGGGTCGAGCACTGTGTTGAAGTCCCCCCCCATGATCAGGCCTCCTGCCTCCAGACCCGGAATGAGGCCCAACAGGCGCCTCATAAAACCCGCGTCATCCCAATTCGGGGCATATACATTTACCAGCACCACATTCTCTCCCTGCAGCCTACCCTTCACCATCACGTACCTACCCTCCTTATCTGCTACCACCTGCGCCGCCACGAACGACACCCTCTTTCCCACCAAAATCGCCACCCCCCGGTTCTTTGCGTCCAAGCCTGAGTGGAACACCTGTCCCACCCACCCCCTTCTCAGGCGCACCTGGTCTACTACTCTCAAGTGAGTCTCCTGCAACATTGCCACATCCGCCTGCAGTCCCTTTAGGTGTGAAAAAACCCTTGATCTCTTGACCGGTCCGTTCCAAGTAATCAACCGGGTCGCGGAGCGACCCGTCCCTTTCCCCTGTCTATTAGCCATGTTCTGTCCCCTGTTCGCCCCGGGTCGACCCTCCCCTTCTGACCCGTTCCCCATGGCGATGGCCCCCCCCCCCTCTCTCCTCCCGTTCTTCCCTTCCCGTCCTCAGCCTTTCCAGCAGCAACCCGGTATCCCCCCCTAACCCCCCTTGGCTAGGACCCCTCCTAGCCGCAGTGTATCCACCATCGTACTCCCGAGAGTCAGCTGGTTTTCGCTGACCCGGCTGCCCCTGCCACACTCCGACTCCTCCCCCCTTGCCATCCCTCTCTGACTCCGCTTCAGCGCGGGAAAAGCCGCCATTGCTGGCCACACCCCACTCTTCTCTCCTCCCCCTTCCTCCGTCCCGCGCGCGGGAAACAGGGGAGAGCCCGCGCTTTCGCCCGGCCACACCCTACCCCGCCATCTTCAATTCCACCCCCGTCCCCATCCACACCGATAACAAAGCCCCCTTAAAACGAGAGGAAGAAAAAAGAGAAAAAGAAAACACGCATAACCCACTTGCTCCCCCCCCCGTCCCGCCTCCCCAACTTAACAATATAACAATATAAATAACAAATCGCAAATAAATACATAAATACATAACTATGCCTGCATAACTAAATAACTAAATAACTACCCAATAATAACGTACTTAACCAACAGTAACCATAACCCTTAAAGAACAGATCAAAAAACAGTAAAAAAGCCCCCCCTACAACAACAATAATTTAGGGAAGTTGGCAACGGGAAGAGACACACAAAAAGGAACAAAGAAACCCCCCATAACACAAGTTTCAAAGAAACCAAACGATCCATCAACTTTAACCAAGTTCCGACCTGGCCTAAGAAAGACATGGGCCACTTGATCAGTCAAGGGTACTCGGGCGGCCTCGACCGCCGGCGTTCCCAAGTTCTAGTTCAGGTCCAGCTTTTCCTCCCGAACAAAAGTCCATGCCTCCTCTGGGGTCTCAAAGTAATGGTGCTGGTCCTTGTAGGTGACCCACAAGCGCGCTGGCTGCAGCATTCCAAACTTGATCCTTTTTGCGTGCAGCACCGCCTTCGTTCGGTTAAACCGGGCCCGCCGCTTTGCCACCTCCGCACTCCAGTCCTGATATATCCGCACCGTCGAATTCTCCCATTTGCTGCTTTTCTCCCTCTTGGCCCACCTCAGCACTTTCTCCCGATCGCAGAAACGCTGGAACCGCACCAGCACCGCCCTCGGGGGCCCGTTTGCCCTAGGCCGCCTAGCCATGACCCGATATGCTTCTTCCAGCTCCAGGGGCGATGGACCGGCCCCCTCTCCCATCAGGGAGCTCAACATCTCCGCTACATATTTCGGGAGATCAGGCCCCTCCAGGCCTTCTGCTAGGCCCAGGATCCTCAAGTTCTTCCGCCTCATTCGCGTGTCCAGCTCCTCAAAGCGGCTCTGCCATTTCAGGTGGAGTGCCTCGTGCACCTCCACCTTTCCCACGAGGACCGTGGCTTCCTCCTCCCTCACCGCCATCTCCTGCTGCAGCTCTCTTATCGACGCCTCTTGGGTCGCCTGGGCCCCCATCAGCCTTGTGGTCGTCGCGTTCATGGACTCTAAGAGTTCCACTTTCAGCTCCGTAAAACACCGGAGGAGAGCGGCCTGCTGCTCCTCCGCCCATTTTCTCCAATCTTCTAGTGCGCCACCGGCCGCCATTTTGGTCCTCTTCCCCCGCTTTTTTCGGGGAGCTGCTGCCGCTTTTTTTTTTGCCCCACTCCGAGTACCGACCATAAAGTTGGTCTCACTCTCCTCAGGGAGCCTTCCCCCACCGGGATTCGTCTTTACAGTACCGTCGGGGCCCTCCAATCGGCCCTTAAACACCTTTGTCGCAGGAGCTGCCAAATGTGCGACTTAGCTGGTCATAGCCGCAACCGGAAGTCTCCAACGGGAAGATTTTTAAGCAGAAGTTTAATCTGTATCTTGAAGCCATCAACCTCGAAGCCGCATCGGATGCCAGAAAGATTGCTCTCTTCCTCTCCACAGCCGGGGACCACGCTATCCACATCTTTAACTCCCTCACCTTTGCTGAGGGTGAGGACAAGACAAAGTTCAAAACAGTCCAGCGGAAGTTCGACAGCCACTGTGACATCGAAGTCAACGAGAGCTTTGAACGCTATGTGTTCCAGCAGAGGCTTCAGGGTAAGGATGAACCTTTTCAATCCTTCTTAACCCATCTCCGTATCCTCGCGCAGTCCTGCAACTACGGCTCCACTTTCAACGCCATGATCCGCAAGCAGATCGTTTTCGGGGTCCACTCCGATCCCCTTCGCCAGCAGCTCCTTAAAGTTAAGCAGCTCACCCTTACCATCGCCATCGGGACCTGCGTCCTACATGAACACGCTAATAACCGGTACTCCCCTATCAAGGCGGCAGAGACGGCGCGGCAAGGCCCCCACAATGCGGAGCGGGTGTAGGCCGTAAAACAACTCCAGGACCTGAGTCTGGATAAGGGCAGCCATTTTGCACGCTTTTCCCGGGCTCCTGCGCATGTGCGCAACGACCAAGGGGACGGCGAGGCCGAGGACCGAACTGTGCAGGTGCGCACATCGTTCGACCGCACCGCGCATGCCCGGTGGCGCACGGAGCGTCCTGACGTTGGCGCCATGACGTCCAACAACTGTGGCTCCTCCCACTTAAAGCGGCAATGTCCCGCGAAATCTCGACGCTGTCTCCAGTGTGGCAAGCTTGGCCACTACGCGGCCCTGTGCAGATCTGCTCAACTGCCCAACACACAGCGATCCCAGCCGCTGCGCAGGAATGTCTGGTCAGTACAGCAACCCATTGCAGACTCTGACTCCGACATGGTTCCAGATCCCGACACCGAGGGCCTCATATCCCCATTCCGGGTGAGCATCATCACCAAGAATATGATGCTTTCCGCAAAAAAGGTGCAACAACTCCCAGTGATGAGCATTGATCCGGACGACGAGTGGTGTGCCACCCTTAAGGTCAACAAGGCTCGCATACGCTTCAGGCTGGACACCGGCGCTTCAGCGAACCTCATTTCACAGTCTGACCTGGATACCTACCACGTCAAGCCGAACATTCTTCCATCGGCCTGCCAGCTTCTCAACTACAATGGCAATGCCATTGCTGCCAGTGGCTTATGCCAGCTTGCGGTATCCCATCGTTCTTCAAAAGCAACCCTGCGTTTTGAAATTGTAGGATCCAACAAAGCTTCCTTGCTCGGTGCTCAGGTCTGCAAAATCTTGAATCTTGTGCAGTAGGTTCACACCATGTCGCCCGCTGAGGCAACGGCCTTGTCGGATGTCAACTTCCAAACCCAATTAGATGACATCATAGCACAATACCACAACGTCTTCGAAGGTATGGGCACACTCCCCTACCGACACAAGATATTTCTGAAACCGAATGCCACACCTGTGGTTCCTGCACCTTGTCGGGTGCCGGCACCCCTTAAGGACCGCCTCAAGCAGCAGCAAGACCTCCAGGACTAGGGTGTCATTTCTAAGGTCATGGAACCCACGGACTGGGTTAGCTCCATGGTTTGTGTCAAAAAACCATCAGGGGAACTTTGCATTTGTATCGACTCCAAAGATTTGAACCGTAACATCATGAGGGAACACTATCCTATCCCTAAGCGAGAAGAGCTCACCAGCGAAATGGCTCACGCCAAGATTTTCACGAAGCTGCATGCCTCCAAGGGGTTTTGGCAAATACAGCTGGACGCGTCCAGTCGAAAGCTGTGCAAATTTAACACCCCATTTGGTCGTTACTGTTACAACTGGATGCCCATTGGCATCATCTTCGCCTCGGAGGTGTTCCACCGAATAATGGAGCAAATGATGGAGGGCATCGAGGGGGTGCGAGTGTACGTCGATGATATCATTATCTGGTCGACAACTCCTCAGGAGTATATCGATCGCCTCAAACGAGTGTTCCATAGGATCCACGAGCATGGCCTCCGACTCAGAGCCAAATGCTCGTTCGGTCAAGAAATAAAGTTCCTTGGCAACCATATTTCGCAGTTCGGTAAGCAGCCAGATGCAGACAAGGTGTTGGTGATCAATGCTATAAAGACCCCAGAGGACAAGAAGGCGGTCCTCCGCTTCCTAGGGATGGTCAACTTCCTTGGGAAGTTCATCCCCAACCTTGCATCTCACACCACAGCTCTCCGCCACCTTGTTAAAAAGACTACCGACTTCCAGTGGCTCCCCGCTCATGAGCGAGTGTGGCATGAGCTCAGGGTGAAACTCACCAATGCCCCGGTACTGCCGTTTCTCGACCCTACCAAGGAGACGAAGATCTCCACCGATGCGAGCCAGGCTGGCATTGGGGCAGTACTCCTCCAGCGGGACGAATCCTCCTCCTGGGCCCCAGTCGCATATGCATCTAGAGCCATGACATCTACTGAGCAGCGCTATGCTCAAATCGAGGAAGAGTGCCTGGGCCTCCTCACGGGGATTGAAAAATTCCATGATTACGTGTATGGACTCCCCAAATTCACGGTCGAGACGGACCACAGGCCATTGGTTCACATCATCCAGAAAGACCTCAATGATATGACGCCACGCCTCCAACGTATCCTCCTCAAACTCTGCCGCTACGATTTCGACCTGGTCTACACCCTGGGCAAGGAGCTCATTGTGGCCGATGCACTCTCTAGATCCATCACCACGCTGTGTGAGCAGTCAGACTTCGTCTGCCAGATCGACGCTCATGTGAAGTTTTGTGCATCCAACTTTCCGGCCACTGATGAAAGGGTCGTGCAGGTTCGTCAGGAGACGGCCAGGGATCCTTTACTCCAGCGGGTCATGCGCCATCTCACGGATGGTTGGCAAAAGTGGCAGTGCCCTCAGTTCTGTAATATAAAAGATAATCTGGCGATAGTGGACGGCAGACTGATGAAACTGGACAGGATAGTAACCCCACAGAGCATGCGCGAGCCGGTCCTCGGCCAAATCCACGAAGGTCACCTGGGGGTCGAAAAGTGTCGCCGTCGAGCCCGAGAGGCAGTATATTGGCCTGGCATCAGTCAGGATATTGCCAACACTGTCTTCAATTGCTCAACATGCCAACGGTTCCAGCTGGCTCAGCCGAAAGAGACTTTGCAGCCGCATGAGCTGGTGTCGTCCCCATGGACCAAGGTTGGCATTGACCTCTTTCATGCAAAGGGCCAAGACTATGTCCTCCTCGTGGACTATTTTTCTAATTACCCCGAGGTGGTCAGACTGAATGACCTCACATCAGCAACAGTTATCAGGGCGTGCAAAGAGGCCTTTGCCCGTCATGGCATTCCACTTACGGTCATGACTGATAATGGTCCGTGCTTCTTCAGTCAGGAGTGGATGGATTTTGCCCGGCAGTACAATTTTACGCACGTCACTTCAAGCCCCCACTACCGCCAGTTGAATGGGAAAGCTGAAAAGGGGGTCCACATTGTTAAAAGGCTGCCGTGCAAAGCTGCTGACTCGGGTTCAGATTTGAACCTGGTGCTGCTAGCCTACAGGGCGACTCCTTTGTCCGCTGGCCTGTCCCCAGCACAGCTGCTAATCAACCGCACACTACGGACGATGGTGCCGGCTATCCACATCCGAAACCTTGACAATTTTCCGGACCTGAAAAGGATGCAACTGTCTCGGGCCCAATGCAAGTCGGCGTTTGACGCCCACGCCTCAGATCTCCCTGCTCGCGTCCCTGCTGACCGAGTTCGTGTTCAGCTACCTGACGGTGGCTGGTCTGCCACAGCTGTGGTGGTCAAGTAAGTGGCCCCGAGATCATTCCTCGTTCGCATGTATGATGGCTCCTTTCTTCGGTGTAATAGGCAGGCACTGCAGCTACTTCCACGCTCGCCACCTGGGCGTGATGCCCCTCCTCAGGACGTGCCCTTCCATGAGGCCACCGATCTGCCAGTTCTTTTACCGCCCTCTACATTGGAGGCAGCTCCGTCCATTCCAGTGCAGGCAGCCCCTGACCCGCCCTTGAGGCGGTCAACCAGAATTGGTCGGCCGCCACAGAGACTGAATGTTGCATTATCTTGTACGCCGTTTACACATCTATACATATCGTTTCTTCCTAATTTGTTGTATGCCCTCTACCTGCACTAGACACCTTCCCATGTAAATACGTTCACGTACTTTGTATATAGTCAGGCTCCTACACACGTAAATACGTTCACATACTTTGTACATAGTCAGGCTCCTACACACACTCACTATTTATTGACCTATACACATTTTTTTAAAAGTAAAAAAAAAGGGGGGGAGATGTCATAATATACACACAGGTATATGATGGTGCACAGATAGGCATTGATTGACACACAGGATGACCAATGAACACACAGAACACAGCAGCCAATCACCAGACAGGACACGACCACTATAAAGCCAGAGGGCACTAGTTTTCCCGCTCTCTTGGGATGCAGCCTCTGAGACAGTCAGAGCCTGTCAGCAGCAACTGGAACATCTACCATGTGGTCGTATGATAGTCTGGTCAGGTTAGCCTCAGGTCTCCAGTCAACTCAGTATAGTGTCAACCCACAGTTAAAGTCTGTATGATAGTTAAGAGTTCAATAAAATAGAGTTTCATTTCGTCAAGTGTTGGAAGCCTGTCTCTCTCACTGCTACAGTAAATGCAGTCCTCGCAGACCCAGCTTACCCAACACATCAATCTCCATGTGGTGGGTTTACTTTGCTTAGTCCATAACAAGCTTCTTATGCTGTTAAACAACAGTGAGGCCCTTTTGCATAGTTACATAGAACATACAGTGCAGAAGGAGGCCATTCGGCCCATCGAGTCTGCACCGACCCACTTAAGACCTCGCTTCCACCCCATCCCCGTTACCCAATAAACCCTCCAAACATTTTTTGGTCACTAAGAGCAATTTATCATGGCCAATCCACCTAACCTGCACGTCTTTGGACTCTGGGAGGAAACTGGAGCACCCGGAGGAAACCCATGCAGACATGGGGAAAAAGTGCAGACTCCGCACAGTCAGTGACCCAGCAGGGAATCGAACCTGGGACCCTGGTGCTGTGAAGCCACAGTGCTAATCACTTGTGCTATCGTGTTGCCCGGTCATTTTCACCAGGCTGGTATATGATTTTCAGGTACACCTGATTTGATTTATTGTCACATGTACCGAAGTACAGTGAAAAGTATTTTTCTACGGCCAAGGGAACGTTCACAGTACGTACATGGTAGACAAAAAAAAAGAATAATCGACAGAGTACATTGACAAATGATGTATCGACAAACAGTGATTTCTTACAGTGTGGAACAAGGGGCCAAACAAAGCAAATACATGAGCAAGAGCAGCAGAGGGCATCATGAATAGTGTTATTACAGGAAGCAGATCAGTCTGAAGGAGTGTCATTGAGGAGTCTAGTAGCTGTGGGGAAGAAGCTATTCCTATGTCTGGATGTGCAGGTCTTCAGACTGGGGCAGCACGGTAGCATGGCGGTTAGCATAAATGCTTCACGGGTCCCAGGTTCGGTTCCCGGCTGGGTCACTGTCTGTGTGGAGTCTGCACGTCCTCCCCGTGTGTGCGTGGGTTTCCTCCGGGTGCTCCGGTTTCCACCCACAGTCCAAAGATGTGCGGGTTAGATGGATTGGCCATGCTAAATTGCCCGTAGTGTCCTAAAAAGTAAGGTTTGGGGGGGTTGTTGGGTTACGGGTATAGGGTGGATACGTGGGTTTGAGTAGGGTGATCATTGCTCGGCACAACATTGAGGGCCGAAGGGCCTGTTCTGTGCTGTACTGTTCTATGTTCTGCATCTGCCTGATGGAAGGGTCTGGAAGAAGGCAAAGGTGGGAGGGGTCTCTGATAATGCTGTCTGCCTTCCTGAGGCAGCGGGAGGTGTAGACAGAATCAATGTGGGGATGGGAAGTTTGTGTGATGCATTGGTGTTGCTTCTGGCATATTATATATTCTTTTTTGAGCCAGAGCTGGTCATTTGTCAATACCAAAGTGTTACATTTCTCCCGAATGAATAGACATTACCCAAAATTTGACCATTATTAGTGATATAAAAGAAGATAGGAAGAGTTTCTTTCAATATCTAAAAGATAAGAGAGAGGCAAAAATAGACATTGGACTACTGGAAAATGTGGCTGGAGAAGTAATAATAGGAAACAAAGAAATGGCAGGCAAAATTAACAGTTACTTTGCATCGGTCTTCACGGTGGAAGACACCAGTGGGATGCCAGAGCTCCAGGATAATCAGGGGGCAGAGGTGAGTGCAGTGGCCATCACTAAGGAGAAGGTTCTGGGGAAACTGATCAGTCTGAAGGTGGATAAGTCACCTGGACCAGATGGACTACATCTCAGGGTCCTAAAAGAGATAGCTGAGGAGATTGTGGTGGCATTGGTGGTGATCTTTCAGGAATCACTGGATGCAGGAAGGGTCCCAGAGGACTGGAAAGTGGCTAATGTAACACCACTGTTTAAGAAGGGAGGGAGGCAGAAGGTGGGAAATTATAGGCCAGTTAGCCTGACTTCGGTTATTAGTAAGATTTTAGAGTCCGTTATTAAAGATGAGGTCGCTGAGTACTTGGAAGTGCATGGTAAAATAGGACTGAGACAGTACGGCTTTGTCAAAGGGAGGTCATGTCTGACAAATCTGTTAGAGTTCTTTGAGGCGGTAACAAGGAAGTTAGACAAAGGAGAGTCAGTGGACGTGATTTATTTAGATTTCCAGAAGGCCTTTAACAACGTGTCGCATAGGAGATTGCTAAATAGGTTAAGAGCCCATGGTGCTAAGGGTAATATCCTGGCATGGATAGAGGATTGGCTGACTGGCAGAAGGCGGAGAGTGGGGGATAAAGGGGTCTTTTTCAGGATGGCAGCTGGTGACTAGTGGTGTGCCTGAGGGGTCTGTGGCTGGGACCACAACTTTTCACAATATACATTAATGATCTGGAAGAAGGAACTGTAGGCACTGGTGCTATGTTTGCATGTGCTGGCCTTGTAAAGGATCCAGAGGAGGTACACAAGAATGATCTCTGGAATGAAGAGCTTGTCGTATGAGGAATGGTTGAGGACTCTATGTCTGTACTTGTTGGAGTTAAGAAGGAGGAGGGGGGATCTTATTGACACTTACAGGATACTGTGAGGCCTTGGTAGAATGGACGTGGAGAGGATGTTTCCACTTGTAGGAAAAACTAGAACCAGAGGATGCCATCTCAGACTAAAGGGACGATCCTTTAAAACAGAGATGAGGAGGATTTTCTTCAGCCAGAGGGTGGTGAATCTGTGGAACACTTTGCCGCAGAAGGCTGCGGAGGCCAAATCACTGAGTGCCTTTAAGACAGAGATAGATGAATAAGGGGATCAGGGGCGGGAGTTCAGAGACAGAGGGAGCCCAGAAAGCAGCGGGAGTTCAGAGACAGAGGGAGCCCAGAAAGCGGCGGGAGTTCAGAGAGACAGAGAGCCCAGAAAGCGGCGGGAGTTCAGAGACAGAGGGAGCCCATAAAGCAGCGGGAGTTCAGAGACAGAGAGCCCAGAAAGCGGCGGGAGTTCAGAGACAGAGGGAGCCCAGAAAGCAGTGGGAGTTCAGAGACAGAGAGCCCAGAAAGCGGCGGGAGTTCAGAGACAGAGGGAGCCCAGAAAGCAGCGGGAGTTCAGAGACAGAGGGAGCCCAGAAAGCGGCGGGAGTTCAGAGAGAGAGAGAGAGCCCAGAAAGCAGCGGGAGTTCAGAGACAGAGAGCCCATAAAGCAGCGGGAGTTCAGAGACAGAGGGAGCCCATAAAGCAGCGGGAGTTCAGAGACAGAGAGCCCAGAAAGCGGCGGGAGTTCAGAGACAGAGAGCCCAGAAAGCGGCGGGAGTTCAGAGACAGAGGGAGCCCAGGAAGCAGCGGGAGTTCAGAGACAGAGAGCCCAGAAAGCGGCGGGAGTTCAGAGACAGAGGGAGCCCAGAAAGCGGCGGGAGTTCAGAGACAGAGGGAGCCCAGAAAGCGGCGGGAGTTCAGAGACAGAGGGAGCCCAGAAAGCGGCGGGAGTTCAGAGACAGAGGGAGCCCAGAAAGCGGCGGGAGTTCAGAGACAGAGGGAGCCCAGAAAGCAGCGGGAGTTCAGAGACAGAGGGAGCCCAGAAAGCGGCGGGAGTTCAGAGACAGAGGGAGCCCAGAAAGCAGCGGGAGTTCAGAGACAGAGGGAGCCCAGAAAGCGGCGGGAGTTCAGAGACAGAGGGAGCCCAGAAAGCGGCGGGAGTTCAGAGACAGAGGGAGCCCAGAAAGCGGCGGGAGTTCAGAGACAGAGAGCCCAGAAAGCGGCGGGAGTTCAGAGACAGAGGGAGCCCATAAAGCAGCGGGAGTTCAGAGACAGAGAGCCCATAAAGCAGCGGGAGTTCAGAGACAGAGAGCCCAGAAAGCGGCGGGAGTTCAGAGACAGAGGGAGCCCAGAAAGCAGCGGGAGTTCAGAGACAGAGGGAGCCCAGAAAGCGGCGGGAGTTCAGAGACAGAGGGAGCCCAGAAAGCGGCGGGAGTTCAGAGACAGAGGGAGCCCAGAAAGCGGCGGGAGTTCAGAGACAGAGAGCCCAGAAAGCGGCGGGAGTTCAGAGACAGAGGGAGCCCATAAAGCAGCGGGAGTTCAGAGACAGAGAGCCCAGAAAGCGGCGGGAGTTCAGAGACAGAGGGAGCCCAGAAAGCGGCGGGAGTTCAGAGACAGAGAGCCCAGAAAGCAGCGGGAGTTCAGAGACAGAGGGAGCCCAGAAAGCGGCGGGAGTTCAGAGAGAGAGAGAGCCCAGAAAGCAGCGGGAGTTCAGAGACAGAGAGCCCAGAAAGCGGCGGGAGTTCAGAGACAGAGGGAGCCCATAAAGCAGCGGGAGTTCAGAGACAGAGAGCCCAGAAAGCGGCGGGAGTTCAGAGGCAGAGAGCCCATAAAGCAGCGGGAGTTCAGAGACAGAGAGCCCAGAAAGCGGCGGGAGTTCAGAGACAGAGGGAGCCCATAAAGCAGCGGGAGTTCAGAGACAGAGAGCCCAGAAAGCGGCGGGAGTTCAGAGACAGAGGGAGCCCAGAAAGCAGTGGGAGTTCAGAGACAGAGAGCCCAGAAAGCGGCGGGAGTTCAGAGACAGAGGGAGCCCAGAAAGCAGCGGGAGTTCAGAGACAGAGGGAGCCCAGAAAGCAGCGGGAGTTCAGAGACAGAGGGAGCCCAGAAAGCGGCGGGAGTTCAGAGAGAGAGAGAGAGCCCAGAAAGCAGCGGGAGTTCAGAGACAGAGAGCCCATAAAGCAGCGGGAGTTCAGAGACAGAGGGAGCCCATAAAGCAGCGGGAGTTCAGAGACAGAGAGCCCAGAAAGCGGCGGGAGTTCAGAGACAGAGAGCCCAGAAAGCGGCGGGAGTTCAGAGACAGAGGGAGCCCAGGAAGCAGCGGGAGTTCAGAGACAGAGAGCCCAGAAAGCGGCGGGAGTTCAGAGACAGAGGGAGCCCAGAAAGCGGCGGGAGTTCAGAGACAGAGGGAGCCCAGAAAGCGGCGGGAGTTCAGAGACAGAGGGAGCCCAGAAAGCAGCGGGAGTTCAGAGACAGAGGGAGCCCAGAAAGCGGCGGGAGTTCAGAGACAGAGGGAGCCCAGAAAGCAGCGGGAGTTCAGAGACAGAGGGAGCCCAGAAAGCGGCGGGAGTTCAGAGACAGAGGGAGCCCAGAAAGCGGCGGGAGTTCAGAGACAGAGAGCCCAGAAAGCGGCGGGAGTTCAGAGACAGAGGGAGCCCATAAAGCAGCGGGAGTTCAGAGACAGAGAGCCCATAAAGCAGCGGGAGTTCAGAGACAGAGAGCCCAGAAAGCGGCGGGAGTTCAGAGACAGAGGGAGCCCAGAAAGCAGCGGGAGTTCAGAGACAGAGGGAGCCCAGAAAGCGGCGGGAGTTCAGAGACAGAGGGAGCCCAGAAAGCGGCGGGAGTTCAGAGACAGAGGGAGCCCAGAAAGCGGCGGGAGTTCAGAGACAGAGAGCCCAGAAAGCGGCGGGAGTTCAGAGACAGAGGGAGCCCATAAAGCAGCGGGAGTTCAGAGACAGAGAGCCCAGAAAGCGGCGGGAGTTCAGAGACAGAGGGAGCCCAGAAAGCGGCGGGAGTTCAGAGACAGAGAGCCCAGAAAGCAGCGGGAGTTCAGAGACAGAGGGAGCCCAGAAAGCGGCGGGAGTTCAGAGAGAGAGAGAGAGCCCAGAAAGCAGCGGGAGTTCAGAGACAGAGAGCCCAGAAAGCGGCGGGAGTTCAGAGACAGAGGGAGCCCATAAAGCAGCGGGAGTTCAGAGACAGAGAGCCCAGAAAGCGGCGGGAGTTCAGAGGCAGAGAGCCCATAAAGCAGCGGGAGTTCAGAGACAGAGGGAGCCCAGAAAGCGGCGGGAGTTCAGAGGGACACAGGATAAAAGAGCGCGAGGAGAGCGGCAGTGAGTCAGTGAAAGAGCGGGAGGGGACACATTGAGAGCGGCGGGGTGCCAGTGGGAGCAAAGATAATATAAGGCGGGAACCGGAAGTACGACCCGCGGACTTCTGGGAAGGATTTTCTCCTAGCCAATAAATTCTGGTGGAGAAGATACCCGAGACACTACACGTGTAGTGTCTCCCACCCGCCCTCCTCCTCTAACCTAATAATAAGACCCATTGGTGTCAGCAGGTAAGTGCTATATTATATTATTATTTTTTATTTGTTTTATATTTGTTTACCAGAACTTGGTTGAAATTAAGTGGGATGGCAGGGAAGGTAGTGAAATGTTCCTCCTGCAGGATGTTTGAGGTGAGGGATGCCGTTAGTGTCCCTGCTGATTTTACCTGCAGGAAGTGCAGCCAGCTCCAGCTCCTACAAGACCGAGTTATGGTACTGGAGCTGGAGGTGGATGAACTTCGGATCATTCGGGAGGCAGAGGTGGTCATAGATAGGAGCTTCAGGGAAGTAGTTACACCAAAGACTGGAGATAGATGGGTAACTGTAAGAGGGACTGGGAAGAAGCAGTCAGTGCAGAGACCCCCTGCGGTCGTTCCCCTGAGTAACAAGTATACCGTTTTGGATACTTGTGGGGGGGACGACTTACCAGGGGTAAGCCATGGGGTGCGGGGCTCTAGCACGGAGTCTGTCCCTGTTGCTCAGAAGGGAAGGGGGGATAGGAGCAGAGCATTAGTAAGTGGGGACTCAATAGTCAGGGGCACAGATAGGAGATTTTGTGGGAGCGAGAGAGACTCACGTTTGGTATGTTGCCTCCCAGGTGCAAGGGTAAGTGATGTCTCGGATCGTGTTTTTCGGGTCCTTAAGGGGGAGGGGGAGCAGCCCCAAGTCGTAGTCCACATTGGCACTAACGACATAGGTAGGAAAGGGGACAAGGATGTCAAGCAGGCCTTTAGGGAGCTAGGATGGAAGCTCAGAGCGAGAACAAACAGAGTTGTTATCTCTGGGCTGGGTTGTTGCCCGTGCCACGTGATAGTGAGACGAGGAATAGGGAGAGAGAGCAATTAAACACGTGGCTACAGGGATGGTGCAGGCAGGAGGGATTCAGATTTCTGGATAACTGGGGCTCTTTCTGGGGAAGGTGGGACCTCTATAGACAGGATGGTCTACATCTGAACCTAAGGGGCACCAATATCCTGGGGGGGGAGATTTGTTAGTACTCTTTGGGGGGGTTTAAACTAATTCAGCAGGGGCATGGGAACCTGGATTGTAGTTTTGGGGTGCGAGAGATTGAGAGTAGAGAGGTCAGGAGCACAGATTTGACTTCGCAGGAGGGCGGCAGTGTTCAGGTCGGTGGTTTGAAGTGTGTCTATTTCAATGCCAGGAGTATACGAAATAAGGTAGGGGAACTGGCAGCATGGGTTGGTACCTGGGACTTCGATGTTGTGGCCATTTCAGAGACATGGATAGAGCAGGGACAGGAATGGTTGTTGCAGGTTCCGGGGTTTAGGTGCTTTAGTAAGCTCAGAGAAGGGGGCAAAAGAGGGGGAGGTGTGGCGCTGCTACTCAAGGACAGTATTACGGTGGCAGAAAGGATGCAAGATGGGGACTCTTCTTCCGAGGTAGTATGGGCTGAGGTTAGAAACAGGAAAGGAGAGGTCACCCTGTTGGGAGTTTTCTATAGGCCACCTAATAGTTCTAGGGATGTAGAGGAAAGGATGGCGAAGATGATTCTGGAAAAGAGCGAAACAGGGTAGTTGTTATGGGAGACTTTAACTTTCCTAATATTGACTGGAAAAGATATAGTTTGAGTACATTGGATGGGTCGTTCTTTGTACAATGTGTGCAGGAGGGTTTTCTGACACAATATGTTGACAGGCCAACAAGAGGTGAGGCCACTTTGGATTTGGTTTTGGGTAATGAACCAGGCCAGGTGTTAGATCTGGAGGTAGGTGAACACCTTGGAGACAGTGACCACAATTCGGTGACCTTTACATTAGTGATGGAAAGGGATAAGTATACCCCACAGGGCAAGAGTTATAGCTGGGGGAAGGGCAATTATGATGCCATTAGACATGACTTAGGATGTGTAGGTTGGAGAAGTAGGCTGCAAGGGTTGGGCACACTGGATATCTGGAGCTTGTTCAAGGAACAGCTATTGCGTGTTCTTGATCAGTACGTACCAGTCAGACAGGGAGGAAAGGGTAGAGCGAGGGAACTGTGGTTTACCAAAGAAGTGGAATCTCTTGTTAAGAGGAAAAAGGAGGCCTATGTGAAGATGAGGCGTGAAGTCTCAGTTGGGGCGCTTGATAGTTACAGGGAAGCGAGGAAGGATCTAAAGAGAGAGCTAAGACGAGCAAGGAGGGGACATGAGAAGTCTTTGGCAGGTAGGATCAAGGAAAACCCAAAAGCTTTCTATAGGTATGTCAGGAATAAAAGAATGACTAGGGTAAGAGTAGGGCCAGTAAAGGACAGTGGTGGGAAGTTGTGTGTGGAGGCTGAGGAGATAAGCGAGATACTAAATGAATACTTTTCGTCAGTATTCACTCAGGAAAAAGATAATATTGTGGAGGAAAATGCTGAGACCCAGGCTATTAGAATAGATGGCATTGAGGTGCGTAGGGAAGAAGTGTTGGCAATTCTGGACGAGGTGAAAATAGATAAGTCCCCGGGGCCTGATGGGATTTATCCTAGGATTCTCTGGGAAGCCAGGGAAGAGTTTGCTGAGCCTTTGGCTTTGATTTTTAGGTCATCATTGGCTACAGGAATAGTGCCAGAGGACTGGAGGATAGCAAATGTGGTCCCTTTGTTCAAGAAGGGGAGTAGAGATAACCCCGGTAACTATAGGCCGGTGAGCCTAACATCTGTGGTGGGTAAAGTCTTGGAGAGGATTATAAAAGATACGATTTATAATCATCTAGATAGGAATAATATGATTAGGGATAGTCAGCAGGGTTTTGTGAAGGGTAGGTCATGCCTCACAAACCTTATCGAGTTCTTTGAGAAGGTGACTGAACAGGTGGACGAGGGTAAAGCAGTTGATGTGGTGTATATGGATTTCAGTAAAGCGTTTGATAAGGTTCCCCACGGTCGGCTATTACAGAAAATACGGAGGCTGGGGATTGAGGGTGATTTAGAGATGTGGATCAGAAATTGGCTAGTTGAAAGAAGACAGAGAGTGGTGGTTGATGGGAAATGTTCAGAATGGAGTTCAGTTACGAGTGGCGTACCACAAGGATCTGTTCTGGGGCCGTTGCTGTTTGTCATTTTTATAAATGACCTAGAGGAGGGTGCAGAAGGATGGGTAAGTAAATTTGCAGACGACACTAAAGTCGGTGGAGTTGTAGACAGTGCAGAAGGATGTTGCAGGTTACAGAGGGACATAGATAAGCTGCAGAGCTGGGCTGAGAGGTGGCAAATGGAGTTTAATGTGGAGAAGTGTGAGGTGATTCACTTTGGAAAGAATAACAGGAATAAGGAATATTTGGCTAATGATAAAATTCTTGGTAGTGTGGATGAGCAAAGGGATCTCGGTGTCCATGTACATAGATCCCTGAAAGTTGCCACCCAGGTTGATAGGGTTGTGAAGAAGGCCTATGGTGTGATGGCCTTTATTGGTAGAGGGATTGAGTTCCGGAGCCATGAGGTCATGTTGCAGTTGTACAAAACTCTAGTACGGCCGCATTTGGAGTATTGCGTACAGTTCTGGTCGCCTCATTATAGGAAGGACGTGGAAGCTTTGGAACGGGTGCAGAGGAGATTTACCAGGATGTTGCCTGGTATGGAGGGAAAATCTTATGAGGAAAGGCTGATGGACTTGAGGTTGTTTTCGTTAGAGAGAAGAAGGTTAAGAGGTGACCTAATAGAGGCATACAAAATGATCAGAGGGTTAGATAGGGTGGACAGCGAGAGCCTTCTCCCACGGATGGAGGTGGCTAGCACGAGGGGACATAGCCTTAAATTGAGGGGTAATAGATATAGGACAGAGGTCAGAGGTGGGTTTTTTACGCAAAGAGTGGTGAGGCCGTGGAATGCCCTACCTGCAACAGTAGTGAACTCGCCAACATTGAGGGCATTTAAAAGTTTATTGGATAAGCATATGGATGATGAGGGCATAGTGTAGGTTAGATGGCCTTTAGTTTTTTCCATGTCGGTGCAACATTGAGGGCCGAAGGGCCTGTACTGCGCTGTATCATTCTATGTTCTAGGGGTTATGGGGAGAAGGTAGGAGAATGGGATGAGAAAAATATCAGCCATAATTGAATGGCAGAGCAGACTCGATGGACCGAGTGGCCTCATTCTGCTCCTATGTCTTATGGTCTTATCTATGCAAAACAATTGACTTTTCACCTTTCTTGTTGTGGATGACTCATCTAACATAGAGTTGTGTGGTTAAACTGCTCTGTTTGAGGCAAACCTCTGACCAAAGATCATATTAAAATATTCATTTACCAAGTATTTTTGAAATAAAACAATGACAACAGAATCTGAAAGGCTGGCATCTATATTCAAGGGTGATATTGTACAGTTTAGGCCCATACTCGCTGGAATTTAGTAGAATGCGATGAGACCTAATTAAGGTATATAAGATGCTAAAGGGGATTGACAGGGAGTGGAGTGGATGTTTTCCCTTCTTGGACATCCTAGAGTGAGAGGCCTTAATTTTAGGCGAAGGGGTAGCAGACGTAAAACAGAAATGAGGCGGTATTACATCACTCAAAGGGTCGTGAACTGTGAAAATGATCTACCACAGAGTGAGGTGGATGCCGGAACACTTAACAAATTTAAGGAGCAGGTAGGTAGGTTTTTAAATTAGCAGCGGGATGAAGGGTTTATGGGGAATGGGCAGGGAGGTGGAGAAGAGGCCAAGATGAGATCAGGCCTGAATGCTTTGAATCGCGGAGCAGTTCGAGGGGTTGAATTGTCTACTCCTGTTCCCACTCCTAGTTCTTATGTCCTGAATTGTCAGTTTTCTTCAAGCAGTAGGTGACTTCTTGTTAGTTTTCTGGATTGGCCTGAAAGCATTAAACTGGGATGGGGAAGGGTGATGGCAAAGGGAAACCAGAGTTGACTCTGATCAAGGCTGCTCTCCATATCCACGCATGCACTTTACAGATTGAACAGTGATCAGGGACAGGAATCCTGGCTGCAATTGTTCCTCCCTAGCCAAGAGGGGCTTAGCTAGTTTACTGCTCCAAATGCTGCGGAGACTGATAACAGATGAGAGAATCAGGATTCTGGTGCTTCTATATCACAGCAGGCAGGGTACTTACACACTAATGCCAGCTTGAGAGTGACTGATTGTATTGTTTTTTTTATATATAAACACCATATGGTCTTTTTGAAGAACCCAGAGATGATTGACAGGTTTGCTTTTTGTTAATTAAATTAAATAAAGTCTGCATAGGCTAATTAAGATAAATACTGCAAATATTTAAATTAACCTTCTGAGTACTGAAAGAATTTCTGAACACGTGCTTATCGATGTTTACAGATAATATATGTGCCAAAAAATTTCTCTAAACATCATAAAGTACAACTAGGGATAAAAGTGCAGAATCTAAAAATATTCCATAATTTGTAAAACAATGAAACAGTTTTGTTATAGTTGACAATATTTTTGTTTTTGGTGCAGAAGGTAACTTGCAAGAGTTAATACTTTTAGGGCAGCAAATACATTTTATTTTATAGATCATTGGATAATCAATTGAAAATTATGTTATAAATAGCCTAAGATGAATCTAAAGGAGAAATGTGGTGCACTGTCTCCTGGGTTCATAGTGTTTATAGAAACGCCTGAAGCTTCTGGGCATTTTATTAGGAGGAGTGTGGTAGTGATGTATAAGGTATGGAAGATGTGGCCTGCTGACTGCTCTGTTCCATAGGTATTCAGACTCAGCTGCTGAGATTTTATCCAGTGGGAAGAAAATAATTTTTGTCACTGCTGAAGGACCTACAGGCTTCCAAAATCCCCCAGAAAGTCACCAAGAGAAGACTGTTCAGTGGAAAGTGGAGAATGTGTGCAGGTTTGATGGGAGAGCAGCACACGCTCAAGGTAGGATGCTTTTTCATTGCTGTGAGGAAGGAGCTCTGATTGTTGGGGGAAGAGAGGGAGAGAGAGGGAATGCTTTCTGTGTCGTCTGTCATTCAGGTCATGCTAAAATGCCAGGTCATCTGGAATCCATTTAGGCAATGTGAATGTATTTTGCAAAGATTCTGGGTTTTCCTTTATTCCAGTGAATTGTGTTGTCATTGCGTGCATTATAGATTTCCTAGGGCAAGTTTAATGCTGGGCTGTGCTGGAGCAGGCTGTGTGTTAATCACTGGCTGTTTGCGAATATATTATTGCTGCTTATTTAAAAATCACAAAACAAAAGAATCAGTCGGGAAAGAAGATTATAAAAATTAGATGAATCGCAGATGATAGAAGGGGGGAGTAATATATGCTGTATATTCTTATCGTTACTGCAATATGATTACAAAATCTGATGAATCTGCTTTGTAATTGGTATTATAAGACATTGCACTCGCAATTCACAGCTGTCAGAATCTATGACACAGTTGCTAACGGGTTACTATTTTGTTTTCTATATGCTGTATTTAATGTAGATGCTGAGGGTCTGAGTAGTGTCGATTGTAATGAAAGCTCTTACAGATTGGCCAGTAGGTGTGTCTCAGCTGCTGTGCGATTAAGAAAATGACATGATGCAGCACATTGCATTACAAATCAATATAGCGTTGACAGCTTTTGCCAGCCCTTGCAGGGCAGCCAAAAGGGTCAGTTCTATAATAAAGAAAAGGTTTAATAAGGAAGAACCATGCAATGAATCGAAGAAATGTTACCTATTTATTCAGTTAGTATGTTAAGCAATGAGGTAATGATTTATATACTTCCATCACAAATAGTCTGAGCATGTACTGCCTTCAATAATTGAATTGAGCAGCCTTAATTTCAAAAATTGCAAATTGTTATATTATTTTTCTCTGCTTTTCCACTTTTCTTATTCAATTTGATCATCCTTAAGAATGAAACTCATTGATTGTATACCCAGCAATAGCATGAAACGCTTCATCTATTGGTGAAGAGTGGCCAGCAAATGTGTACAAAAAACAAAATCCTAATGGATTTTCCATTGAATCCCAATGGTACAATGTAAAATTATGCTAGGCATATAAGACACAAATAGTATCATGCATTTGAAAGGTAGAAATTCTCTTTGTCCTTTGTGCAAAATTTTCTAAAGTACAGTTGAGAAATTCCTACAGATTTACATTATTTTCTTTCTCAGTGAATTGCACTTGTGACTCAAGTGTCCTTCAGCCAAGGCAGTGAAATAGTTAGGGTTAGTAGTTAGGCTCTGCAGTTGTCATAATTGTTAGTCCATGATTGGCTGGCAGGATAAATATCCCATCCCTTACTTTTGTACAAATGATCCCATCAGAGGTTGATGATCTGCCTAACATGTCAGCCCAAAAATTATAAAACTCACTTCCAGCTGGCTAGATGATGATAGCCCTGGCATATCTTGATACTTAACCATTCAATTAGGAACCTGATGCATTGGGTTTCATGGATTCTTAATAGGATTTTGTGCAAAGTATTTTACTAGCGTGCAGGTTACACATTACCCAGTTCAACACTAACACCAGCACAATTGCAACCTAAACCACAGCCCAAATTTCTTAAAGTGGACATTCTATTCTATTGTACAGTGAATCTGTCATTGTTTAACATTAGCACAGGTATTTACATTTACAGGTATTTGACATTTAAGATCATTGTTTTACTTATTAACAATCAGAGAGGGGAAATAATAGAATGGACAAAAGTACCTAGGATAAAACAGCCTCAAGTTTAGTACCCGATCTAAGAACAAAGACAGTCAGAAAATTATCTGGGCAGGTATTATGACAAAGAGAGTTAGATTTGCAAAAGGTGCAGGCCTGGATGGAGGTGTGGTGTAAATCCAAATGTGAAGCCCGAATTGTGTGTGTGCTTTATTGGCTTGAGATTCTTTTCACTAACTTCCCGTAGAGCAGCTTAAGCTTCTTTTAATTAGCCACAAACACTTGCACTCAAAATCCTGAAGTTGCACTTACCTGAAGTGGGCAGTGGATGGCACCCAATACCTAACTGGATCGTCTGACAGAGCTAAGTGGATCTGGATGACCCAATTCTGATCGGTAGAAATCTCACATGATTTCTCTGATTCTTAGCTGCAAATTAAGTGATCTAGCAGAGTTTAATGTGAACCGAGAGAATGCAGCATGGATCTTCTCTCCTTTGTGAAAAGGCTAATATAGGATGATTTGCATGAAGCAATGTGATTTTTCATTCAGGGCCAGAGAGTAAACAAATCTAACACTAAAGCTGGATCATAAAGTTACATGGTCACCACTATTTATCAATAATTTCTTAATTCAAATCAAAATGAATGGTGGGAGCTGAAAGTTTACCACAATATTCTAAATAATCTTGCTTTTGGTTCAATTAAGCAGCTTTTAGGTGGATATTTCACTTGAGTGTTTTAGTAAGAAAGAACGTGGAGGCAATTTTAATCTATCCTGCCCAATGGGAAACCAATCGATTTGCCGTTCTGGTGTCCCACCCTATCCCGGGTATAAAGACCATAAGACATAGGAGCAGAATTAGGCCACTTGGCCCATCGAGTCTGCTCCGCCATTCAATCATGGCTGATATTTTTCTCATCCCCATTCTCCTGCCTCCTCCACATAACCCTTGATCTCCTTATTAGTCAAGATTGTTTTCCATTCAAAGAACAAAGAACAAATAAATGTACAGCACAGGAACAGGCCCTTAGGTCCTCCAAGCCTGCACCAACTATGCTGCCCGTCTAAACAAAAATCTTCTACACTTCCTGGGTCCGTTTCCCTCTATTCCCATCCTATTCATGTATTTTTCAAGATGCCCCTTAAATGTCACTATCGTCCCTGCTTCCAACACCTCCTCTGGCAGCGGGTTCCAGGCACCCACTACCCTCTGTGTAAAAAACCTGCCTCGTACATCTCCTCTAAATCTTGCCCCTTGCACCTTAAACCTATGCCCCCTAGTAATTGACCCCTCTACCCTGGGAAAAAGCCTCTGACTATCCACTCTGTCTATGCCCCTCATAATTTTGTAGACCTTGATCAGGTCACCCCTCAACCTCCGTTGTTCCAGTGAGAACAAACCAAGTTTATTCAACCGCTCCTCATAGCTAATGCCCTCCATACCAGGCAACATCCTGGTAAATCGCTTCTGCACCCTCTCTAAAGCTTCCACATCCTTCTGGTAGTGTGGCGACCAGAATTGAACACTATACTCCAAGTGTGGCCTAACTAAGGTCCTATACAGCTTCACCATGACTTGCCAATTCTTATACTCAATGCCCCGGCCAATGAAGACAAGCATGCCGCATGCCTTCTTGACTACCTTCTCCACCTGTGTTGCCCCTTTCAGTGACCTGTGGACCTGTACACCTAGATCTCTCTGACTTTCAATACTCTTGAGGATTCTACCATTCACTCTATATTCCCTACCTGCATTAGACCTTCCAAAATGCATTACCTCACATTCAGTGGTGGGTCAGGCTGCAATAAACCCCTGCTTGTATTATATAGCCCCATGTTTCAGCACTTCATTCTGTCCTCAGCCCTTCATATTTAAATAATTACTTTTGAAGTTAAGTGGCTGTTAGTGTTAAATTAGTGAGCACAGCATTCAATTTACACATTGCAATCCCCCAATGAGCAGATTATATCAGGACAAGAAAACCCCCTTATATTTACATTGGAATATTCACCAAGACAATTTCCTGCTTCTTCAACTAATGCCAAGGAATATTTTATGCCCATTTGAACAGGAGGCAGGGCTCAGCTTAGTCTCTCTGCAATGTAGGCTCCTCTGGAAAAATTAACTTTGAAACACAGCCTAAATTATGTTCTCAAATCTTTTGGTGAGAATTGAACTTATAACCTTCTGACTTAGGCGAGTGCTACCAATGAAGCCAAACTGTCAGTGAATGTATCTCTTGTCACCAGAGATGAATGTTGGAATTAAATTGTTTGTGATCCCATGGTTAACAGCCAAGAATAATCAATGTTCATTTGAAAAATTATGTCCAAATAGTAAAACCTCTACAATTTACCTCTCTCCGCAATTTTCATTTGTCAGGTCTTAAAAAGACTGGAGCAGCAAATACCCATCCACCTGCTGTCAAACCCCTTACATGTAGCACTTGACACAATGATCGATGCAACTGTGTTGTGATAAGTTTGCCACTGTCACTGGTTCTGGAGTGAGGGAGGACAGAGAGGGAGAGAGAAGGCTGAGTAAAACTCCTTAAAAGGAATTAACATAACCCTCCAATGTGAAAGTACATATATTTTTAAATATGAAACACCACCATGGGTGGCACGGTGGCACAGTGGTTAGCACTTCTGCCTCACTGGGCCAGGGTCCTGGGTTCAATTCCGACCATGGATGTTTGGAGTTGCACTTTCTCCCCGTGTCTGCGTGTGTTTCCTCCGGCTGCTCCAGTTTCCTTCCACCTTCCAGGTTAGGTGGATTGGCCATGCTAAATTGCCCCTTTGTGTCCAGGGATGTGTAGGTTAGGTGGAGTTATGGGGATAGGGAGGGGGGAGTGGGCTTAGGTTGGGTGCTCTTTCAGAGGGTCAGTGCAGACTCGATGGGCCAAATGGCCTCCTTCTGCACTCTAGGAATTCTATGACTCACCTTCCGTCGGTACTATTGGAAAGATTACAACAACACTGTTATCTGTGACAGCTCTGGCTCAGTGGGTAGCGCTCTCGCCTCTGATTAAAAATGTTGGGTGTTCAAGTTCCAGAGGCTTGAGCACAAGAAATCTGAGCTGACAATCCAGTGCAGTATTGATGGTATGTTGCAGTATTGGATGGCAAATTAAACTGTGGCCCATCTGTCCTCTCTGGTGGATGTAAAAGATCCCATGGCATTATATTTGAAAATTAAGTCAGATAATCTGATCATTATCACATTGCAATTTTGGGATCTTGTTATGCCCAAATTATTTTCTATGTTTCCTGCATTGCTACAGTGATTACACTTTAAAAAGTACTTCATTAGCTATAAAGTACTTTGGGAAGATCTGAGGCCAGGAAAGGTGCTGGATAAATGCAAATCTTTGTTTCTTCTTTGTATCAACTGCTTAGGCTATTTCTAACTGTACACCTTCCACTGTGCAATGTGTTTCCAGTCTTATGCTCACCATTTAAAGGGACACTGTCTAGGGTACTCTTTCAGATGGTTGGTGCAGACTTGATGTGCTGAATGGCCTCATTCTGCACTGTAGTGATTCTGTAATACATTAAGAAAAAGTCCTGGACATTTGTGAAACATATTGTTGCCATTCTCACAATGATGAAACAAGGAGGTTCAAGTGGCCGATGATATAGAATTATAGAATCATAGGATTTACAGGGCCATTCAGCCCATTGAGTCTGCACCGGCCCTTGGAAAGGGCACCCCAATTAAGCCCACACCTCCACCCTATCCTCATAACCCACTAACCCCAGCTAACCTTTTTGGACGTGAGGGAAATTTAACATGGCCAATCCACCTAACCTGCACATCTTTGGACTGTGGGAGGAAACCGGTGCAGCCGGAGGAAACCCACGTGGACACGGGGAGAACGTGCAGACTCCGCACAGACAGTGAACCAAGCCAGGAATCAAACCTGGAACACTGGAGCTGTGAAGCACTGTGCTAACCACTGTGCTACCGTGCCGCCCACGGTATATGCTTGTGAATAATAAAACAAATTGTTTTGTCAGATGTTTTCATGCGAATGGGACTTCTTTAAATATGCATCCATACGATAAATGTGAAATACAACAGCACTAGCACGTTATGAGTTGTAAGTAGTTATGTTACAATTGGGGGTCTGGTTCACAAAAGCTATTATGTACCAGTTAGTGTAATTGCTGTACCATTTGCACATAGTTAAACAATAACACCATTGAAAAAACATCCAGGCATAGTAACTGTATGTACTGATAATCAAATTTGTTTACCAGGAGGAAAATCAGTTCGGACCAGTATTCCTATTTCCCTGTTTCACTCTTTTTTTTTCTGGGTTCTTCATGCTGTTGACTTTAGTAATGTTCCCAAAGAATATCCTCTGATAAAACTCTGCTAAAGCAAAAATATTTTTTAAACCAATAAAAAGTAGAAGAAAACAATGGTAATCATCACTTTTGCTTTAATTTTTAAAATAATACTGAGACTTGCCTTTCAAAAGCGAATCATTTGGTGGGTTGAGGACAGAAAGAGTTGGAGACTGGCATGATTTTTGTCGTAATGATATTAAAGAGAAACAATGAGTAGAATTTAACTGAACCCGCTGGAGGGGGCATGATGGTGGGTATCATTCGCAGCATCGGGATAACTATCCCCAAATTAAGTTTGGGACATGAAAAGCCCAGTGTGGGAACCCTATTGGTGTGGCAGGATGTGCCCGTTAGGTTCATGTCTCAGTAACGTGCTGCTTGACATCTATTATCCCTGAGTCCACCAGAATTTACTGATATGGCTCAGGGATCAATTGGGACTCACATGGCTCTTCCCTGCCTCCTAGAGACTGCCCAGCAAAACGCTATTGGGTTTGCCTGTGACTTTGTGTGCGTGTGTGTGTGTAGGGGAGGGGAGAGTCAGTTCCAAAGCAAGGGACTTGGCACCATGAAGTTGTTGGGGTTTGGGGGGAGGGGGTTGTGGCATTTGAAACCTTTGCCCTGCCCTTGTATCCATCTCCCTGCACCCGTCTTGGTTGAACCCTGCTCCCCGCAATCTACCCCAGTCACCTGTAGGCAAGGATCGAGTGGCAATCCTTTGGCTGGGCCTCAGAGCATTACCGGCAGCAGCTGTAGTACTGCTGCTGGCAAAGGGCAGCTGTTAGCTCTGACAGACTGGCAGCTCTCAGGGGCAGGATTTGCACATCACTGGGGCTTGATTGTGTGAAAGGCCTGATGCTGGCCAGCTAAAGTGCTTGAGGGCAGTTAAATAGCATTGGGCCTCCCCCACAGAAGCAATGCTTCAGATGCTCCCCCATCAGATTATCCATAGCAAGAAGGCTGGAGGATGGGCCTTCATGCCCACATGTCGATTGCAGCCGTTAAGTGGGGAATAAATGCCTACTTAAGGGTATCATGCCAGTTTGTTTGCGGCCTTGTGCGTGTGTTTCTGTGCGCGCTCGTGTGTGTGTGTATGTTTGAGGTGGGGGCGTCCCTCGTTCAAAGGCAGTCGATGCCTGATCAAGGGACTTGACACTAGGAAGTGGGGGCAGGGGAAGACTAAGAGCCACCCTTGCCCTTTGATCCCTCTTCATCCAACCTGCTGGTGTTCCCATCCCATCTTACTAGGACCTCGATGTTATGAGACGCAAGATTTGGGAACAAACCTACTGCAGTACAGGCCTCACCAGAGACAGAAGAACACAACTGAGCATGGTTGATATCCAATTGCTTCATAATTAGTAAGATGTCCTCTTGGTCATTCACATGTGCAAACTTTGAACTCCACTTGCCCAAAAGACCCTCCACCTACTTTGAGGGATCTCACTGACTGACCAACAGCTTGGTCATTCTGAGATGAGGAAAAATAATGTGATCCACCTTTCAAATTCATTCCAGCATAGTCTATCCTTCCAGGTCACCCACTAATCTTCCCCCAATGACCTGAGTCCCACCCATTATCACCATTTATCTTCCCTCTCTCACCACTGAACCTCTCCCTGTTAACCTGGACCCCATCATTATCCACTTACATTTGCCGTTCCTCCCCTCAGGACCAACATCTGTTATCGTCCCCATGCCCGCCTTGACCCTACATTCTGTGATTACCTGAGCCACCTGTCTAATCCCCCTCCGTGATGACCCCCCCCCCCCCCCCCCACCAATCCCCCATATCCCGGTGACCTCTTCACTTACCAGGCCTTCACACTGGACCTGGGTTTCTGGTTTGCTAGTCCAGTGACAATACCACTACGCAGCCGCCTCCCCTACCAACTACCCCCAACCACCCATCCCAGGCCTTTGTATGCCTTCTGGTTTCAGCCTTGGCGCAGCATTTGTTACTGGCACTCAAATGAAATTATGTGAGGTCATCGGGAAACCGAAAACAACATTTAAAAACCTCAAAATAATAGAGTGGGTGAAGGTCACCAGGTGCATGCCACTTGACTATAGTCGTAAAACTGAACGATCTAAATTTTTGCTGGCTGGGTAATTAATTTGGAGGACGAACTAATTTCTGGCCAGCTGACCATTTAATTAGCATGCATGAGATGCCAAAGAATGCAAATTGGGGGCTGGATTCTTCGATTTTGAGGCTATGTCTGGACCATATGTCTAGTCTCACGACCAAAAAGTCGCTGCTGCCCCCGCACTGATGCTCCGCCCGGTGGGGGGCTAGCAGCCGCACCATGTAAAGCCCCCAGCTTTACCTGCAGATTCGGACAGAGAATTGCCAGGTCCGTGGCCGTGCATGCTCACGGCGATGACCTGCAGTGGTTGCACCGTACAACATGGTGCCAGACGCGCGCGGACCCGGTCTGTCAGATAGTGGCCCATTATAACCCCCCACCAGACCCCCCAGCCCCCGCCGAAGTACCCCGGCAATCAGAACCACCACCCCCCCCCCCCCCCCCCCCCCCCAACCGACTGTGGCGGCGCTGGACACAGTCCGTAGCTGCCAGGCAAGGTCCCCAAACTGTGAACAGGCAGTCGGCCCATTTGGGGCGGAGCATCGGTGGAGGGCCTCAGATGTCGTCCTGAGGCCGTCCAAACGGCATGCTGCGTACTCTGCAATGTTTGTGAGCTTCTGTTAAGGGTTTGTGAGCTTCTGGTAAGGGTTTGTGAGCTTCTGGTAAGGGTGAGTGAGCAAGTCAGTGCAATCTATTTTTGTATAAGTTAAAGACTGAGCAGAAGATATGGATCACCCAAATATTTGGGCAAGGTCAGAATCTTACCAAAGTTTGGGTGGGATTCTCCATCTGGGCAATGGAGATTCCCACTATGGCCATGCCACGGCGACGGTAACCCATGGGCTTGGGTGCGTTTCCGTGAAGCGAAGGATGCTGCTGATTGAGAATCCCGCAGAAGATTTTTCCCAAGGTACCTTCGAATTTTATTTTACTTTTGTTTGGTTCTTTGTCGCCAAAAGAATTCTCATTTAGACAGCTAAAGGAAGGGTTGCTATTTATTTATGTGTTTGTCAGCACTGAATAGAGGGATATGGAGTCAAAACTGAACAAAAGGTTAGATGAACTGAAGAGATTTATGGAATGGAAAAATAGGCAACTACTCTGATATCACCTGTTTCACATCATTTTGAAACGTTTTTTTTTGTTTAAGAGGCAATTTTAGTGTGGCCAATCCACCGACCTTGCACAACTTTGGACTGTGGGGATGAGACCCATGCAGACATGAGGAGAAAGTGATAACTCCACATGGACAGTGACCCGAGGCTCCGAACTTGGGTCCGCTGCCTCGTGAGGCAGCTGTGTTGATTACTACACCACCATGCCATCCTTCAAAAGGTTAAAACTGCCCCAATGGGTTTATGTGCGTCGGGAAGAGGAAGTACATTTGGACTGGTTTATTTGAAGCTTAGAGAAACAAATAATTATGATTGTAGTCTTGCTCGAATGGAGAGTCCCAGCTTGCCTGCTCATTGTGGCAGCGATAATGATTTATCCAACTATGATTATCTTACATCCTACTTAGCAGTTTTTAAAATCTGGAAAAATATTCCAAGATCCTGGAAAGATATTAAAACTCTGGACAGGTGTAGGATTTGGAGAGAATTGAAAGTTATTAGGAGGAAAATAAGTGTTTTCCATAAAAGGAGCAATTTCTTGGAAGCCAATTTAGCAATGGAGAGGATGTAGGAGTAACATTTTGAGGTTAGAGGAGTGAGTGATGCCAATAATATTGACATAGAAACAAAGAATAATTGCTTCAGGGCATTGACAAACATTCTGAACAATATATAATTTAACAACTTTGTCAGCTTTGACAAAGAGTCATTGGACTCGAAACGTTAGCTCTTTTCTCTCCCTACAGATGCTGCCAGACTTGCTGAGATTTTCCAGCATTTTCTCTTTTGTTACATATAATTTAACATATGCTGAAAAAGGTTAAAAAGAAAGGTTTCAGTTTCATTTGGGTTTTGCAAATGAACCTTGGTGCATTGGTGTCTGGATAGATTGTCACCGAAAGGATTAAGGTTTTTGGGTTTGGCTGTATTAATACATTATTAATGAGGTTTTACAACCCATGAAGTTAAAGAGATGGGTTAACAGATCAGTTATTTTGGAAACAAAATACAGTAGAAAAGCTTTGGCAACAGTGATCTAGTGACGTAGAGACAGGAAAAGACAGGAGTTTAGAGGGGGAAGAGTTCGGCGTGTGAGTCAAGGAGAGCATACAGGGATTTTTCAGGTCTCCGAGAAGAAAAACTACAAGGTTATTGGGACAGTAGTTAACTGAATAATCAGTTATATGATTCAGTAAAGTGATTAGTTTAGTAGAGGTGCTACTGGAAGACTGAGTTTAGGGAACTCATTTGTTTGCCCTGCAGTTGAAGAAATAGTTTGGAATGTGTTTTTTACATGTCTCAGGGAGAGATATGAGTTGGCTGAGAAGTATCAAGTAAATACTGAGGAATTCATCGGAGGAAAACCATTTGCAACTTTGCCAGTCCCAAATGAGACACCTTTGTGTCAAACTAGTGGCAATTGTTCACTGGTTTATGTGCCTCATAGGGTGTTGCTAGGATAAAGGAATAGAGGGAATTTAAATTGTTGTCTTTTTTGTAGTGCGATCATTCCAACCTTCTTGTCTGCTGTACAATAGCTCATGTTTTGTCTTTTCATAAATATTTTATATGCATTAAAGGTTCACCTTCAGATTCCTATGACTTTGTTTTGTAACTTTCCCCCACGATCCTTAAACAAATGTTGGATCTATCAACCAGGTTTCACCCTGGGATCTGACTTGTCCAGTGTTAACATCAGTAGGAATCATAATACAAGGAATAAAAGTAGTAACTAGCTTTTATACCGAAGTTGAAGTAATGTGTGATATATAACTGATGCTACGATCAGGATCAGAAACACCGGTGGAGCAACGAGTGAGAATTGTCTGAATGAAAAACTCAGAAACTAGTGAAGGTAGTTAAATTACCTATGTGATCTCAATTATTCCATTAGAATTTGAAGTGGCATTAATTGTTGGAACCTTAATTACCAAGCTAAAGCTTCTGAAACTTGTGTAGAAGGAGCAATTCTCATGTTTTACTGGAGATTGACAGTACTTGTGCTGATCATCAGATTATGATGAATGGCATCGTAAAATATAGACTAGGTAAAGGAGACTTTGGTTATTAAATAGGGTTTTTAAAAAGTTCATGTCACAAATTAATTATGAAACGTTATTTCTTAAAAGCATGAAATGTAGAGGACATTGGATTGATTTGTTATAGGTGTAAATTTAATTAAAACATTTTGAGAAATATAGAGCAAATGAAACTTCCACTTACAAAAAACAAATGTATGCCAATAAGACTATTTGAATCCTACATCAAGAAGGGATGATAAGTACTTAAGGGGCTTAATTATAGACTTTGATATATGGGATTATGTAAAGAGACTCAGGAAGAGATTAAAGTAATAATAATAATAATCGCTTATTGTCACAAGTAGACTTCATTAAAATTACTGTGAAAAGCCCCTAGTCACCACATTCCGGCACCTGTCCGGGCAGGCTGGTACAGGAATTGAACCTGCACTGCTGGCATTGTTCTGCATTACAAGCCAGCTATTTAGCCAACTGTGCTAAACCAGCCAGCTGAAGAGGCAACCTAGGTAAGAATATGGAAACAGGAGTAGACTAGCTCCTCGAGCCTGTCCCGCTATTTAGTGAGAACATGGCTGACCTGTGACCCACCTGCTTTTGGCCCAAATTCCTTCATATCTTGACTCAACAAAAATCTATCCATCTCAGATTTAAAATGAACAAGTGTTCGAGCTTCAACTGCTGTTTGTGGGAGAGAGTTCCACACCCTTTGAGTGAGGAAGTGCAATTGAAGAGACATTTCCATATGGCCAATTCAATCTACATTTAGAAAACAATTAGAGGAAGGTACTCTCTGTCTGCACCAGAAAATGGACTGTTCTGACAAGAAGATGGAAAGATCTGCACTGAAGGCCAGTGTAATTTGTAATATGGGCCACCAAGTGCCTTGTTAATAGAACCAAGATCTGTTTTGGTAGATTATGAAAGCATAATTGTGGAGCACAAGACATCTGACTTATTTCAAGATGTAGAAGTGGAAGCAGACAGGCTCGAGACACAGAAAATGCTTTCAAATATTAGTCCAACCAATGGCTGAAGGAATGAGATTGGGTATATGTCTCAAATTACTCAGAAAGAACTTTAGTCTAGTTTTCCTTCTGCAGCAGTTGGAAAGGTGAGAAGTTCCGAGGCAAGCAGTGGGTACAACATGCTGCAAAGTTGCAGTAAATATTTCTGGCCAAAGTAGTTGCAGATGGTAAAACAGCAGTGTAAACTGTCAACCATGTGAGGAAGTAAGCAAATTTCTAACAAGACGATGAGGGCTGAATTTTTGCTTCTGTATGGGGCCATTTTCCAGGAGGCAGGATCAAGAATGGAAGAGCTAGGTGCCCATCAGTGGCGGGTACCAATTAAAATGAGTTATTGGCCTCTAAAGATCAATTGTCAGAGGCCAACTGGAATTTTCCAGTTAGCCTCTGGATAACCCACAGTGTGGGGAACAATCCAGCTCGGCCTTCTGGGAGCAGACTAGAGGAGCAGTGCTCCAGACAGGTTTTGAGGCCCTCCCCACATACCTGGTCACAGACTACCTGGCTCCCCAGCTTTGAGAGCTTGCTTCTCCTTAATTGGTAGCACGTGCACCCACTGGCCACTATTCGGGGAAAATTATTGCAAGGTGACTGTTTCCCACAAGGTGTGAGGTCAGGATCCACATTCGGCCTTCAGGTCAAGACCCAGACACAAAGCCCTGCCTTAAGATTTCTTATGACTACTCGCAACTATACAAATATTTATCACTATTGATAGACATGCATAAGGCACATAGGATATAACTTTTTGAACAAAATCAAAAAGTGGAAAGACTAAATGGCTCTGTTTGTGACCTTGAATCGATTAGGCAAAATAGCACAGGATGAACTCCCTGTTTTGAAATCTGCTTTTAAACACATTCATCTGAGGGAAACTGGTGTGGTAAACACCACTAGTAATACATTGCATGTACAGTATTACGGTACTGCCACTGTATTACAGGTGCCACTGTAAATCCCAGCCTGCTGGCTCCTCCCAGCAGGTGGCGTATAAAAGTGCATGCTCTCCTGCGCTGCTACCATTCTGGTTCCAGCTGCAGGAGGCACAACATCTTGTGCAATAAAGCCTCGATTGTTTCACCATTCTCGTCTCGTGGTAATTGACGGTACAACAACTGGGAAGGTTAGCAATTAAAACTTACCCAGCCAGAAGCAGCCAGAAATCAACCAATTGAAATTTAAACCTGCTTGACTAAGCAGGCAGCGAACATGCCACCCAAAGCTGGTGGGTCTCTTTTTTAATGGTAAGTTCCAATGATATTGGTGGAACCAGATTGCACTTCTCAGTCTGAGCAGCAAGTGAGAGTGAGTTTCACACCAACTCAACCAAACAAATAGACGAATTATAGGGCGGGATTTTCCATTTATGAGACGACAGCACCCAGCCCAGTGGCCGGAATGGCAGGAACCTGCACCCAATTCCAGGCTTGGAAGCTCATTCATAACACACAAGCCTGTATCGGGCCAAATCACCTGGCCCATGTTATGACCAGCCCTGGTGAGGTTTCCCAAAAGTTATTGATCTGGGTGAGACCCTTTGATTTGTCACTGATTGGCTGGGATAACCCCAAATTGTTACAAAGTTGGGTGGGGGAGGGTGTGACTGGCTCTGTCTCTTTATACAACCCACCCTCTGCTGCCAGCAATAAGGTTCAAAGTTCCCTTTCCCTTGAATACCTTTTGCAGACCCGGTAGTTATGTTTACTAAGGAGCAAATTTAACCAGGTTTTCATGAGTTAAGGTAGAGAAAGTTTATTAAACACTAAAAGGTGAAGAGAAATGGTAAAACACAAGCATCAACGTTCAAATTGATTAGAAGTAAGAATTAAGTCCAACAGTAAGTAAATATAAATAAAAAGTTCTCCAGAACAGTCCCTGAGTTGCGAGCAGTAAGTAAGGAAGTGTGGTGGCCATTACAAATCGATCCCAGTATAGTTAATTTCTGCATCACCATGGCACGAATCAGACATCAGGAACTGATTCGTCCACTCGCTGTCAGTTGGCATCGCCAAAGGTCCGGGCACCATATTTTAATGTCAGTTCAATGAATACATCTCACTCTCTCCAGCCTGCCAGTCTCCAGGAGACCATCACGGATGTCTAGTAACCAGGAGAAAAAGGCTTGCTGCCTCGAGAAGATGGCAGAACCCCGATTCACCCAACAGGCCCTCGAGGCGTTGATCAGAAAACATAAGCATGTCCTGTATCCCAGGAATGGCTCCAAGAAGCACTCCAACCTCGCCTCTCTGGCCTGGGAGACGATTGCATAGCAGGTCAGCGCAGCTGGTAACCACGCCCAAAAATGTCATCCAGTGCAGGAATAGAATGAATGATCTCATTTGCTTAGTCAGGGTAAGTCATCCCTCAACTTACTCCAATATCCAACTCTCATCACAGCTTCATGTACTCAACCAGCTGCTCTGGTTAGGGATCTCACACATCCATTTTCGGTGACAAATTTCAACACTCATTCTTTCATGGAGACATTCACATCATTACCATCCCACCTATCATGTTTCTCACATTCTATCCTCTGGCTCCTCTGTGAAGCTTATCATGCACATGGGACATGCATCATACCCAACCTCTGCTTCATTTTGTCTCGTCACACGCCTTTTTTTCGGCTTCATGCGGGCCAAACTGACACACAGTAGATCGCAGACAGGGGGAGGGATGGCCGACTGATGAACCTCTGGAGGCAGACGTCAACTCAATGCTGGAAATGCAACGACAGCCTATGGAACATCAGGCAGAGATTTGACAGGAACTCAGCAAAGCAGAGCAAACGATGGAGGTGTCTGAATTGAATTTGTGCTCAGCCGTTCAGTCCATGGCCCCAAACTCTGGTGGGCACCATCAGGATGTAGACAACATGGGAGATGATGCACCTTGACCTCCCTCCAGGTGCACCATCTCATGCAGGAGTCAGACCAGGACCCTCGGGCATCCGCAGGGAGGGTAAGTGTCCACCAGACACACTGGGGATCTCCTCTCAGTAAACTCCAAAGGTGTGCAGCCACTGAGAATTCCCTCTGCCTGTGGCCCCATCAGCTGCTCAGGCTGCTGAGGGCGCTTCTGCCCCTGAGCAGGAGACCCAAAATAGGTCGGAACCCGCCAGGTCTTGGGCCATCAGGGGATGCCTGCCAAAGTCATCACAGACATCAGGGCATAGCAGTCTGTAGGCTGCCTCTATCTCCGGTGTGGATGTTAGGGTTGTACCAATGCGTAACTTAAGGTTAGGAAGGTTAAGAACATTTGATGCCACTTAGGTCATGGATGTGCTATCCCTATGAAGAACCTGCAATTTTGTGAATACATTTGATGTTTATGTGAATGTTTTGATCAACTGAGGGCATTGTGAATTTGTACATTGAAATCCTGTTCAGCCAGGATTTAGCCATCCACCCACTCACTGATACTGACCCACTGTGAGATTAACATCAATGTGATGTTAACCTCAGTTGAACTAGTCTCTGCACCCTTGGTAATGTCAGGGAGTTGTGTATAACTCTTTATTTGAAGTGTGTGATGTAAATGTGTTTCTAACCCTTCTTCTTCATGGAAGGCCATCGAGTGATATCCTAGTGGCATATGTGTTTCCTCCATGGTAACGGCAGAAGACAAGACATGCACAGGAAGAGGTGATCCCTCATCATTTCCTCATCTCAGTCACATCAGTGATTGCATTTGATGGCAGAAAGAGCTTCAAATTTTCTCTCACATCATTTTGTTCCTCAATGGACTCTCAGTTCTCAGATTGAGATCATTCACAGGGAGTCATGGACTGAAGCAGAGATCATGGAATGGTGATTCATGAGGTCAGAACATTCAAGTGTGAATACAGGACTCCCCTGAGATGAAAGGAAATGACTTTGAGGGCTAGGAGGGATGTGGCCATATGTTCTCACAAACTTTACTCATTCTGGAATCTGTCGGTATTTAAAGTATCATGGACACGTCATCGCGCTCATACTGACCTTCAGAAGCATCCCGAGGTTCCTGGGCCTTCAGATCTTCAAGCTCCAATGAGTTCTTAACTTCTTCCATTTCACCCTCTGGCAAGACTTCACGGATGGAATTCTCTGATCCTGGGGCTAAGTGTTGACGCCGTCGTAAATGACGGAGCGTTTTAAACCAGCGTCAACTGGCCCCTGGATCAGCGATCCTGCGCCACACAGGGGGCCATCATGGCACTGGAGAGCCTCATGATGCTCCGGCTGCCGATACCAGCATCAGCACGGGCGCTGTGAGTCCGCGCGTGCACACTACGGCCAGCGCGGGTTCGCGCATGCGCGCTATGGCTGGCGCGTGTTTGCGCATGTGCATGGGTTGCCTTCTCCGCGCTGGCCCCGGCGCAACATGGTGGAGAGCTACAGGGACCCGGTGCGGAGGAACATAGGCCTCCACCAAGATAAGCCCGCCCACCGATCGGTAGGCCCCGATCGCAGGCCAGACCACCGTGGAGGCTCCCCCCCCCCCCCCCACCGGGTCGGATCCCTCCTCCCCCCCAACAGGCCGCACCCCCCTCAACATGAACACTGAGGTCCCGCCGGGTAGGACCACATGCGAACAGTGTTGGCAGGACTCGGCCTAACTCGGCGTGCACTCGGCCCATGGCGCGCGGAGAATCACCGGGGCGGTCGCATAGAGCAGCCCCCCCCCGCGCCGCGCCGACCTCGCCGGTGCCAGTGGTGCCAATTCTCCAGTGACTGGAGAATCGGCAGACTGGCGTCGGAGCAGCGTTGCGTGTATCACCCCCCCCCCCCCCCCCCCCCCCCTGCTGATTCTCCGCCCCGGCACGGGGTCGGAGAATCCGCCCGTTCACCTCTGGCAGATTGTGAAGGGTGCAACACACTGCGATGATGTGAGAAACCATATTGGGAGTGTATTGCAGTGAGATGCAGGAGAAATCCAAGATATCAAATTAGGAGCAGGAGCAGGCCACTTGGCCCCTCGCACATCTTCGATTGTCTATATAAGGGAGTGTGTGAAGCTGTAAGAAGCAGTGTACCTCTTCCCGGAAAAACTTCTCGGGTGATGCACTGGAGTCATCAGTCAGCTTTTCAGTAGATACCTCTTATCCCCCAAGCAGCCATCCCTAAAGACCTACTGGCCCCTCAAAATCTTAGGCAGAAAATCTAAGGCACTTGGGAATGACTTAGGATGTAGGAGTCATGGCAACTGCCATGACAAACTTGCAGGATGTGTTTCAGAGGGTCACACATCAGTTGCATGTACAATCTTTATTAATGTCACAAGTAGGTTTACATTAACACTGTGATGAAGTTACTGTGAAAATCCCCCAGTCGCCACATTCTGGCGCCTGTTCGGCTACATGGAGGGAGAATTCAGAATGTCCAATTCACCTAACAAGCCCGTCTTTCAGGATTTGTGGGAGGAATCCGGAGCACCCGGAGGAAACCCACGCAGATACTGGGAGAACGTGCAGATTCCGCACAGACAATGTCGCAGGCTGGAAATCGAATCACGTGACCTGTGATTCTGATATAAAGGGAGATACATCTGCCATCTTAAGAAGAAGATTGAGAGGGTAATAAGACATACATGTGATAGGTCAGTGCTAGGTGCAAGTTCAATAGGAGTAGTTAGAAGACTCCATGATAACGTGTTCTGTATCAAATTGCTATCTTCCCACACGAGACTCAGTAAAAGATTCTGGTTTGGGCAAGTTGAAGTGTTTGGTGAGCTCCTTCGTGAAGTACAAAAGACCAAACACAACACTAACCACTATGCTACCGTGCCACCCCTATGCTACCGTGCCTCACCTATGCTACCGTGCCGCTGGAATGGTAGTCCTTGCGATTTATAAACATTAGGGGCTGCTGCCACGGAGCCTGTAAAGACACATGGGTGCAGTGTATTGTGTCCTGCATCCTTAGGAAGCCTGAGATGATGGCGAAGCTGGTGAATCTTGCAGAGTGGCTATCCTTTTCCACCTGACATAATGATGGACCTTCCTGTAAAGGGCATAGATGATCTCAGTTTTGCAACAATGAGAGACTGAGAGGTGCCTCACAGGTCAACTGTTGATCCCTGGAAAGACCCAGAGGCAAGGAAACTGAGTGCTACGGTCATCTTCAAAGCCACTGGCCATTGTCAGTAGATAGCCTCCAACCCCACATGGTGCAACGTCTTCGTAAAAAATGCGGCATCTGTGATGTATCAGATCTTGGGACAAGTGCAGTCTGGAAGTTAGCTGCTGGTGAACCGAATATGGTTTGTTGTGTTGGCTTTAGCACGTACCAGAGAGTCATGAGACTCCCATTTAATCCCTGAGCCACCACTAAATTCTGTGGGCTTGGATAATTAGTGTCGATTGATTTACTAATGAGGTTAATTGATATGCCGCTGAAGGCGAGCAAGTTGCTCGCATTGGCCTCTTCCTGCCTCCAACTGAATTACAGGATTTTACCCATTGCCTGCAGAATGATGCACAGCCTCTCTCGCAATTAAATTAACTTGGCTTCCATAACCGCTGCTGGATGGCCTGCATTCATTTCCACCCCAGATCTACAAATGTTTCACATGAATCAAATACCAGTAATATTCACAACAGAGCATGAAATAGCAATACTTTTCAATTCCATTTCTGCTTCCATCTAGCTTTGGGTACCTTACTTGTCAAAAAAAACAATGGGCACAATTCTCTGCACGCTGCACCATAAAAGCAGCTCGCCACGGCGCAGCCTGGCCGTTAAAAGCTGGGAGACCCCACTCCCGGGATTTACCCGGCTCACAACACCTTGCAAGATTCAACACGATCTCACGAGACGTTGCAAGGTGAATCCCACGCACAATGGGTGGGACTACATTTTAGAAAATCTGCATATTATAGCGAGGCAGTGTATAAAACAGGGGCTATGTGTGGCCTTGGCTGCGCATTTCTGCTCAGGCCCCTTATTCAAAGCGATTTGGGTTGAATAACCATGTGTTTCTCTGCACTTCGAGTGCTGGGAAACACGTGGCTAAATGCGCTCGCTCAATGACAAAGTTCCCTTTCAGGAAAATCGCACCCAATGCTCATAAAGGACCTGGGGTAGAGTTCAGCTTTTTTTAATAACAAGAATAGCCATTTTTAAAATTTAGTCAAAATGATATCTCAAGAGTTGCAATGCCAGTATTAATGTGAAGCAAGGCAGAGCCATATTTCAACAGCATTTTAAAACATTTACATAGATGTTGATTAAATTATACTTTCTCACAAGGCCAATGTTAATCGAGGTTAAATAAATGAAATATGCCATTTAATTATGTCATAATGGTTTCGCTTGATCAAGTTTGGGAGCTACATGTGTCTTGAATGAACTGCTTGCACCTCTGGAGTTGTAGATTGCACCTCCCTGATCTACACCATGGGAGCAGTGGACAGCATTAGAAAGTTCACATGTGATACAAAATTAGTTAATGGAATAGATAATGATGAGAATAGATATATAATTTAGGCTAATGCAATGGGAAGAAGCATAGCAGATGAAGTTTCACACAGAGTGGTGTACATTGCAATTAAAGGCTATGCTTTTTAAAAGTGCAGTTGGGCAGAGAGACCTTGGTATCCAAATATATCAATTCATACGGGCAAGTTAATAATGTGAAGAAAAATCACATGCATTAGTCAATTCAAGAGCTGGACTCGAGAAGTGAGGTGAGAGTAACTGCCCTTAACATCAAGGCAACATTTGACCAAATGTGGAATCAAGGATCCCTAGCAAAACTGGAAGTCAATGGAAATCAGGGAGAAAATTCTCTGCTCATTGGAGTCATACCTGGCACAAGGAAGATGGTTATGGTTGCTGGAGGTAAACATCTAAGCTCCAGGACACCACTGCAGGAGATCCTTACGGGAGTGTCCTCGGCCAGGGAACCTTCAGCTGGTTCATCAATCACCTTCCTTGTATCATAAGAGCAGAAGTGGGGGGGGGGGCGCGATTCTCCACCCCCCACGCTGGGTGGGAGAATAGCGGGAGGGCCTCCCAACATTTTTCACGCCCTCCCGCTATTCTCTCCCCCCCCCCACCGCCCGACCCACGCCACGAATCGCCGCTCGCTGTTTTTTATGGCGAGCGGCGATTCTCCGAGACCGATGGGCCGAGCGGCCGGGCCTTCACGCCCGTTTCAACATGGCAGCAAACACACCGGCTCGCTGCCGTTGTGAAACGGGCGCCAGATGCCTGTTTGGGGGCCCGATTGGCACGGCAGTACCACGGCTGTGCCAAGGGGGCCGTGCGTCAGTAAAGGACGCACTCTTTTCCCTCCGCCGCCCCGCTAGATCAAGCCGCCACGTCTTGCGGGGCGGCTGAGGGAAAAGACGGCAACTGCGCATGCACGGATTGGCGTTGTCCAACCTGCGCATGCACGGCCGGCGTCATCGGCCACATCAGCCGGCGTGACGCTTGGCGTGCGGCCTTGACGACAGTCGTCAAGGCCGTGATGCACGGGGCCACGCTCCTAGCCCCGCCCGGGGGGGAGAATCGGCCCTGGAAGTGGGCGTGAAGGCTGCCGTGGGACACGGCCTGTCCCACGGCAGCCTTTACGATCCTCCGCATTTGTGGAGAATCTCGCCCAGGATGTTTGCTGATGAATGTTCAGCACCATTCATGACTCCACAGATATTGAAGCAGTCCATGTCCAACTACAGCAGGCCTGGATAATATTTTGTCTTGGGATAACAAGTGGCAAGTAACATTCATGCCACACAAGTGCCAGGCAATAACCATGAGAGAATCTAACCACTTCTATTTAACATTCAGTGGCAATACCATCACTGAATCCCCACTATCAATATCTTGCAGGCTACCATTGACTTGAAATTTAACTGGACCAGCCATATAAATACTGTGGCTACAAAACGGGTCAGAGCCTGATAATTCTGTGGTGAGTAACTTGCCTCCTGACTCTCCAAAGCCTGTCCAACATCTAGAAGATTTCACTTGCCTGGATGAGTGGAGCTCCAACAACACTCATGAAGCTTGACACTATCTAGGACAAAACACCCTGCTTGATTAGCACCCCAGCCACAGCACCAAGACGTGCTATGGCAGCAGTGTGTACTATATACAAGACAATAATAATCATTTATTGTCACACATATGAAGTTACTGTGAAAAGCCCTTAGTCGCCACATTCCGGCGCCTGTTCGGATAAGCTGGTACGGGAATTGAACCAGCGCTGCTGGCCTCGTTCTCCATTACAAACAGCTGTCTATCCAACTGAGCTAAACCAGCCCTATGGAACTTGCCAATGTTCCTTAGATAGCACCATCCAAACCCAGGGGGCAAAATTCTCCATTGGCTGATGTTAAAATCGCGAAATGCGATTAAGTGGAGTATAGGTTCCGACGGCAAAATCACAACGGGCACCGATTTGATGTCAAATTGCAATTCTCCATCACCTTGACAGTGTCGTCAATGCAATCCGGAATGCACAGACAGTAAACACCGTTTGCATGTCATTAGCATGCTGACTCTGGATTCTCTGGGGCCTCCACAATTCTCCAACTCCGATGGGCCAAGTACCCGACGACGCGGTTCACTTGTGCTTTTAGACATCGTGAAACTGGCGTCATGGCTGATGAGGGAGAGAGAGGAGGTAGGACACAGAGAGGCGTGACTGTGAGCTGCCAGGCCCGACACTGGCCAGGCTGTCTGGGGGGTGGGGGATGCCCTCCCAGGGCCGGGAGAGGGGGGTGATGGGGGAATGGGCCATGTGGCCGCGGTGACCCCCCATTAGGATTGGGGTAGTGTCCAGGCACAGACCACCATTGACGCAGAATGCAAGGCAGCCATCTTGTTGCGCACCCCACTGACTACTCACATTGGCCCCAAGGTTCTACAGTATGACACCGGCCATATGGTTGTCTCCACCACCCCACTCCCGCACCCCACCCTCTGCCATAAATCCCACCACGCAACCGGCTGCTACCCGCAGCAGGTCATCAGGCGGCCCACCAAGGGCAATGCCCACAGTACACACTATGAGGGCACCAGACGGGGGCCATGGAACGTGCCACTGGCAAGGACAGTGCTAGCCAACAGTACCCCTGGCATCAGGGACAGGTGCCAGGGCCAGTGCGCCCCATGGCGCAGGGCATCGATGGGGCCAGGGGTGCGGGGATGGGGGGGACATGCGGGGGCAGAGCCCACAGTGCCAACCAGGGCCCTATGTAGCCCACTGGGCTAACATATCAGCCTTTCAGCCCCTGCAGACAATGGTGGCCTTCCTGCTGGTCGCTGCAACCCTGGGGGAATGCCCTGCTGCTGTACGAGCTGACGCTGCTCGAGGAGGACAAGCTGAAGTAGCAGAGCATGCAGCAGTGGATCGTGCCACGGAGGAACAGGAGGCAGCCTCCCAGGATTGAGAGTCAGCTGCCCAACAGGCCGAGGAAGAGGACGTGCCAAGGAGGCGCCGCATGAGGCTCGTGTGTACCACCTGTCATTCAAGGAGCTGCTGAACGGGGCATGCTGTCGAAGACTCCGGCTGAGCAAGGTGACGGTCGCCCAGAATCTTTAACACAACGGGTCCTTCCAGGCTCTGAGTGGGGACTTGTCTGGGATCTCACAGACCCCAGTGCACAGGTGCGTCCGTGCCATCACCCTGTATGCACAGGCAGCTCAAAACATCCACTTCAATTTGGAGCGAGTCCACCAGGTTGCCCGGGATCGCCGCCATTGATGGGATGCTCCGGGTCCAGGGAGTGATCGACGGGATGCATGTCACCCTACAAGCGCCTGTAGATGACAGGCTGTGCTACATAAACCGAAAGGGGTTCCACTCGATGAACGTCTAGCTGAAATGTGAGCATCCGTTGCCTTCTTCCAGACCCTTCCATCAGGCAGAAGGTACAGAAGTCTGAAGACCCGCACATCCAGACGTAGGAACAGCTTCCTCCCCACAGCTACAAGACTCCTCAATGACTCTCCCTCAGACTGATCTGTTCCCTGTAAGAACACTATTCACGACGCCCTATGCTGCTCTTGCTCACGTATTTGCTTTGTTTGGCCCCTTGTTCCGCATTGTAACCAATCACTGTTTGTCGATGTACCATTTCTCAATGTTCTTTGTTGATTATTCTCTTTGTCTACTATGTATGTACTGTGTACGTTTCCCCGGCCGCGGAAAAATACATTTCACTGTACTTCGGTACATGTGACAATAAATCAAATCAAATCAAATCAAATCAATCATACGTATCTGTGCCCAGGCAGTGTGCACAACGCCTTCATCCTGGCACACTTGATGATTTATGAAATCTTCGAGACGTCACCTCGGCTGGGGGGTTGGTTCCCGCACCGCTTGTCATTGTAATCGATTGTGTTCCACATGGCGGCGATGCTAGTAGCTGACTCGGCCCAGGTGCGGCGCCGGTTTTGCAGTCTTGGAAGTCCACGAATGTCTCCATTAGAGTCCACACTTAGGGCTGGTATCTCCAAATGCCGACGCTGAAATCACATTCGGCCGGAGAATCCATTTTCACACTGAAATTGGGGGTGGCGCTGTTTCTCGGAAGCTCTGTCCGCTCAAAACCGTAATCGCTGAGTACGCCGCATGCCGTTCAGACGACCTCAGGACATCACCTGAGGCCCTCCCCCAATGGGCCGCCCCCGATAGGCCGACTTCCCGAGGGCGTAGGTCACGTGTGTTCACATTTTCCGGGGACCTCACGTGGCAGCCCGGACTGTGTCCAGCACTGCCACAGTTGGGGAGGGGGGGGGGGGGGTGGCTGTTCTGCTGGCCAGAGGGAGCTTCAGCGGGGGCTGATGGGGGGTATTTTGGGGGGTGGTGAGGGGGTTGCAGGAGGATATTATCTGGTAGGCCGGGTCTGCACGCGGCCAGCACCATGTTGGATGGCGCGGCTGCCACAGGTCGCCGCCGTGCGAATGCGTGGCCACGGACCCGGAAATTCTCCATCCGTATCTGCAGGTAAAGCCGGCCTTTATGTGGTGCAGCTGCTAGCCCCCCACCGGGCAGAGATCGGTGCGGGGGCGGAGCCAACATTTTGGTCGTAAGGCTAGACACATGCTCCAGACATATCCTTAAAATCAGAAAATCCAACCCAAGGAATTTCAGCAAATAGGAGAGATTGGTACAGTTAGGACTGTTCTCTTTGAAACAGTGAAAGTTAAGAGGTGACGTAAAAGAGGTTTTAAAAGGGGTGGAAAGAGAAAGGCTGTTTCCTCTGTTGAGTTGGTCAATAACTCAGAGTGATAGATTTAAACTCATTGGCAAAGGAACCAGCGTAGAGATGATGAGAGTTTGTTTCAAACAGAGGGTTTCAGGATGTGGTATACTCGACCTGAAATGTTTTTTTGTTGTAAATTTAGAGTACTCAATTATTTATTTTTTTCCAATTAAGGGGCAATTTAGTGTGGCCAATCCACCTAATTTGCACATCTTTGGGTTGTGGGGGTGAAACCCACACAGACATGGGGAGAATGTGCAAACTCCAGACGGACAGTGACCCAGGGCCAGGATTTGAACCCGGGTCCTCAGCGCCGTAGTCCCAGTGCTAATCACTGTGCCACATGCTGCCCTCTCTACCTGAAAAGTTGGTGGAAACTTTTAAAAGAGAGTTCATCAGATGGGTTACGGATAAAGAGTAGGAGCTTGCGATTGAGCGCAACTGCTCTGTCAAAGACTCAATTCAGGCATGAAGCACCAAATGGCCTCCTTCTGTGGTATAAGCCACCAGGAATCTAGAGGGTGGAGCAGTTTTTTTAACAGATGTAGAATTATTTGGGTGACATCAAAATGTAACTGAACTAACATAAAGGTTACATTCTGTAGATTAATATAATAAATCTGGAATCTGAACTCTAATTTCCTTGAAGTGAGATTAAATGAAACACATTATTGTGATTGACATCTCTCGTTTGCATCAAATTTTAAATAATTAAGTTGAATCACTAGGTTGTTACTTTAACATGGTCACTTCTGACCTACATACTGTTATTCTAACAAGATTCAACATAGTTTGGTGGTTTTCTCAATATTTAGCATTACAGTTGCAGTAATATCAATTTAAAGGACTATTCTTTCTCGATGTTTGAGCTTTCCAGAAATACTTATTCTTCCTATCTAACTGTAAAGCAGTTTCATCACTGGGGAGCTCTTTGTCAAGTGCAAAGCCATTTATAATTGACATTATACACTCTGTGGTGTTAGAAACTTCTCTTTTCCTATCATTAATTCACTTAGCCTGTTGTATTTGCAGAATCAAGCTGGATTTGTTCCCTGGCGCGTTTATTCTACAATATCCAGCCCATAACTATATGCTGTCAAATCTTGAAGAAGAGTCTGTGATTGGAGTTTGGGGAATGTGAGTGAAGGGCTAAAAATGTAAACGTTTGTTTCTGAGATTTTATTTAATGCATGGTTCTTTAAATTTCCCCAGTGTCTTTGAGTGAGCTGCCAAATAAGCAGCAGTTACTGTACTTCAAATGTAATCCATTGGTTCGGAAGCGCTTTGGAACATCTTGAGGATGTGAAAAAAGCTAAATAAATGTAAATTCATTCCTTAACAGTACTCCAACCTCTACACTCTTTGGATTCAAGGGAAGCATGAATTAATGAAACATAAAAGAATTGCTGGGAATCGAGCGGCACTCTTGATTGTATTTGTAAGCTCAGTATAAAACGTAGTTTTGGCTGTTTTTTACCAACTTATTTTTGCTGCTTTATTTGGAACATTTAAACACATATTCTGAACTCTGATGGAAAGGTTAGGCAGGCAGCTGAATACATCATTTATCCTGACATCCTCATGGCCTCTGCTGAGCGTGGATCGTGACGTCTGACATGAACTGGAACCCATTGCTGACTTGCTCCTTCCTGTTACTGGGCATCTCTGAGCTACACCACACTGAAGCATATCAAAATAATCAACTTTATGTAAGCGAAACTCGTATTAAATATCATGGGAAATATCAATCTTTTCAAACGGTGTGATGAATAGTTGCCCACCATTTATAAAGAAAGGTGAAACAAATTGCTTGGAACCACGTGTGTAATGATGGGTTAAAATGCAAAGATAAATCATGAATGTTAAAAATCTGAAAGGAAATAAAGTGCAGGAAATACATGGCAGGTTGATTAACATCTAACACTGAAAGCTGTGGCATTTCGGCAGTTATGAAAGGCCTGTGTGTAGTACGAACAATGCAAACATTATGTTGGCTGATGCGGGTGGCCTGGGACCTCAGCTTTCTTTCTGGTGGAAAGACAAGCTAGTGACCCTCAGGGCGGTACCTCTGGTAAAGGGCCATCATGATTTCTGCCAGTGTGACTTTGCCTCAGTAGCAGGGATCAAATTCCTTGTTTGGTGCCTCTGGAAGTAAGCCTGCCAGCAGTGACAACACTTGAATGCAAATGGAATATTAGATGAGTAAATCAGCAGCCATTCACTGAATGGATCTTGTCGCCTTCTGAAACTTAAATTAAGCATGTAAAATTAGGGGTTTTGATTGGATACTGTAAAGCATAAAAAGTAGAGACTCTCTTAAACCATGTTAATTTTTTTTACTGTCGACTGAAGTAAATTTTGAAAAAATCCTTGCCACCATGTCAGCTCTGATCAGTGTTACTTTAAAGAAGAAATGTGCTTCTATGTTTAATGCATAACCTTGATCTTAATCTAATACACAACTATATTTTCTGACTGATACCAGAGCTAGGCTTTTGCTTTACTTCACAAACTTATAGTCCTTAGCTGCAGACTAAAGATTCAGGAGGAAATAATCACAGCCAGTTCTTTGAAGCTAACAAAGAAAATTATTTTAGTGACATAAATCCGTTTGAAACTGGCAAAGCCTGTAACTGTGTTGTGCTACTCAGCACGACATTGAGGAGCTTAGTGGTTGATTGATCTGCACCTTGTACCTTCCCTCCCCCTTTCTCCGCATCAATTTAAATTGTATGCATGTGCGTGGTTGGGACGTGGAGTGGGAGACGTGTTTTACATTCATTTACCTGAAGAAAAATTAAGAGTAAAATAATACAGAAAATGTGTGCTTTTGTTTGAATCGTTTTGTGAGTTTGAACTTGAAGAGGCATTCTTGTGACAGATTGCTTTGTATTGTAGATAGCAACTGTCACAATCAAATGGGGGGGGGGGGGGGGGGGGGGGGGGGGTGGTGGGCGAGAGAAGCCGCCAAACCGTGATTCCATTTATTATCTTGGTTTTATTGAACCTGTACTCTGCATGACTTTAAAAAAATCTGTTTTGCTAGGCAAGACGAATTGATAGCTGTTATAATCATTTCCGGCACAGTGTGCAATGCTGGCAGTTGATTAGTGTACGTGTGTTTGGTTTGAGCTTCAGTCTGAAATCAAAGATGGCTGCCTTACTGTTGTGTTCGCCAAACTGCAGAGAGCCCTGGTGATTAATAAGCCTGACCTTCAATTTTTATTCCTGAGTCATTTAGCACCATCTTCAATTTCACAAGACAGTATGCAATCACATCTCTTACAGCATTTAGTTCAATCACACCTTCCTGGATACTGGCAAAAAGTTGATTGACTTGGAGTATCTATTGAAATTTGGGGTGAAATGGGTGAGATTACATAATTGATTCTAATAATGCCATGATATCACAACATAGTCCAAACAGCATTTGATAGTATAAAAAATGTCAGTGTTAGGTGAATTCTATAAGGAAATCTATGTGAACTGCTTTCATGCTGAATTGAGAACAGCATTTGCAATTCATCTAGTTCGCAAGGATAATTTAAAGATGATTTATATTTGCAATGTTCGTTATCGCCAAACAGTGAATTTACAATAGATGCATTTATTGTCTTTTGGCAATGAGATCTTCGTCAACTTGACTTACAGGCTAGTTAGACTGTGTAGTTTGTTTTGATGCAGAGCTTTTCAACTTTGCAACAACACTAACCATTGTAACCAAACGTGAAATGCTGGCCAGTCGGAGACTGCTGAGTGTGGGCAAGTTGACATTTTGAATGCTTTTTAAAATGGGAACAAAACAAGGGAAAGAAGGATATGGGGCATGGACCAATCACAAGCACACACACCAAAATAGAATTATTTCTTAGGTGGCAAACAGGAGCGGTTATATGCCAGAAATAACATGCACATAAGACAAGAAATAATACATAAGATGCATAATACAAGAAATCAACGTTAAAGGCACAGAAGAGGTGATTTTAATTGACTGGGTACCATACTACCAACATTTTATGTTACCTTGCCACCAGAAACTGTTTCTTTGGTGCCATTGAGCAGCCTCTTGCCTCTTGTGGCCTGGTGATGCTTCCTGCCCATTTTGGATGGGCAGATGATCAAGTGGTAGCATGAAGACGAGGTTAAAATTGCCTGTGATGCATGCCTGCTGAGGTCTGGCTGGAGCTAGGGGTGGGCTGTTGGGGGCATTTGTCACTCGCCTAATTCTTGTGTGCCCAATTTACTGGTCTCAATTAAAATCAGGGCTAGAATGTGTGAGGGTTTATGAGAGACCATGGATTGTGGTTTGCTTCACAGCGCCAGGGTCCCAGGTTCGATTCCCGGCTGGGTCACTGTCTGTGAGGAGTCTGCATGTTCTCCCCGTGTGTGCGTGGGTTTCCTCCGGGTGCTCCGGTTTCCTCCCACAGTCCAAAAACGTGCAGGTTAGGTGGATTGGCCATGATAAATTGCCTTTAGTTCCAAAAAGGTTAAGTGGGGTTATTTCATTTTTCATTTCATTGGGTTATGGGGATATGGTGGAAGTGAAGGGCTTAATGTGGGTCGGTGCAGACTCAAAGGGTCGAATGGCTTCCTTCTGCACTGTATGTTCTATGTATATGAAGCCACTGGAATTACATTCAGGCAAGAGGTGGCGACCATTTCCAGGAGATAGCCCAATAACTTTTAGCCTCCGTACCTTGGCAATATAACCACAGTCAGTGTGAAATGAAGTTTAAGCATATCCTCACCAATCTAATGGGTTGAGCAGAAATTATTAGCATGTTATTGCAATCTGATGTGACTCAGAGTTATCATTTGTAATTTAAACCTTGGATATATTTTTAATATTAGGATACAATGCAAAGTCAGAGGCATAACCCACATCTGTTGGCAATACACTGCTCTCCCCAGGATTTGTCAACCTGATACCCATAGTATAGTGACGCCCTTGCAGATGAACTTTATGAAGCAAATTTAAGATGCCTTTTGTTATAGCCAAAACAATCATATCTAACTAGCAACACCATTTCAGGCCAAATATAAATAGCTGCCGTTGATTCCTAACCTAGTTCCTAGCTATCATCATTCATTCAAGTAGTGTGTTCAGGGGCTAATAGATAAAGATAGATTCAGAATGTAATTTTGCCTTTAAGGTATACATTCTTTTATATCGTTTTGTCCTCACAGTGTCTGAAAATCAGACTGTTTCGCTTTTGTAAAAAAGATCAAAAAGATAAAGGGCTAAGTTACCATATCAAAGGATTTCCACATTTGATGCACAAGCCAATTCCCAACAGTTTGCTCACGTTTGCCTGTCTTACACAGCAGGGGATTGAAAATGCTGACTGGTGGTCTACTGTTGCTGAAAACTTGTTTTTATTACTGTGCAGCCTGCAGTGGCTGGCTACTGTGACATCAATTAGGGGCAAACTAAAACCAGCAAAACTGCACATCCTTATTCCTTATGTAAATTACGTGGTATCCATCAGTTTGAAGGCTGAGAGCATTGCATGCAGAGCTGTTTATCTTCTCTCCATGTCTTCAGAGTAAAGTGCCACTGTAGACAAACATAAATGACTGATGCCCTGGACACTGGATCCTTGGCTGCCATCTGACCATTGATGGATTGAACTCTCACCCAACTCAATGGGTCAGTGACACCATTCTAACATTGCTGACTTTTCCCAGAAATTCTGAATGCTGTTTTTGAACAAGAGCAAAAATACTGTGGACGTTGTTTTGCCTACACCTTCAGATGTGCGCCTGGAATGAGCAGATCTAACACAGCGCACAGACAACGGCACAATATTTTGAAGTGGCTGCAATTAGGTAAAGAGTATGTTATGCCGCATGGTATGTTGTCAGAAGTGACTGCACGGTTTCTCACGCACTGATCGAGTTCTTGAGCTCTTCTGGGTCCTTCAGTAGTACAAAGACGTTACCCCACTCCATATAAATCTCTTCTGTTTAAATTTGTAAGATTGCCATTTCAATATCAACTAAATGTGAACTTCTCAAATATTTGCATGGCCAAATCATTGTAACTTTGATGCAATGAGAGCTGAATGATCCCTTCAAACACTCTGAGGGAAAGCTTTGCTGTTTTGTCATAGCCTTCAATGGTTATTGCGTTGAAAATGCGTGAGGAAATATTACTTTGTAGTACTCCCTTGCTGGAAATTATTTGAAATAAACTATCAGGTTAAATTTTCAGCATGTGCAACAAGGTAGCTGTGTTTACTGGTAGTAGCAATCAGGAAATGCTGCAGATAGAAGCTGGGTGGGCAGGCCTTTTGACTCTCCGGCACTAATTATTCTATTGAAAGATCCAAATACTCATCTATTGGGCCTTGGCGCCAAGGGATAACATTAATTCACACCAACTCCCACAAAAGTGGACATTTTCTTCCATTCCTGCATTTGGTAGCTATTTAGCTAAATAAACTTGTGTTTTGAAGCCTTGTTTCTTGAATCTAAACATAAAGGAATATATGTTGAATGGGTATCCAATTCCTCCTTGATCCAGTTGCTCTGCAGCACACACAAGGGAACTCCAGTCATGTGCCAGTCAGAGCATGTAGCTGTGGGAAAGATTTAGGGCGCAATCTAACTGAATTAGTTCTCGGTGTAGTTGAAAGCAGGATTTGGCAGGTGTTTCCCGACAGCCAACCTGGCGAGGCCGTCACCGGTATCTGACATTAATTCGGCCACTTAATGATGCCCCACCGGATTTACGTCGGAAATGACTGTCCTGTCAGTTGATTCGCCAGGACTGCACCCTGCAGCTCCCTGCTAATGAGGGGGAGCAGCACTGAAAATGATCCCACAGAGCAAACCCCAGACAACACACAGCCATGTTAGCATGAAGACCAGCTCCGCGATTCGGGGATGACGACCTGGCCAGGTTCATGGATGTGGTAGAATCCAGAGGGATACCCTGTACCCTTGAGGGGGTCAGAGGGTCAGCCACGGGTCAGCCAGGGCTACCTGTGAGGCAGTGGCAGCAGGCATCAGCCTGGGGAGTGTGACCAGGATCGCCACCTATTGCTAAAAGCAGATCAATGACCTCCACCGGGCCAAACAGGTGAGTTGGCACCGGTCCACTGGCACCGGTGCTGCCTGCCATCCCTGGGAGCCCCCTACCCCAGTGACTCTGCACCTGGCACCGCTCCCACAGCACAATACTGTGCCTGTGCCCCAGCGCACCCCACCCATGCCTGGCAGTAGTGCCCACGCCTGTTCCCGGCCATGTAACCCCCCCCACCCACGATGCATGAAGGGTCTGGCTCATGATGCCCCCCCCCCCCCCCGCTCCCCCGTGCCCCACAGGAGAAGTGGCGCACAATCAGCAGAAAAGGGCCCAGACCTCAGGGTCCTCACTCCCTACGAGGAACAAACCCTGGAGGTCACGGAGGTGGCTGAGGACAGATTGGTCACCGATGTCGAGCTTGGCCTTTGCCGCAGAGGTGAGGTTCCATTGTCCCCAACCCTGATGACATGTCACAGGTGAGTTGTTCAAGCCAGCGTGATGATCCTTCCCTCTCACTGACCACATGTCCTTTCTCCCACAGGATTTCCATCTGGTGGTGCCAGCCCATACGGGGTGCCCTTCTCCTCCCACTTCCCAACAGAACACCTTAAGGAGAGCGCCGAGGATGCCACAATTGAAGCCTCACAGCTATCATCCCCATCTGTCACCAGCACAGAGACACACAGCTCGGTGGGAAAAAGTAGTGGACAGGCTTCTGGGGAACAATCTGGTGGCACAACACAGTTGCGGATACACATCAGGTGGAGGCAGGAACATCCAGGGAGATATTATGTCAGAGATCTGCTGGATCCCAGGACCCTGCTGAGTCCCAGTGAGATGCTAAGCCTCTGGATCAGGCTATCCCAGAGCTGATGCAGTCAGTAGGATGTGGCCATGCGATTCAAGGAGGATGTCAGCGACACGCCAGCGAACGGAGTCTAGCCCAGAGCCCCCGTACAGGGAGACGGCAGCGGTTACCAGGTTTCCTGGGTCCAAACCCCCCCCCCCACCCCCAACTCCGACCACAGCATGTCTTGGGGTCAGCGTGCATAACAGGGTGACATGGCGAGGCATGTTTCACTGCCAGGTCGGCAGGGCATTTCCGACCCTAGGCCCTCCAGAGAACACCAGCCAGGGTGATCAAAGGCCACCAGATGCAGTAAGCAACATGCTGCTTCCACCTCTGGGGCGAAATTCTCTGCAGACCGTCGTAACGCCGATTTCCGGCGAGAAAAATCGGTGTACATGACTCCGGCGTCGGGGCCTTCTTTTAGGCCGCTATTCTCCGTTCCCGGAGGGGCCAGCAGCTGACTGACGCGATACGCGTCAGTTTCACCAGCTGCGGAAGTGGTGAGACCCGGCGTTTTTTGGAGGAGGAGGAGGAGAGAGACAGACCCGGCATTTGGGGGGGGGTTCCGGCATTTGGGTGGGGGGTGGGGTGGGGTGGGTGGGGGGGTGTGTGGTTCCTGCATTTGGGGGGGTTCCGGCATTTGGGGGGGGTTCCGGCATTTGGGGGGGGGGGGTTCCGGCATTTGGGGGGGGGTTGCGGCATCGGGGGGGGGGGTTGCGGCATCGGGGGGGGGGTTTGGGGGCAGCGGCGTGCAGAGAGGGGGGGGCGACGGATTCCCGGGGCCAACGCACCGTCGCCCCCCCCCTCTGTACGCCGCTGCCCCCTACCCCAACCACCCCCCCCTCACCACCCCTACCTCCCTCCCCACCACCCCTACCCCCATCCAACGCCGCAACCCCCCCCCTCAACGCCGGGTCCCCCCCCCTCAACGCCGGGTCCCCCCCCCCCCAACGCCGGGTCCCCCCCCCTCAACGCCGGGTCCCCCCCCCCCCCCTCAACGCCGGTACCCACACCCCATCCCCCTCCCTCTGAAGGCCGGTACCCACACCCCCCTCTCTCCTCCTCCCCCCCTTCCTTCCTCCTCCCCCCCTTCCTTCCTCCTCCCCCCCTTCCTTCCTCCTCCCCCCCTTCCTTCCTCCTCCCCCCCTTCCTTCCTCCTCCCCCCCTTCATTCCTCCTCCCCCCCTTCCTTCCTCCGTCCCCCCTTCTTCCTCCTCCCCCCCTTCCTTCCTCCGTCCCCCCCTTCCTTCCTCCCCCCCCCCTTCCTTCCTCCCCCCCCTTCCTTCCTCCGTTAGTGGGGGGTGGGGGGTGGGGGGGTGCGGTGTTGGAGGGGGGTAGGGGTGGTGAAGGAGGTAGGGGTGGTGAGGGGGGGGTTGGGGTAGGGGCAGCGGCGTGCAGAGGAGGGGGGCGACGGATGCCCGGGGCCAACGCACCGTCGCCCCCCCTCTGCACGCAGCTGCCCCTACCCCAACCCCCTCCCCTCACCACCCCTACCCCCTTCACCACCCCTACCCCCCTCCAACGCCGCACCCCCCCCACCCCCCACCCCCCACTAACGCCGCACCCCCCCCCCCCCCCCCCCGACTAATGGAGGAAGGAAGGGGGGGAGGAGGAAGGAGGGGGGACGGAGGAAGGAAGGGGGGGAGGAGGAAGAAGGGGGGGAGGAGGAAGGAAGGGGGGGAGGAGAAAGGAAGGGGGGGGGAGGAGAAAGGAAGGGGGGGGGGAGGAGAAAGGAAGGGGGGGGAGGAGGAAGGAGGGGGGAGGAGGAAGGAAGGGGGGGAGGAGAAAGGAACGGGGGAGGAGGAAGGAAGGGGGGAGGAGGAAGGAGGGGGGAGGAGGAAGGGGGGGAGGAGGAAGGGGGGGAGGAAGGAAGGGGGGAGGAGGAAGGAGGGGGGAGGAGGAAGGGGGGAGGAGGAAGGGGGGGAGGAGGAAGGGGGGGAGGAGGAAGGGGGGAGGAGGAAGGAGAGGGGGAGGAGGAGAGAGGGGTGTGTGTGTGGGTACCGGCCTTCAGAGGGAGGGGGGCGGGGTGTGGGTACCGGCGTTGAGGGGGGGGACCCGGCGTTGAGAGGGGGGGTTGCGGCGATGAGGGGGGGTTGCGGCGTTGAGGGTGGGGGGTTACGGCGATGAGGGGGGGGGTTGCGGCGTTGCGAGAGATGGGGTGGTGGGGAGGGGGGTAGGGGTGGTGGGGAGGGGGGTAGGGGCTTTGGAGGGAGGTAGGGGTGGTGAGGGGGGGGTGGTTGGGGTAGGGGGCAGCGGCGTACAGAGGGGGGGGCGACGGTGCGTTGGCCCAGGGCATCCGTAGCCCCCCTCTCTGCACGCCGCTGCCCCCAAACCCCCCCCCCGATGCCGCAACCCCCCCGATGCCCCCCGATGCCGCAACCCCCCCCCCGATTGCCCCCCCGACGCCTCCCCCGATGCCCCCCCCGATGCCGCAACCCCCCCGATGCCGCAACCCCCCCCGATGCCGCAACCCCCCCCGATGCCCCCCCCGATGCCGCAACCCACCCCCCCGATGCCGCAACCCACCCCCCGATGCCGCAACCCCCCCCCCCGATGCCGCAACCCACCCCCCCGATGCCGCAACCCACCCCCCCGATGCCGCAACCCACCCCCCCCATGCCGCAACCCACCCCCCCCCCGATGCCGCAACCCACCCCCCCCCCCCGATGCCGCAACCCACCCCCCCTCCGATGCCGCAACCCACCCCCCGACACTGAACGGCGTCAACCATCATCAATGGTTGACGCCGTTTTAAAGCATCTGTGATTTTCGCCGTCCGGGCCGGAGATTTGTGGAATCTAAAAAAAAAATGAAATCCCGCCGGCGCCAGCTGTTTTCAGAGGCTGCCGGCGGGATTTGCACAGCGCCGGTTTTTGGCCGGTCAGAGATTTAAAAACCCTGCGGGAGCGGGAATAACGCCGCTGCTGGCCGATTCTCCGACCCTGCGTGGGGTCGGAGAATCCCGCCCCTGATGTGTATCCTGGGAACAAACCTAAAAGTAGCAGTAGAGCACGCAGGGCTTAGCACATTGAGGATCAGTGAGAGGGCACTTCGGGGTGGGGATGGGGGTCCCATCGGAAGAGTATGTTGGGGTCACTATTTTACTTGTACTCCATTAAAACACGTTACACCCCTGGCAGCAGAAGGGGCCCCTGAGAAACGCAACCCCCTGACTTCCCGATCTCAAAGATGGCTACTCACCTCCCCCCAACAGCAGCCATTCCACTGGCTTAATGTTTTTAAATAGGGACTAAAGAGCAGCTGTGTGACCTCAGGCTGGTGAGGCGGTCAGATCACAGATGACCATTCAATAGGGGAACGTTTCCGTTAATGGAGATTGGACTTAATTGGTGATTATTGGTTTGTCGCCATGTAACGCCGGAATCTGAATCTCGCCAACTGGAGCAGGCCGGTTAGATCGGAAAACAATCGGCGTCCTGCGCAGTTCCTGAATTCGGCCTCACCCGCGATCTAACCAGCCAGCTTGTTTTTGCGCCTGGCGCTACGAGGCCAATAGTTCACGCTCTTAGAGTGAGATCAAGGTAATGGTGTTGTGCACCATGAGATCAATAAAGGTAACAATTATGGAAACTGATTATTATGAAGATGCAACGCACTCTATGGTTGTGTAATTGATACACATTTAAAACAGATGTGCAGGCCATGTTGGATGGCACCATAAGGGACGGCTGGGGAGAGAGTGTTGGGGAGGCCTGGGGACCCGAGGGCCCGGGGTGGAAGACTTAGCTGATTGTTGATCTCTTACCCTCTCCAATTCCATACAGACATTGCATTATTGATGATATTGTGGATCCAGTGGATGCTGCCCTTGGGGGTGCTGCCAGCAGGCCAGGGGGCCAGACACTGGATATGGGGGCAGCAGCAGCGTCGAAAGAGGCCCGAGGTGGCGGCCCATGTGCAGGGCCCCATCCCACACCCTGAGAACCCGACCACTCAAACGGCCAGGGAGGGACCCAGAGGGGAGGTCGGTGACAACCCAATTAGGCCTAAGCCTTCCCACTAGCTGAACTGTTAGGCTCCTGGCAGAAGTAATTAGGTTAAATGTTTCACCAAAGACTGCTTTTGTTGTACATTTGCATTTGAAAGGAGGAATTAATCTTTTTGGGCTACCAGAGTAAACAAAGCAAAGATTGTTCAGCTCTGGCAATCTTCATTATGCCAACTCGACATTCATGCATCAAAAGAAGATTTTAGGGAGAATGACCCATTTGCTTTTTTAATTCTTTCATGGGATTTGGGCGTTGTTGGCAAGGTCAGAATTTGCTGCGCATCCCTGATTGCCCGTGACCGAGTGGCTTGCTTGTTAGACCATTGAAATGAAAAAATGAAAATCGCTTATTGTCACGAGTAGGCTTCAATGAAGTTACTGTGAAAAGCCCCTTGAAGAGTCAAACACATTGCTGGGGTCACATGTGGGCTAGGTAAAGATGGCAAATTTCCTTCCCTAAAGGGGATTATTGAACCAGATGGGTTTTTATGACAGTCAACAATGGTTTCATTCAACTTTTAATTCCAGACTTGCATTGTATTCAAATTCTGTCGTAGTAGGATTTGAACCCTGGGTCTCTGTATTACTAGCCCAGTGACAATGCCACTATGCCACCATCTCTCTGCTAACACCTTTGCTGTAAAGTTTGAATAATTGCGCTGCCAATTATGTTGAGGAGTGAATGTTGGAAGCACCCTGACAGATCATTTAACCTTACGCACCAATCTTTTTTTTCTCTTTAGAAATGTCTCGTAGGGATTCATGGATATAATCTGTTTTGTAGAACCTTTCTAATAAGTTCGACCAAAAGTCTGTTATCGTTCGGCTAAAAATGATGTGGCAATCTTTTTCACTTCTCCCAACTTTCCAATTTTTCATGTTCAGCTTTTGCCATATTGAACAAAATGCTGAAAATGCAAATGGACAACAATGTGCATTGAAACACGAGTCACGTTATCTGTGCTATTTTTCAGGGGTTTCCATCAAAGTTAAAGGAGATTCTGGGACATCCCCAGCATTCCTACCAATAACCTTCAGGAAACCGATATCATTTGAAATGTGCTTAATAAACCAGATCATACTGAACCAGTTTACAAAACCTTGACATTTGGTGGAGTCCAGAGATCATGTTGCCTGTCCCTCCTCTGATCTCCAGCTGCTAATGCCCTTAAGATAACCCAACAACTGGAGTGAAAATCTTAGTACTTCACACTATCACAGAAATATCTATGATCTCATGTAATTTACACTGAAGTATGTAAATACACAATGCTATTCTAGTTTGCAGGCCGAGATTTCAACAGTCAGATTTGAAATTGTTTTGTGTCTGTTCGTTTGACACTTTCCCAGTTGCTGTTGAGTTGAATAGAATCTAATTAGGACAAGCTTTTATTTTTCTTTGCGTGCAAGGACATTTACCAGGGATGCCTTGCCTTTTAAATCCGTTCCTCCATGAAGCTAAATTACAAATCCCATGAAGTGTGCCAGTGCCCTTCCTTACTGTCTCCACAGGGCCTGTTTCAAATAGAAAGCTTTCAATATTTCATCCAGAATTTCCAGCGAAGGCAAAAGACCTTTTCTATAAGGCACAGACTGGCAATGCCTTAAGGCTGCCTTTGTGAAATTGCTGAGAATAATCATACTGCCTGACGCACAACCAGTGGTGGACTGGGTCTAAAAATTTTGGTTGCCAGGAGACAAAGGGGGCCCACCCACAACTACAATGCTATCATTTAATTTTCATAACGAATAAATAAAATTTTCAAAAAATACATATTGAAAAAAGGGTACAATTAAAATCTTTGTGGAAAAAATGTGTATTTCTTAGTAATTACAGTGTACATGTACTGTACATATTACTGGCAGTAGATACCAAATGTAAATACTGAATGTTATAATTGAATTTTTAATTTTTTTTTAATTTTAAGTAATTGGTTGATATTTTTTAATAGTTTACTGCACAATTTATACATTAACAGATAGTTCAAAAGCACAATAGAGCATTGCATGCAGTCCACTGTATTAAGAGCAATCATTTGTGTTCGCTGGATGATTGTGCGAATCTGCCAATAATTGCTTCTGCATCCAATTCATCTAACAATTCCTTTTCAATGGATAGCAACATGTATGATTCCAAATTCTCCTCAGACAGCGAATTTCTTAACCTTGTCTTTATGATCTTTAGCTTTGAAAATGTCCTCTCACATTGGACTTGAGTAACTGATAGTGTGCAGATGACTTTATAAAGTTCATAAAGGTTATCATATGCCTTGTCATGAAGTCTGTTGGATGGCAGAATTTTTAGTACACACGATGGGCAAGTGCTGCAAATTTTACAATTGTTGCAACTGGAATCCATATTCTCACCATCATTAAGCAATAGCTTTAATACATCAAAGTTTGAAGCAAAAGAAAACAATTCCAATATTACTTGATCTTTGCTGATTTGTGGAAACAGCTTATTAATACCTTCCAATGTTTCATCTTCAAGGCCCTTCTCTGCAATAGTTTTAAACATTGCTGGGTCCAAGCAGGATAAATCTTTATACAACTGTTTGTGTTGTACAAAGCATGATTCTAGTGACTGGGCAATGCGATCCATTATTAGGTTAAACACATTTACTCGAAAATCAGCGAGAGAATCTGAGGAATTTCTTTCATCATCAATAAGCTCATCTGCCATTCTTTTCTTCTTCCTCTGGCTCTTAACTGGCAATGCTGTTTCCAACGCATCAATTTCCAATGTTTGATTTTCATCCATATTCATCTGTGAAATCCTGGTCATTACATTTATTTACAAATTCCAAAGCCTTGCTGTGAACATTATCAAATGTTCTTGTCTGTTCCTTCAACTTTGTTGTAGCTGAATCTACCAAACTCCATGCAGTAAACATATCTAAACCACTTGCCAGTAGATAACTTGATAACGGGGTTGTAGATTCAAATATATACAAGTAAGTAAATGCTGTCAATATGGTTTCAAACTTTAGAAGACTTTGAAGTAAAACATTTGCTTCATGTTTTGTTTTTGCATCAAACTTTTCTGAATCTTGTATCATTGATAAGCATGTCAATAGATTTACGAAAGTACTGGCAGCGGCATCATCAAAACGTCCAAATATAGTTGTTGCTGCATTGGATTTTCCTGACTATCTGGTCTCACCAATTAGCTTTAATTGTTTCATTTTTTCTTGTCCTAGATGTTTCAACTTCTATCCATACAGCCATTCTCTTGTATGATGCTTTCACAAAAGTTGCTATATTCTGGAGCAAATTGAAAAAAGAAACTGCAGGCACACAACATTTTGTTGTTTCAGTTATCACCAAATTCAAGACATGGGCATAGCACCATATATGAACATGTTGATCAGCCACATCAGCAATTTTACTTTGTAAACTATTATACTGGCCATGGTAGCTTGCAGCGCCATCTGTGCTATCAGATAAACATTTTTGGGGGTCAATTTTAAGATGCTGTAATGTTTCAATCAATAGATCAAAAAGTCCCTGTCCTGAACCATCATTACTTGGCACAACTGAAAGTAGTCGCTCACAGATAATACCTTTAAGCACATACCGAATAATAATGCTAAACTGATCGATGGATGAATTATCTTGTGTTGAATCAACCTGAATAGAATAATATTTTTCTTGAGAAACTTCATGACTAATTCTTTCTTGTATCATATTCTTCATAATTTTGATTAACATGTTTATAGTTCTTTTACTCAGGTATGTAACAAGTCAACCACGGCCTTTACTTTGAGCCTTTCCTTGTTGCTCTAATCGTTTGATTCTTTGTTTAGACTTGTTTTGCACTGCAGAAATGTGAGCTGCCATAATGGGGTCATATTTTGCCATCAACTGCACTGTAGCGAAAAACTTGCCATGATTCAGAACCTCATTATCTAGAGTGTAGGCCGATTCATTTCTGTGACCTCGAAAAGGAAATACTTGCTTGCCTAACATCTTTATGATGTCTATAATCCTCATGACAATACTTCTCTACTTCAATACTTCTTTCCTTTTAATTAGTGATGCTGCAAAAAATTTATCTAAGGTGCCATCATTAACCACACTGATATATTGCTGAGCATTTCTGACATGTGTTGTTGTCGATTCATGTAAAGTCAAGCTCTGGCTAATATGCCTGTAGTCACTAAAGCCACGTACAAAGGGTGATGGATTACAAGTGTTGGGAAACTCAAAGGCTAAGCAGTATGAACAATATAAGCATCTATTTTCTTTGTTATATCTTAGCCATTTTCTTGGGACTGAGTCATTCATAATTTTCCTCTCATACAAACGAGCATCAAATGGCAGATCATCAAGTGGCTGAAGTGGATGTTCAGCAAAAAACTGTTTTAGCTTTGCTCGTGATGGATATTGGAAGATTCCAGTAATTGATCTTTCATTTTCTTGTGTAGGTTCATTTACAGGATGTGCTTCAGAAACCAAGTCATTTATGCTTGAACGAATATCTGATTCCCTGTCACTAGTTGAAGCTATGTGTTCAGATGTTGCAACTACAGGCAGTACAGATACCGGAACAAGGAAGCCAGAAGAAATATTGGGCCTGGGTTGATTAGTAATGGATGCACTTGTATTTGTCTCTACATTCAAAGTAGATCTTCTCTGTTCTTGTAACTCGCATGTCATTGCATCATCACCATGAGCATTTTTTCTTGCTTCTTGATTATTTGTTGCAGAACTGGATATTGATGTGGATTGTGCTTGTGGTATTATAAACTCTGTAATAGGCCTGCATCACTTGGCTGATTCCTTCCTTTCTTCTTCTTTTTGTTCTTTGCGTTTTAGTGACCAAGATTTATGATTTTTCTTTTCAATGCTGGTAGGGGTAATATTCCTGAAATAAAAACTTAATTAAAAATAGCCCACATTGGGAAAAATGAATATTGATGATTGCAAGAATAACTTGAAGGAACGCCAGATAAACCCCTACTGGATAAAAAATATAAATAACTTACTTACACTTCAATAGGCTATGTTCATTGGTCAATACTACTGTGGCCTATGCATCTTCAGAAGAGGAGACAATCCACTGTCCAGTGTTCACACCAGCAAGCAACTGAGACAACTGTTGAAACTTAGAAGTTTGGTCCGACTATAGTAAGACATTAAGAATGGTCCCACGACCAAAGTTAACATGTCCAGTTTGATACAAGTGTAGTGTTACAAGTCGCAATCCTTTGAGTTTACCGATCATGGCTTATCACTTCAATATCTTTGACCTCATGATTCACGGTCAAAGGTACCGCTTCTCCTTTTCGGTGACCTCACGACCCTATGTACTGCTTGATATCCTTTCCAGTTGCCGACCATCTCAAATCACGAACTGTAACTTTATCTTTAAATTCACACACTCTTGCTGAAAACGTGGATTTCCAACTATGTCCGACCCGGGTGAACCAGCCCCCCCCCCCCCCCCCCCCCCCCCCGCCCCCCCCCCCCCCCCCCCCACTCCTTTTCACATCCGTTTAACACTGCTTCGTTCCTTCATACACTGAGTGATTATTTGTTTGTTTCTTTATTGCATTTTTATTTGGTATTGCTCTTTTTAAAAACAATTATATTTTAGTAAGTTAGAATACAAATCTCAGGAAAGAAGTTGGAGATTTATTTATCTGATTAATTATAATTTTTAAGGGCCCCATCAGAGATTCACGGGCCCCTTCTTGGCTCTCCGGGCCCCGGACCGATGTACCGATGGAACCAAGACTACTGCTTGATATCCTTTGAAGTTGCCGACCATCTCAAATCACGAATTGTAACTTTATCTTTAAATTCACACGCTCTTGCTGAAAACATGGAATTTCCTTAATTATGCCTGACCCGGGCCCCCCCTATTCCACATCCTTCCACTACTTCTCCTGCTTTGTTCCTTTTCATGCATTGCTTATTTGTGTCCTGTTCTCTTTTTTTTCTTATTCCTTTTTATTAATAAAACAGTTGTCTGTGTTTGTTTCTTTATTGCATTTTTATTTGATACAGGGGGCCCACTTCATCAGGGGCCCACTTGTCATCGGGCAGGCTGACACTCTGGCCAGTCCGCCACTGCGCACAACAGTCTCTCACTAGGTTGTGTTTTAGAATCTAAATCCCAACTCATCCATAGTTAGTTTTACGCCTTGTCGTCAAGTTATAAAAAAAATGCCTCCAGTATTTCAATTTTTGCCTCAACAGATCTCCCTCAGCTAATTAAAATTTCCTTGGAGCATAGGAGGGCGAGTTGTAATCATCTCCATAGCTACTGTGAACACTGGCACATATTTTAGCCCAAAAGAAGATGAAGTTGCTGTACTGTGAAGAAGGGTTTTTCTTCTAACCGAGCAACCTAGGTGAAGGGTCCAAGATTTGTGTCGTCACATAACGACAAGGTGGATTAGATTGGGGAAAAAGACTGTGGTAAATCAAGAAGTAGCAATGATGTGATAAACTTGAGCTTCAAAAGCCTGGAGATTGTTGAAGGAAGGGAAGAGTGAAGGAAATCAGTTCCACAGTTTTCAGAATCAATTTAAGCATGAAAACAATTGGATTGTAAAATTTGCAAAGCTGTTTGACTTCATTGTGAAATCGGCTTTCAAACTTGAATGTAGCAATTATCTGCTTGTAAAACAGCAGCCCTGAAAATTCATGGGATCCTTTGCCTTAACGTATTGCCGCTGAACTGGGGCGTGTGCCCTCCGATGCTGAATATCATGCTTACCCCATCCCACCCTGTTCTTCTATAAATTGTGAGTGGGATCAATTCATTTAAATGCCCATTGGTGTTTCAATGTTCCTGCACTGGGAGGGAGTGGGCGGTGGGGGTTAAAATGACGATTGCAGATGCTAAAAATGAAGAAATGTTGAGAATTGTAGCAGTCGGCTTCAGGAGCAATGGGAAAATATGTGAGCTGACTGACAGCTAGCTGTAATGGAAAATCTTATGTGATTTTGTCTCACTTTTAAAGTATGTCTTCAAGTGAAGAATCTGACAGAGGAGACTCCCAAAGAAGCAAACAGGGCATTGGAAGGAGATAAAGATGAGCATACAGTATCACTGAAATCGATTTATGTGCTTTTAGATGAAATTGAGCAAAGGAGTAGAAACCTTCTGAAGGCACATGGGAGTAAATTACAGAAAAAAGTCTCACGTGCTATGATGAGGCTGGTGATTGTGGTACTGAGTACCATTTCACTGCCTATACTGCAAGAGTTGACTCCACTTCAGAAGTGTTCAAATACTGTAAAGTGCTTTCGGGCAGTCATTTTCAAACTCAGGGTCACAATCCTGTGCCAATGCAAATCAGGATACAAAGCCCATGGCCGAAATTCTCCCAAAACGGGAGAAATCGTCAAACTGCCGTAAAACCCGGGCGGGTTTTACGGCATCGCGCCCCTTCCCGACGGGGGACCGATTCTGGTCCCCCGTCGGGGCTAGCAGCCCGACGTCGGAGGCTCCGACAAGTCGGGCTTAACGAAAATCGTTAAGCCCGCTTGTCGGACTTAGCGCCGGCTGACGCGTCATATGACGTCAGCCGCGCATGCGCAGGTGAGAAGACTCCACCCGCGCATGCGCGGGTGACGTCATCGCGTTTTGCGTGAAACCCGCGCATGCGCGGTCCGGGTTGCCCCTCAGCCGCCCCGCGTATTGATACTGCGGGGCGGCGGAAGGACAAATAGTGCGCGGGCATCGGGCCCGCTGCCCGCGATCGGTGGGCACCGATCACGGGCCCATGGCACCCTTGGCACGGCCGTGGTACTGCCGTGCCAATCGGTGCCATGGTTATTTTTTTCCAGGTGGTCACGACGTTTTTACGAACGGCAGGACCAGGTGTGTTTGCCGTTCGTAAAAAGGTCGTAAAGGGCTGGGACTTCGGCCCTTCTAACAGCTGAGAATCGCTGCCGGCCGTAAAAAAACGGCGGCAGCGATTCGTGTCGGGATTTCGGCCGGGAGGGGGGGGAGAATAGCGGGAGGGCGTCAAAAAAGTCGGGAAGGCCCTCCCGCTATTCTCCCACCCGTCGTGGGGGGGGGAGAATTTCGCCCCATGTATGTTATATGCAGGGATGTACTGACAAATGAAAGTATAAAACCCTTAAAACTTCAAAGGCATGGTGAGTTTGAGGACAAACCTCGTGATTCTTTTTCAACGGATGCAGTGAGAACTTAAATCATCAGCTGAACTCCTTAGCACAAATACAACATTGAATGCCAAAGCAAGTGAGATTGTGAGGACCAATCAGGTTCATCTGTCACATTAAAGGTAAGCAAAAATGGTGGGTCGTGATGTTCAGGTGGCCTGGGTTGTGAAGGCCGGCCATTGTGGGCTGAGAGGTCGGCCGGCGTGAGTCGCAAAGGTCGGCTGGTCTGGGTCATGAAGGTCGGCTGGCGTGGGTTCCAAAGGAAGGCCGGTTGGTAAAAATTGGTCCCTGGGAAAAAAGTTTGAAAAACATTGCTTTATGTGTCATGAGTTTGTGAAATTAGTTAGATGCATATCATTTTGAAAAACATAGAAAATGCCTTTTTTTAACTGTTTGGCAGGCTGTGATGCCTGGGGTACATTATGGATCAAAACTTGGGCCCCAATTATTCACAATTTTAATCAAAGATTTTGATGTGGGGAACAAATATTTCCAAATTTGCTGAGAAATTGGTGGAAATGTGAGTTGTGAGGATGATGCAAAGAGGCTTCAAGGACATTTGGACAGACGTACATGAGTGGGCAGATGGAATATAGTGTGGAATAATGTGATGTTATCCACTTTGGTCAGAGAAATTAAGAGTATTTGTTAAATGGGAAGAGATTGGGAAGTGATTGATGTCCAAAGGGACCTGGGAATTTGGGTTCATAAGGCAATTAAAGCTAACATGTAGGTGCAACAAACAATTAGGAAGGCAAATGGTAATTATCCTTTATTGCAAAGGGCTTTGAGTACAGGAAGGAGATTTTATTATAGTTGTGCAGACCCTGGTGAGATCACACCTGGAGTATTGTGTGCAGTTTTGGTCTGGCCATACTGACCATACTGAGAATGCAACAAAGGTCCACTATAATCCCTGGGGTGGCAGGATTGCCATACGGGGAATGATTGAGAAACTGGGCCTAGAAACTCTAGTGTTTAGGAAAATGAGAGATGATCTCATTGAACTGCATAAAATTCTTGCAGGGCTCAACAGGGTAGGTGCAGGATTGATGTCGTCCCTGGCTGAGGGGGGTCTAGAACCAGGACAAACAGTCTCAGAATATGATGTGGAGATGCCGGCGTTGGACTGGGGTGAGCACAGTAAGAAGTCTTACAACACCAGGTTAAAGTCCAACAGGTTTGTTTCACAGCACAGTCTCAGAATAAGCAGCAGGCCATTTTAGGACCGAGATGAGGAGGATGTTCTTCACTCAGACGTTGGTGAACGTTTGGAATGCTCTACCTGATTGTGTTGTGGAGGCTCTGTCACTGAATATGTTCAAAGCAGAGGTCAATATATTTCTATGATGTGGAGATGCCGGCGTTGGACTGGGGTGAGCACAGTAAGAAGTCTTACAACACCAGGTTAAAGTCCAACAGGTTTGTTTCAAACACGAGCTTTCGGAGCACGGCTCCTTCTTCAGGTGAATCTGAAGAAGGAGCCGTGCTCCGAAAGCTCGTGTTTGAAACAAACCTGTTGGACTTTAACCTGGTGTTGTAAGACTTCTTACTGTAATATATTTCTAGGGTGCGATCTACAGGCGATTCACGCCCCATTCGGGTGAATGGGAGCGCGGGGCGGCCGGTAGATGCTGGGAGAGGCATCTTCATAGATCTATCCAGCTTGCCATGCCTTGCGAGATCTAACGGGGTCTAACCTTGATACTGCCAGCCTGGCACCCTACCACCCAGGTGGTCCTGCCAGGGATCCAGCCTTGCTTTTTTCCCATGCCAGGGATTGGGCCCGGCAGTGTCCTTCCCGTGTGAGGTGTGGTGGGGTTTGGGGGGGGGGGGGGGGGTAGAGGTACGTGAGGACCCACTGTAGGTGATTTGGGGCTTTGGGATGTCCAGGGGTGTCAAGAGATGGGGACGCCATTTTTAGGTGAAGGGGGTGATTGGCTGCACCCATGTCGCTCTACGCGCCCCAGGGCATCAGAGACTTCCCTTCATAAACAGGAAAAAGATCCACTCCCTCAACGTGCAGCCTGTTTTCCAGAAGCGTGCATGATAGTTACATCCTCGGGCAATCACAGATCCCTGGCATTTTCGACAGTTACCCCAGGCTTCAGGGATGGCTTGTAGAGGATATGGCATTTCCTCTGAGGTCCTGGTTGATGACACCAGTACGGAGGCCAGAGACTGCAGCAGAGGCCTGATACAATGGGGCTCGGCCACAGATCTGTGACAGAGCAGAGCATCAGACTCCTGAAGAGGCACTTCCACTGCCTTGGTCCGATGGGGCACTCCAGTACAGTCCACATGAAGGTCCCCTGCACCATGGTGATCTGCCTGTGCCCTACATAACCAGGCCCTGCAGGGAGGCCACTGAAGGTAGGGAGGATAGTGCCAGGCGGGGCGAGGGTGAGCATGGACAGGAGCGTCAGGGACTTCTCATCACCTCCTGCTTCATGGAATAGGGCCAACTTGTCAGTGGCTCATTTCAGGGCTGCAGGGATGACCTGTGAGGCATCTCCCAGTCTGCCGCACATAAATGCATACAGGAGGTGACAGATGCGCTATTTGTGATGGCTGACCAGTATATCAACTTTTACTCTGACTAGACGAGTCAGGGCATCAAAGCCACAGGCTGTACTTGCATGGCTGGCTTGTCCCAAGTGCAGGGTCTCATAGACTGTAAGTATGTGGCTCTGCGCTGTCATGGGGCAGAAGAGATCCCACTCCCTTAACGTGCAGATTGTCTGCGACCATGCCATGTGCGTACTGCAGGTGTGCCCATCCCCGGGGGAGCATCCATGACAACTACATTCTCAGATGCTCACAGGTCCCATCTATATTTGAGGAAGGCCAGCGGCTGAAGGGATGGCTCCTTGGGGACAAAGGGTATCCACTCAGGAGGAAGCTGACGATGCCAGTGCAGAAGACCCAAACACAAGCTGAGACCCAGGTGGTAGGTCTGCTGAAGATGCGGCTCCGTTGCCTGGACTGGTCCTCCAGTACAGGCCCCAGAGGATGTCCCGCATCATCACAGTGTGCTGCGCTCTGCACAATCTGACACTGCAATAGGCTGAGGTGCTGGATGAAGAGGATATGCAGGAATACCACATCCCTTCGAATGAGGAGGAGGTTGCGAAAGGCAGTGAGGGGCAGCCCCCTGGATGAGGCGGAAGAAGGACCTCGGGCGATGGCCATGGCCCAAATGAGACATAGGGCTAGGGATGACCTGATTGCCTCTCACTTTGGGGACGACCGGGACTTGATTGGCCAGATGTTCCCCCATTTATCTGTGAGACCATTTCACTTGTGTCCTGCCAACAGGAAATCATCGTGTTCATCGCTCCTTTCATGGGCAGGGTGCACAGTGGTTAGCACAGTTGCCTCACAGCACCAGGGTCCCAGGTTCAATTCCAGGCTTGGGTCACTGTCTGTGCGGAGTCTGCATGTTCTCTCCGTGTGTGCGTGGGTTTCCTCCGGGTGCTCCAGTTTCCTCCCACAGTCCAAAGATGTGCAGGTTAGGTGGATTGGTCATGCTAAATTGCCCTTAGTGTCCAAAAAGGTTGGGTGGGTTTACTGGGTTACGGGGATAGGGTGGAGGTGTGGGCTTGGATAGGGTGGTCTTTCCAAGAACCGGTGCAGACTCGATGCGCCGAACAGTACCCAATTTATTTTTTCCAATTAAGGGGCAATTTAGCGTGGCCAATCTACCTAACCTGCACATTTTTGGATTTGTGGGGGCGAAACCCATGCAAACATGGGGAGAATGTGCAAACTCCACACAGACAGTGACCCAGAGCCGGGATCGAACCTGGGACCTTGGCGCCGTGAGGCAGCAGGGCTAACCCACTGCGCCACCGTGCTGCCCTCACACTGTAAATTTTATGATAATTCTATGATGACTGGACTCTGCAGGAGAATGATAATGACTTGCAGTGATGACAGAGCAACTCTCCACTTACCTTCTGTGAATGTCTAACTCCTGTCTGACAGATACCTGAGGGCATCCTGCCTCTGAACAGGATGATCTGGGGTGAAGAGATGCTGAATGATGCATTTCAGTTGCTTCTGCCTCCTTTGAGGTCAGCGGTCTCCACCTATTGAGGTGGTGGACAGACTCTCTTCAGATTTCAGCCGATTAGTTCCTCACAATGAAAGAAAACTGCTACAAATGAGAGTCCTTGGCGTTGCTCTGGATAGGTGGTTGGGTGCATGGTGGGTGGGTGCTGACAGGGGCGGGGTTGGAGGGAGGGTTGGGTGTGCACGCAGTGCCAGGATCAGCTCAGCATGACTGCATTGTTACAGCGGGAGGAGGGAGAACCACTGAGCAGCCATCCTCTCGGAGTAAATGGTGGATGGATCGGGTTGAAAAGGGGTTGGTAGGTGATTAATCTCTACTTGTGCCTAAGTTCAGCCATGCCGACTCTGTGACTATCTTTTTTTGCCTTCCTCACCCTCCCGCTATATTAGGTGTATCCCCAGGATCCACAGCTGAGGTTGAGGTGGCCTGTTGACTTCCAGGCCCTGCTGCCTGAAATGACCTTGGCGGGTGTCCCCTGCGGGGTTGGGATCCGGAGAGTCTGGGCCTGCTTTGAGGCAGCAAGGGTGTTGCAATGCTGCCCTCCTTGGTATGCTGGGCTGGAGTTGCGTCACTCACTGGGAGAGGGGTGTCAGATAGGCTGGACACCCCCAGGGTCTGCTGGGTGGAAGCCCTCAGGCTGTGCAGCTGCTGATTCTCTTTCCTGTGGGTTGCCGGGAGCCGCTGGGCACCCCCATGGGATAAAAAGGCAGCTGGAGCGGGTTCCAGAAATTCCACTGTTCTCTGGCACTGATACTCATGGATTCCCACTGGTACTGCCCCATGCAGTTCATGGCCTGCACCTGGAGCTCATGCCCTCAGCCATGGAGGTCATGACCTGAACCATAGAGCGGATACCTCTCGCCATGGAGTGCGCATCCTGTGCCTAGATTTCCACTGTGGATGCCGCCCACGCAGTGTTGGCCTCACTGTCTAGGAGTAGCAGCACCATCTTCTCGAACGAAGGCGACGGGACTCCTCCAGTCAGCCTTGCAGTCTGAGGATGCTGCCATCCCATCCTGATACTTGTGACTCTGCCTTTGTAGCTCCAGCAGCGCTGGGATGACCAAACCTTGGGACACATCATCGGATCAGGCCTCAGCAGAGTCCTGGGCTGCGACATCCCTCCAAATGTCGGATGCCTGGGATGACCCTGCCTCCACCTGCTGTGGATTTTCAGCTGTGAAGTGTTCGCCGATGAATAACCCAGAAGATTGCCTGCTAGTTAATTCCTCCAATGTGTGAATATCTACACTGGGGGAGGGTGCGGATGACAGCTGTGATGTCTCTTAAATGCTGGTCTCCGAGATGTCTGATTCAAAGCTGCTCGAATCTGTGATCTCCAGAGGGCAAAAGGATGCTCAGGGCTGGTCAACTGATTGACCCGAAAGGGAATTGAGGTGGCATTAGTGCATCACGGGACAGACTGATCGAAGAAAGTTAACTCACGTCAGGCTTGAACTATGGTTGGATTTGCTGAGGGATCTCACTTCTGTCTCTTGCCCTACCTCACTTTCTGCACAGGGCGGTCTTGCTCCTCTCTGGCCAGCTTAAGGGCCCTTTCCTCAAATGGGGTTGGAGACTTGAACTTGGGCATGATTCTGGCAGGCTGTGTCCTATCATGCCGGGGTGTGCTCAAGTTTGTCCTGAATTGAGACAGATGGGGTGAATGTAGGCAGGACTCATTCCAGTACAGATGGTTGTGAAGTCTGGCATGCATGGGACAAGAGTGGGAGTAGGGATGGAAGGAGGAGAAGAGCTCCTGGTCGGATAATTGGGAGGGTGAGGGAGGGTGGCAGGACACGTGTTAAGTTCCAATGAGGTGGCTGACAATGGGATCATTGTGGAGATGTGAAGGGTATGTTAAGGGATGCGGTGAGAGACATGAGGAGGCTGATTGATGGATTGATATTTATTGTCACATGTACCAAAGCGCAGTGAAAAGTACTTTTCTGCGGCCAAGGGAACATATATAGTACGTACATAGTCGACAAAAGAATAATTGACAGAGTACATTGACAATGGTACATCAACAAATAGTGATTGGTTACAATGCAGAACGTGGCCAAACAAGAGCAGCATAGGACATCGTGAATAGTGTTCTTACAGAACAGATCAGTCCAAGGGAGAGTCGTTGACGAGTCTGGTAGCTGTGGGGAAGAAGCAGTTCCTGTGTCTGGATATGCGGGTCTTCAGTCTGATGGAATGGTCTGGAAGAGGGCGAAGCCTGGGTGTGAAGGGTATCTGACAATGCTGTCTGCCTTCCTGAGGCAGTGGGGGGGTGGGGGGGGGGGGGGGGTAGACAGAATCAATGGGAGGGTGGCAAGCTTGTGTGATGGGTTGGGCTGAGTTCACCACACTCTGCAGTTCCTTGCGATCTTGGGCCAAGCAGTTGCCATACCAAGCTGTGATGCAGCTGGATAGGATGCTCTCTATGGCACATCTGCAGAAGTTTGATGGAGTCAATGCTGACGTGCCACATTTCTTTAGCTTCCATTGGAAGTAGAGACGGTGTTGGGCTTTCTTGATTGTTACATCAACGTGAGTGGACCAGGACAGACTGCTGGTGATGGTGACCCTCAGGAACTTGAAGCTATCGACCATCTCTACTTCGGAGCCATTGACGTAGACGGGAAGTGTGTCGTGCTACACTTCCTGAAGTCAATGATCAGTTCCTTGGTCTTTCCCTGGCTGCATGAAGAAGGTCATTCATCTGCTTTCAGCACTGCAGCCTTGTCCTCTTATGTAACGAGCTGGCATTCACTATCGCAGCCATCACCTCCCAGGCGGGGTTAGTGACCTTACATGTTGGATATCTGCTCGATCGCAGTTAGAGAATGCCACGTCTCAGCTCCACCCCATCATGAGTTGAAGGGGCTCGGTGGTGCAGTGGTTAGCACTGCTGCCTCACGGCATTTAGGACTCAGGTTCGATCCCGGCCCTTGGTCACTGTCCATGTGGAGTTTGCACATTCTCCCCGTGTCTGCATGGGTCTCACCCCCACAACCCAAAGATGTACAGAGTAGGTGGATTGGCCATGCTATATTGCCCCTTAATTGGCAACATTTTAAAATAAAGTTTGGTGAGGGCTCCCTCAGTGAAATGTGAGGCTGTCTTTGTAGTAGCCAACCCCAGCAGACAGGACATAGAACAAGAGCTGGGGAATGATGGGGAGGCGTTTAAAAGGAGCCTCACTGATGCTTCGATTCTGTTATGCTGGGGCGAGCAAATCAGAGGCAGAGTGAGCGTGATGTGAAACCCCTGAAATGTTATTTTCCAAAAATGGTTGAAGTTACGAGTTTTATCGGCACCAGCTTGGTTCTCTCCGGATTCTCGCGAAAACCGACACTGAAAAAATATCGGACAATTCCACCCTATGTTTTGAGTAAAGCTGGAACAATGGCAGGCTGACTGGATGGGCTTTTACAGCAATCAATGACAGTTTCATGATCATCAGTACTGAGATATATATTCCAGATTTTATTAATTTAAATTCTACCAGCTGCCATGGTGGGATTTAAACCCAAAGCATTTGTCTGGGCCTCTGGGTTACTAGTCCGGTGACATTACCATATCACCACTGTTCCTCCTCTTAAAATCACCATAGCCTCAGATGACCATTGGCTGCTTTCCTCTTTTGAGGGGGAGAGCTGACTGGTGGTGATCTGTCCTGAGGATCACCACACCTCAGGCGATGGGCAAGGTTGCATGAGGTGGGCCATTTTTGTATAACTTTTTGTAGCTGGTTATGTCAAGATGCAACAATAGGTCACGTGTCTATGCTGTTGTTAAGCGCAGAAATGGAGACTTGCTGTTTCAATATGAAAAGCAAGGTTAAGTGGAGCATAGTCTTACTGTTATAATGTGCTTCGTGAGTAAGTTCAAACTCATAGACATTTCTGAGTCCATGGAGAAGTCCTGCATTTGTAGGGAAATATATTGTTCCTATAAGCCTGAGTCAATATTGTTATCCATTTATTTTTCTCATGTAGGTCGGGGTACAAAACATTGAATACAATTTGCTACTCTGTGGTCAGATTTTGTAGGAGATCTGGAACTGCTTTTTACCTTCGCTCTCTGGCCAAAGTAGTGCCTGATACAAATTACCATAAATCCAGATTTTCCAATCAGTGTTCTTCTAATGCCAAGTTTTGGATGATGTACTGCCAGTGTTTCAGGTTTAAGTATATTTTAAAATCAAGTATTGGAAGGGTGTGAAGGGGGAGTGTATCCCAGCAGTCGACAGTGAGACTACTGCATGACCAGAAAACTGATTCAATCACTTGTAACACTTAGGCTGCCACAAAGTCACTGCTGTGGAACGTTCGAATAACTCCATGGCAAATTATTATAATATATATGGCATGGTGGTTTGTGCATTGTGGCATCATTAAGCATTGACAGGAGATGGTTCAATGATCCTTCCATTGATTTTTACAAATCCCAGCCTTGCTCTGTGGGATGCGCGGAACCAAAAGCCACTCCCTGGGGAGGTTAGATTGTTCAATTGTTCACATTTTCACATCAATATGCTACAAGCTGTATTGATAGTTCCTGGGAGATGGCTACTTTCCTACTCTCTAGACTCGGAAAGGGGGGGGGAAGAAAGACTTGAATTTATATAGTGCATTTCATAACCTCAATGTCCCAAAGTGTTTTGCAGCCACTGGCCAAACCGCACGCAAACAGCATTGTGATCATGATTAGATAATATGCTTTTTGTGAAGTTGATTGATGGATAAATATTGGCTGGGCCATTGGGATATCTCCCTGCTCTGCATTGAAATAGTGCCATTGGATCCTTGATGTCCGCCCAAGAGAGAGCAAACAAGGCTTTGATTTAACATCTCTTTCGACAGACATCACCCCCAACAGTGCAACACTCATAGAATGGCAGTCTTCAGCAATGCAGCACTGATCATAAAATACTGATTTACCGCAGCGTAACAGAGAAAGATGATGCAGTGTTGCTTCTAGTGGCTCTACACAGATTTATCTTCATTCTTCGGAGGTAAGTAGCACCATAAGCTGCCATCTCCATGGTCCGCACGGCACCCACCCCTGCTGCTTGATCTGATGTTCCATGTGATATGGGCATATGGAACATCAGATCAAGCAACACTCCTCTTCATCAATAGTGTCCTGTTGCTCTCCTTCCTCCTTGAGATCCTGTTGCTGTTCATGCACAAGTTCTTGGGTACCTGAGAATAGATGCTTAGAGGGGGAAGGCTGAGGTGAAGGAACAGAGTTGGAGAAGAAGAGGCTCATGGTCACACAATCAGTAGCTTGCATTTCATGTGATATAATAGGGTGAGGGTGTGGTGGGAATTGAAAAGGGGCATAATTCTACCGACAGACATCTCCTCTATAGAATTCAGGCGATGCAGCCAGTGAACGTGTGCCAATTCTGCTCTGCTCCCTTCTATTGGGTGACACCTTGTCCTGCAAGATAAAGGGCAAAATGTCAATGACGGTGTCTTACTGTGTTTGGGGATGTGCCTGCCATAGCTGAATAACTGGGGGCAACTGGCGGCAATGAAAGGTAAGACTGGCAGCCATGCAGTTGTGTGAGGAGAGTGAGATGTCATATTCAAATGTTAGGCGTGCATCCTAAGTGCCAGGGATTCTGCTGGGTGAGTGATGGGGGTGCGGTGTGATGAGCAGCATGGGAGGCTGGCAGTGTGATGGGTAGGAAATGTCATATGGAGTTGATTTCACTGACATTGACCACTCACATAAAGTCATGAGACGTCTTGTGACATTGCTGTCAGGTTCTCTGGTCTAGACATCTGGGAGTTGACCTTCCCACTCCCACTGTGATCCCTGAGGGGTGCCTGGGCCTCTGCAAGACCATGGCATTTCTCTTCCTGCCCACCTGCAGCACTTCATCCTTCCATGAAGCCTTCTGCCTGCCTTGGTGTTCGCTTTGCCAAGATTTTGCATTTTGACAAACTTTATTTCCCACTTGTCATTAAGAGGCAGACTGTCTGGACCCTGTGGTCAAGAAACAAGGCTGCCGCTGCCACCTGCTGCACAAACACTATGCTGGCAACAATTTGCAGAGAAGAGTGGTGGCAAAGATTCTTGTGCAGAAATCATTCAGATGAGGTTTGCCGATCAATTTTGTTGATCTACATAGGCATAATCACATAATGAACTGCAGCTCCCCGCACCTAATTGTTACATCTGTAATCTTATAAAATAGATTTTAGAAATAGCCATTTTAAATATTTTGTTTCGAATGGCACCTCTGACAATGTCAACATACAACACTACACTGCAGTGGAAGCCTAGATTCGCTGCCAAGTTCTCAATTGGACGTTCTGATTCAATTAAAATCAAACCGTCACTCATGAGGAGGACAACTATTCTATTTGTTTCTGTTTGTTTTTATGTGACTACCATATTTTTGCTCCCCTCAGTTAAATTTCCTCTTTTTACAAGGATGGAATCTTCCATCCTCATTCACGACTGGGACTTTTCGGTGCCAGAGTTTTGGCTGGAACTTCAAATTTTCCATTCTTGCTTATAACGGGTCTTGCTGCAGACGAATCCCTCCCATCGGATGGAATTCTGCCCACCCACCTATAGTGTGTTTGGTGGCAGGAGTGCGGGAGTGGAGAATCTAGTGGGAGCCAAAAAGTCAGACACACCAGTGTAGAGTCAGGTTCAATTCTCCCAATGGTAGGTTGTTGGTGGGTCGTCTTCCCACTGATTCTTGGCATCAACACCATTTGCATCTCATGAATTCTCATTAAAACAGCTGCCCGCCGGTATCATGTCAGGCTATCCAAACTTGCATTGTATCTGCGGGAAATTACTTTAGTTTAAAACCTGATTGTTAAAGAAGGGCATACACAAGACATTCCTCAGTTTCTTAGAGACTTTGAAATGAGTGCAACAAAGCCTTTCTTCCATAGTACTGCGCTGCCCCTTATGCACTGTTCACCACTCTGCCAGGGCAGACTGGTTCCTGCCCTCCATCTTCATGCCAAGCTGGTCTTCATGGATAGCATCGTGCCATTCTTGTGTTACCGAGTCAGATCAGTACTGCACTTGGGTTGGGGAGTACAGTGGTCCCCTTACCTCTGGTGCTACACATCAGTGTCTATCTGGACAGCACTTTGCTGTGGGAGTCATGCAGTCACACACCAAAGGTCCAAAGTTCGACCAGGGGTGGAGCATGAGTTGAGACTGGGTGGGAAGGGGTAGGGAACCTGATGTGGGGGGGGGGGGGGGATGGAAGGAGAGTTATGCAAGGAGAGGGGGAAGGGGAAGAGTGAGGGCTCATGATCGCTGGCGGAGGGTCAAAGAAGTTGATAAAGAGGACGAACAATGGAAGGCAAACGTAAGACCGAGGGGAGGAAAGCAGGAACCCGACAAGGCTACCTAAAAAGCTCACAGACAATGGGGTCATTGGAAGGGGTTGGATGAAGATTCCAGATGTAGTGAGTAGAGGTCCAAGTGGGGCATTGGCAGGTGATAGACTTTGGGGGGAGGGGGACTGAATTGAGGAACAGACTTCTACTTGAGGCTACTCGCCTTTTCTCTCTGGGTTGCTGGCATCCTGCATGGTCTGGTGAAGACAGATGGGCTGGAGAGTGGGATATGAGTGTGCTGGACTGGCATTTAAATATGGTGCTGGGACTTTCGAACCTGTCAGCTGACGGTAGGTGGACAAATCAGTTGCAAGCCTGACAGGTGACCTGGACGGGAATTCACCTGTGCATAAGTAATGAGGCTCCAAGCACAGAATTTGGCACAGGATCCCACTATTCAAGTCAACGAGAAAGGTGCCGACGGAGCCACTCAACACCGCACCTGGTCACAAAATGGGAGAATTCTGTCCACTGACATTTGATTGTATCAAATATGTCTTTATAATACAATCTTTCTGAATACCTAGTCCAGCACAAGAATTTGAATAATTCTGTGAAATAGAGTTTTTGCAGAATTTTGCCAAATATTCTGTAATATTATTAAAAAAACGATGGGATTGCAGTTTGAATATAGGGCTCACATGCTTCTATTGAACTTGAAAGGCAGACACTGACAGAGGTTAACCTTCCCCGTGGTGACCCCACAGTGCCTTTCTTAACAAAACACTCCCTTCCCGAATCACTTCCACACAGATGTGCTGTGCAAATAAGCTGTCACCATTGTATTTATTGACGGTTCAGAAAATGTATATGAATTACATAAATAAACAATTCAGGCTTTCAAAAGCAATTTATAATAATCCTGAAGAATAATAACTGCTGTGCTTATTTTAAAGACTCTTTGCGTCACAAATAAATTACAAAAATAAAGCCAAGAAAACGATCCATTTTGACAAATATATTTAAAGTTCTCACCATGAGGGTGGCCGGAGTTCGGAAGGGCGAATTTTCTCATTTCAAGCACTCAGTCGCAAACATCCCTAGGTCAGATAGGGCAAAGTTGTAGATTTTCCATTCAGCTTTAGGACAGCGATATTTCATTTCCCAAACAAGCTGTCTTTATGTGCTGTCAAAACAATATTGTCAGTTGCTCGGGCAGTTGATTTGTTGTTGCTCAAATCTGCTGAGAAACCTGAATTTTCCCTACAACTAGGATTTTAATGCAAAGTGATGGCACTGAGTTAGAAACTGCATAGTTAGCTCATGCCTTGCCTCTGTTGAATTGGATGAAAATACAGAATTCAGGGGCTCAATATTTAAAAGGAAGATGATTTCTGTACATTCCCAATTGCTGACGGCACTGCCTGTCAGGCACCGTCTACAACAAGTCAGATAGTATGCAGAAGCCCACTACCATTTTGTGTAGTGTTCTCATGCCTGTCATTGCCACTGTTTTAGTTGAGCTTCACTCTGCAGGAGTATGCAACATGGAAATAGCACCTCTCTGAGATGCTTATTTCAGGGCCATGGAGACCCTGGGCTCAATAATTTATTGGAGAAATTAGCTGAGCAATTGATTAAGTAAATTGAGGGATTTCCTAGAAACTTCTCTTACATCAATAGGAGTGCTGAGCGGCTGGCACTTGGTTGTGCAATGGAAAAGGAACTCAATGCCATTGCTCATGATGGTGGCAGTTTTGACCTGAGGGCCAATGCCTATACAGGTAGCAGGAAGCAAGCTGGCCATGACTTCCCTGGCAGATGCAAAACTGTTACTCAAGCCCCTGAAGGTTGCTGACCACGAGCGGCTCATAATCCTTGACTGAGTCACAGCAGCTTCACATCTCTCATGTTGCAACCACTGGGGATCAGAAGCAGAAGAGGGCTAGGAGATGCACCAGGTACACACTGGTTGAGGAACAGTTTATACCAATAAGCTTTTCTGTAAGATAGTAAATCTAGTGTTGTTTGAAATTTTGTATGCAGAATAGCTGATGCATTTAGAGTTATTTTTTTTAATTTTATTTTTTTTATAAATTTAGATTACCCAATTATTTTTTCCAATTAAGGGGCAATTTAGCGTGGCCAATACATCTACTCTGCACATTTTTGGATTGTGGGGGCGAAACCCACGCAGACACGGGGAAAATGTGCAAACTCCACACGGACAGTGACCCAGAGCCGGGATTGAACCTGGGACCTCAGCGCCGTGAGGCAGTTGTGCTAACCACTAGGCATTTACAGTTATTTGACATCAATAGGATCTTGGTACATGGAAAAATGCTGCTGATTGTAGATTGGGATGATTGGGATATATTTTGGACATGACTGTTAATGCAGAGTTCCAGGGCTGTTCAGCTAATATCTCCTCAATGAAATACTCGTGAATGGCTCGGTTCACAGGCAACTGTTGCACCCCTTTTGCTTCATCAGTACCCTCATGTTGTCAATGCTCTGTCCCTCATCATGCTGAAGTTCCATCTCCAATGGTTACTCCATGTGTTGACTCTAATGCAAAGCAAAGTTGTGCAGCAAAGCACAATAATATAGGACACTCTTTATAAGCTCTTTGGAGGAGGTTCCGGTATCTGATCTGTTCTTTGAAGACTCCTGTGATCTGATTTAGTTGGGTTCTAGTTGAAACATGAATCTGATTGTACCACAACAAAGAGGAGGTATTCCTAAGGAAAGTCATGAGGCAAGTATGCAAAGGATGGTTTTGGTCTCCAAGCTGCTAACGTTTAATTTGTCGAGCAGGGGCAAGGAATGGGGTTTGAATGATTGACACAGCATAGAACATAGAACAGTACAGCACAGAACAGGCCCCTCGGCCCTCGCTGTTGTGCCGAGCAATGATCACCCCACTCAAACCCACGTATCCACCCTATACCCGTAACCCAACAACCCCCCCATTAACCTTATTTTTTAGGACACTAAGGGCAATTTAGCATGGCCAATCCACCTAACCCACACATCTTTGGACTGTGGGAGGAAACCGGAGCACCCGGAGGAAACCCACGCACACACGGGGAGGACGTGCAGACGCCGCACAGACAGTGACCCAGCCGGGAATCGAACCTGGGACCCTGGAGCTGTGAAGCATTTATGCTAACCACCATGCTACCGTGCTGCCCCTAAGAAGCATTGTTGAAGTTGCCAGGAAAGCAGATACAAACCTACGTCACACACCAAATGCACATTAACAGAGTAAATTCTTCTGATTTATGAAGCTTGTCAGATTGTGTGGAGAAGTGACATGAGTCAAGTCAACGACACCATCGATTTGGGGAAATCCTACAATCTGTGCAAACCCCAGAGTCCTACATTCCTGCTTCAGGATGTCAGGGAGAAATTGTTGAATATGTTTGTTCTCTCAAGCAAGACATCAGTCATTTGTTTACTACAAGCATGAACCACAGACATACTGATTTAGCTGATATTCCCTGTGGCAAACTTGAAGGTGCCAGAGGCAAAGAAGTTCAGGACTGCAGCGGCCTAAATTATAACAGGCATTGCTGTGTTTGTTGGTTGCAAATCTTCTTGTAGATATGACAACTCTGTCAACTGCTTCCATAAAGAATTGAAGTTCTTTGCTGCACTGCTCCTCAGGGAACTGCAGGAATCTTGCTCTGAGCCTATAAACTCGGCTGGAAGAATAATAACTCTCTCTGAGCAGTCATCATATTTGCTCTCCATCCAGCAGCAGCTGGTTGTCTCTGCCTCTTCCTGCCACTCCTTCTCCCAGAGTCAGCTTCCGAGATGAGCCTCCACCAAGAACAACCGCAATTCCTGTAACTGAGGAACGATACTGTCCATAGAATCCATAGAATTTGCAGACGGAGGCCATTCGGCCCATCATGTCTCCATTGACCTTCCGAAAGAGCACTCCACCCAGGCCCACTCCCCCCCCCCCCTTCCTTCCCCATAGCCTTGCACATAGATTATGGCCAATACACCTAACCTGCACATTTTTGGACTTCAAATGGTTGCATCAGAACTTGCGCTGCCCATGGCTGGTGGGCAGGAGAGGAAGTGTTGTTGGGTGGTATTGTCACAGAATCACATCAACATTGTAATGTCAATTGACCCTAGTTTGAATATATTCATGAGGCTTCCACTTGTTTCATAAGGGAGCTCTGGTCAGCAGGATTAACATTTGCTGGGAAATAGAACTATTTGTTAAAGCAGCAGGAAGAGGCTGGGAAGAATAGAAATTTTATTTTCCACCCTCTTGTTACTGCAACATGACTATTATTCATATCTCTTAAATTTAAATTGATAATATTACAAATTTAATTTGATAATATTACAAATATCAGCCCAAATATGTTTGAACACACTCAATGACCCAGTGAAACCAATTAGCTCAAAGATATCTGTGTTTCTGGATTTCTTCTCAAGTTAGTTTGTTTTAGTATTTGCTTCACCTTCTGCCAGTCTGACCTCCATGCATGCAGCTAGAGTATCCAAAAGGTGCCTACATTTAGGTCTGCGGGAATACTCTGTGAAGTGCTGGAAAAGCAGATGAGTGGCAGTGCGATTGCTCTTGAAATTTTCTTGGAGAATTTAGTGACACAGTGGATACTAACTGACGAACCTGGTTTTGTTCAGCTGGTAGTCCTCCCTTTTCACAAAACAGTTGAGGTGCATGAGCAATGGACAGTGTTGCATGGCTGCCGGTGAGGATTAAATGTTTTATTTTGGCAATATTGGGTGGTGCAACAACCCTGAAATGTGTTCAGCCTTTTAAAAAATATATGTGTTGAATTGAGTGATCAAAAGGAATAGGGTGCTCTTGGCATAAAAGGAGAGATACAGGAGGTTAGCCATGAGCCAAAAGTCTATCAAATGTCCGTCCGGATGCTATGCTGAGAAATGACAAGTGACAGAGTTAGAGCACAGAAGTCAATGTAAAGATATTTGTCGGTTAATTTTCCCCACCAAATCTCCGACTATGTTAATTCTGATAAAAGCCAACACCGTGTACTCTTGAAGAATTTTGTCTGGTTGTCCCACACTAATGTGGCTGACTCAAAGACCTCTGAGTTGGCCGATCAATTCACTCAGTTATATGGATTGATGATACGGCCCACCATTTTCTCTGGGGATTTTGGTATGGACAATAAGTAATAGTTGAGCTAGCAAAACCCACATCTCGAAAATGAATTAAAAAAAACAGAATTCATTCACTAACACACAGGCTGGAATGTTATAGTCCCTCACTCTGGTCGAATCTTCCATTCCCACCGATGTGAGATTTCAATGGGTGGAATTTTACCAAAACCTGTCAGAGTGTCAGGTTCAGACTGAAAACCGGTGAGTATCTCTCTCGATGCACAGCTGAGCTTTCACTAGACCTTCTGGCGCTCATTGCACAGAAAATCTGGGGGTGTAATTTGCACCGCCATTCTGGTGGGGTGGGGGCCTTGCTGGCTCCACAGAGATCTTTAAAGGGCTCCCCGACTTGCACTGCAAATAAACTATCCCCCCCTCCACAAAATAATTGGGATGAGCACCCTACACGCAAATTTTGACCTCAGTTGCTTTTTAATATTAACAGTCAAATTCACTTTTTGCTGGAGGTGAAGTTTATTTTTTTAACTTTAAAGTTCACTTCATATGAGTCACAGTTATGGTGCTTCTGGTGAAGCCAAGCACTGTTGGACTACCTCCGTAAGTTGGTCTCATCATGTGAATCAATGTTGAATTTGGCAGCTTTGCACTATGTGAAATGTACATTTGCATCAATTCTAACCTAAAGTTCCTTTGTATTGACATAAAATATGTTGTATAGTCAAAAAACTTCAGGGTAAGCAATGAAATTCTGTGCACAAAAAAACCTGATAAAGGTTTCAGAAAGTGTATTAACCCACATCTGCTTTTCCATTCTAGTACCTCTTCATTGAACATTGTAATTACCTGAATGTTGATTTACATTTCTGCATGTTTCCACTAATTAAATATTTTACTGATGCTGCTCATGACATTTTGTACTGTGTGGCTGACAGTGTGACAGCAGATGTTGACTGTGACTGGTGTAGAATTCCAATAGTGTGCTGGTTTCACACCTTAATGTGTTAGACAGCTGTCATATTCATAGACAGGTATGACAAATCAAATCTTCATGCTGGTAACAATACCAGAAGATTTGATTAGTAATGTTTCCGTTCCTTCTGGAGGGAGATCTAGTAGGTATAACTAGCAATGGAACCCCTTCTCAATAATTTTGTTTCTCAAAGTCTCAGCTAGAACAACTCAGCAAAAGGATGGAAGGTTCCACTGGCAGTCACTGATCAATGCAGCTGAAATTGAATGTGACCTCAAGTGATATTGTGATTCAGCTTGAAACAGAAACTGCCCCAACACCAGATACTGTCTGCTGGAAACAGTTTCCACAATACCTGGAAAGCAGCCAGTAGTGAGACGTAGCTTTGTTTTCCAGTGTAATGGGCACAAACTGGCAAATTCAGGATGAAACCCATTGAAAAATCAAGCCGACAACATAGAAATCTGCTCATAATAATAATCTTATAATAATCTTTATTGTCACAAGTAGGCTTACATTAACACTGCAATGAGGTTACTGTGAGAAGCCCCTAGTCATCACACCGAAGCAGCGCTCGTTTGGGTACACACAGCGCCGGCCCTAGGGTTGCTGGCGCCCCGGGCAAGCTGAACTTCGGCGCCCTTCGGGGGGGGGGGGGGGGGAGGGGGGGGGGGGGGGGCGGGGGGGGGGGGGGGGCCGGGGGCCGGGGGCCGGGGGGCGGGGCCGAGGCGGGGGGGGCCGGGGCCGAGCCCGAGGGGGGGCGGGGGCCTAGCCCGAGGGGGGGGCGGGGCCCGAGGCGCGGGGGCGAGGCGCGGGGGCGGGCCCGAGAGCGGCGGACGGAGGGGGGCGGGAGGGGGCCACCCGAGGGGAGGGCGGCCACCGCGCATGCGCTGGTTGGCACCGGCCCAACTGCGCATGCGCGGGACCCAAGTCTGGTGCCCCCAGCACATGGCGCCCCGGGCGACTGCCCGAGTTGCCGGTGCCTTGGGCCGGCCCTGGGTACACAGAGCGAGAATTCAGAATGTCCAAATTACCTAACAGCACACCTTTCAGCACTTGTGGGAGGAAACTGGAGCACCCAGTGGAAACCCACACAGACACGGGGAGAACATGCAGACTCCACACAGACCGTGACCCAAGCTAGGAATCGAGCCTGGGACCCTGGAGCTGTGAAGCAAAAATGCTACTCACTGTGCTACCGTGCTGCCACAATGGCTTTCCCAAATGTTTGCATCACAGTGAAACTAAGCAAGTTTAACAATTCATTTCTAGCCTTGTCTCACATTGTGTTTGCTCTTTCTGCTTTCAGAGTCATCAACAAAGCATATGTGCAAAATTCACGATGCTCCAGTTCAGATCACAAGGGGATATGATTGTAACGTTTCTGGGTCAAGTAAATATAGTGCAGTGAGTCAATTCCCACAAAAAAGATTGTCAGCCCCGTTATGTTTCCATTTGTGATAGAAAAAAGGAAATGAAAAGACAGGCTTGAGGGGTTGAATTGCCTAGTCTTGCTCCTATGTTATTGGGGTGACTGACCCACTGTACTTGAGAATATCTACAGCAGATTTGAGTTTGCAATATTGCTTTCAGATTTCTCTTTAAATCTGATAACTTTCTCCTTAAATGGATCCTCCTTTGCATTAACTCTTGATCTTCTCTTCTCAGACTAAGCCTACAGATTTCCTCTTGAACCCTAGGGTTTCAAACATGGAACTCTGTTTAGTAAGTATGATATGCAGCGGCAGCTTTACTGGTGCGTCACAAAATCTGACTGTTCTTCTGCATGGATGCTTCATTTGAATTGCATCAAACCACTTTGAATGACTTCAGTTTGCAAGTTCCTATTCCTGGGTCAGCTTCATCTCTCCAGGGTGCTCAGGATTTCAAACACCTGCAGCCGCACTCCCAAACTCTGTCGTGGAAATCAGAGCACATAATGAATGTTTAACTAGTACCAAGCTGGAAGATCAGATGGAAATGGACGTGAGTTCATGGCTTTTCTTTTCCCTTGTCATTGCTACTATCAGAATTTTTATTCTTGATCTGCCATTGCAGCTTCGATTACTCTGCCCTGCATGGCTGAGATCAGTGAACATACCATAGAACTGGGATTGAAACTGGGGCTTCCTCATATTTGTTCAGTTCCACCATTAACATTACCCAATAAAACTCTGAACCATCAAAGCCTCAATTAATTCCCCACCTTCTAAGTTCAGCTTTCACTTCAGCAGATGATCACCATTATGGAGTTGAAATAATGGCAACACCATTTATCTCAACAGACCGCACCATTAAATGGTTACTTAGTGATTTGTCAGGATACTTGTGTCAATTAAACTTTGTACATCACCTGTGAGTGCTCCAGAATGTGTAACATTTATATTGTTGTATGTGTTTTCAACTTTTATTTTGCAATACTCAGCAATTTTCAATAGCTTCATGAGATGATTAAAGCAGTTTGTTCCTGTGTGGCCATTTCGATATACTCCTATGTAAAAACATACACAAAGCAGGAAGGGAGAATTTTGCATTCATTGTCAGTTCATGAGGGAAGGCCGACAAACAAGATTTCTGATCCCCAGGGTAATCCTTTCATTACAGTTTACACAGTCCGATCCTAATCATGTACCTCATCTTTACAATTGATTACTGGTGTGAATGGACAATAGTGTTGTAGTGAATGTTATCAAATCCCCTGCCAACACTGTGTTCAGCTCTTGGCTTAATATGTGCCAGTTCACAAGCATTGTTGACATTATCTGCCAAAGCCATTATGATTAACAGATATACCTCTAACTTGGCAATACAATTGATGACTATCTCATTGAAGGAGCACTGTGTTTGTGTTTTTTTTTAAAAAGAGAGGCATGCCTATTTTATCTGTTCATTCACTTTAGCCAGATATCACTGCCTCCCACCAAAATTAATTTTGAAATCAAAATCAGAGGCAGAAACTATTAATAAATGAGAAAGGAAAAATGGGAGTGTTTGCTCACTAGACTATATTTTCAGGACTTTGTTTCAAATTCAGCCTCAACTGACTGGATGCATATTTAAAAAAGATTTGTATGTGGAAAAAGTCTCAACTTATAGTATTTTTAAAGGATAGGCTTGCAGACCACAAAGGTACACACAAGCAAGAGCTTTATTGGAAATGGGCCTTCTCTTCAGGCTGCAAGACGAGACTGCCTGTTGGTCCACCCAAACGGCTGATGATGTCATCAGTATGTCATGTGATCAAACAATATCTAGGAAAAAACATGAACACACAACACTTTCCTCCCCCTTTACATCAGAGGTTCCTGCAATGAAACACAGCATAACATTAAGAATTAAAAATTACATTATGAACAATTAACAAACACAACAGTCAATAAGTTTTAACGTTTTTGGAGGAAGTCAATTCCTGAAGGTTTTCGCCGAACCTCACGGTGTCTGCTTTTTTGGAGTGGACTGTGTAACCTCTGGTATTTTTGGTTGAGTTTGGATATCATCCACTGTTGCCTCAACTGGAGTCAACGTCGAATTTGAGGTTGACTCAATGTTGAAATGTTCCCAACTGAGGTACTGTCTTCCACAGTTGTTTCCAGTATTGTCAGGTTCAGGTACAGATTTTCATTTAGCAGTTTGTTGCAGACTCTCGGTTGACTGGCAACCTTGTTCTTGCTGTTGGTCAGTGTGTCTTCTCCACACTACTATGATCCCAGACCAGACTCCAACAGTGGCTAGGATACTGGACAGAAACCATAATATTTTATTTTGATTTTATAAGACTTTGAGGAAAGGAAACTTCGCTCCAGGAGTGATATCACAAAGAAATAGGGATGCAGTAAATTAAAACTTTATTACCAACACAGTATTAAATACCTTTAACATCACACCAGAAATAACTTACCTTAAACAATCCTACTCAATAGATTACCCTTAACTGCTATCTTTATTCCCACACAAACAAGAAAAAAAATCTCAGCTCTCAATCCACTATTAAAATACCATTAGCACATAGAAATATCTGCTTTGTCAGGATGTTCTTTGAGAAAGAATGATATTTTGATACTGTTTTAAAGAAAAGATCTGACTCTTGTCAGAACTATGCAGAAACTTTGGCTGTATTTCTTCAGAACTGTTTCAGCTGCTTTCCACGCCCCTTCTTCTGAGACAAGTCTGCACTGTTTTAAAGACTGCTAATCTCTTTCAACTGAATGGCAGTGAGAGAAAATGGCTTGACTTCCAGTCAGAGCCTCATTCAGCTCACAACTGAACTGACCAGTTTTCTGCAAAATGCCTGATGCCCTAGCTCCACCCAGCAATTACATCATCTTACCAAACTGAAATCCAATTGATTCCACAGGGAAGCCCCTTAATCCAAACACAATTGCATTAGCTCAAGCCTTTTGCAATGGTTTAATTGCACACATGTCTCCCAAAATATACTTGCCTTTCTAACTCGGATTTATTTTAAAACATGATTGTAGCAGCCACACACACTAACGCAGGCTTTTAACTCTTACTGCACCAAATGCCTATAATACCGATCTGCAAATCATACATTCATCACACCCCCCCTTAAAAAATGAACATAGAAAATAGAACATAGAACAGTACAGCACAGAACAGGCCCTTCGGCCCTCAATGTTGTGCCGAGCCATGATCACCCTACTCAAACCCACGTATCCACCCTATACCCGTAACCCAACAACCCCCCCTTAACCTTACTTTTATTAGGACACTACGGGCAATTTAGCATGGCCAATCCACCTAACCCACACATCTTTGGACTGTGGGAGGAAACCGGAGCACCCGGACAACCTGTAATATAAAAAGATGGCTTAATTTTTTCAAAGCCTTTTATCTCTAAAAATGTCTCATTACTAAACACAACTAATACTCTACAAGATAAATGTCACATTACATTTAAACATGCAAGCATAAACATGAGTATCATCAATTTCAGTTTTTCTTTTTCATGTTTGAATGTTTCAGTTTTCTCACACTTCTCACTTTAACCTGGTGTTGTAAGACTTCTTACTACTTCCTGAAACAGTACAGCACCAACATCCACATAACTCACATCAATTGCCATCTTAAATTGTCTGGCATAATTGGGTGTCATCGACATGGGTGCTGTAGTTCCCACAATTTTCAGATTACTGAATGCCACCTGACATCCAACGCCCATTGAAATTTCCTGTGCTTTTTCAGAAGTTCAGTCAGTAGAGCAACCACACTGCTGAAATATGGCATGAATTTCTGGTAGAAACCACTCATGCCCAGAAATCTCAGAACTTGTTTCCTCGTTGCTGGTATTGGAAGCTCCCCAATAGCTTTGGTTTTCACATTCCATGGGGCCACCCAAGCACATCCAATTGTATGGCCTAAGAATGTGACTAGAGCTTTCGCAAATTCACTATTAGCCAAGTTTACCACCAAACCAGCCTTGTCCATCAGTAGGCCATCAATTAATTATTTTAAATGTTCCTTCCACATTTGACTGAACACCACCAAATCATCAATGTACACTGTACAATTGTCTAGTCCAGAAATTACCTTGTTGGTTAATCTTTGGAATGTTGCAGATGGCATGGCTATAAACTGATACAGACCATTTGACGTCATAAAAGGGGGCTGGTTTAGCACACTGGGCTAAATCGCTGGCTTTTAAAGCAGACCAAGGCAAGCCAGCAGCACGGTTTATTCCCGTACCAGCCTCCCCGAACAGGTGCCGGAATGTGGTGACTAGGGGCTTTTCACAGTAACTTACTCGTGACGATAAGCGATTTTCATTTTCATTTCATTTCATAAAAGCCAAAACTTCCTTTGCCATGTCTGATAAAGGTACTTGCCCATAAGTCAAGTTTGGTAATAATATTCGCTTGTCTCACCTTTTTAACATTGTTTTCCAAATGTGAAATAGGATATGAATCGGACTTCATAACTGCATTGACTTTTCTATAGTCCACACACAATCGTTGTGTTCCATCCAGTTTTGGTACCATCACAATAGAAGAGCTCCAATCGCTGCAACTCATTTAAATGATATCATTCTGAAGCACGCTATCAATCTCCCTTTGGAACTGTGCTAACGTTTAGTGGATTGAAACTGTATGGATGATATTATTTGGAATAGAATTTCCTACATCTACATCATGCATAATTACTTTTGTACTTCCCAATTTATTCCCGCATACAGCTCTATGTGACTGTAATAACTCTTTTAAGTCATTTTGGTTTTGCTCCAGAAGGTAATTCAATAATTTATTCCAATTTCTTATTATTTACTCATTGTCCAATCCAATTTGAGGAATATCAAATTCAGAATCATCTGGATTTATCTCTTACCCTAAGTTATGACTAACACCTCTTCCTTCTGTCCTTCCCTTACCAATACCTTATGAGCATATTAACATGACACACTCTGAGTTTTGTTTATATCTGCCATTCTTAACAAATAAGTCACCTCACTCAATTTCCCTTCAATTTGATACGGCCCACTAAATCTTGCTTTTAATGGTTCACCTACCATTGGTAGCAGTACTAATACTTTCTCCCCACTAACAAAACTACAAATTTTTTATTTCTTATCTGCCTCTTTTTTCATCACATGTTGTGACAATTTTGAATACTTTCGAGCTAACTCACCAGTGCTAGTTAATCTCTCCCTAAGGTTTGACACTTAGTCCAATAACATAGTCTCCGAACGCTGACTCACCAATTTCTCTTATTTCAGTTGAAGTAGTCCTCTTACCTCATGACCAAAAAGCTATTTGAATGGACTGAATTTAGTTGATTCATTAGGTGCATCTCTAATTTCAAATAGTACAAATGGAATTCCTTTATCCCAAGCCCCTGGATAATTCTGACGATAGGCCCTCAACATGATCTTTAAAGTTTGATGTCATCTTTCTAATGCCCCTTGTGATTCTGGATGATATGCAATTTGAAATGAAAATGAAATGAAAATCGCTTATTGTCACAAGTAGGCTTCAATGAAGTTACTGTGAAAAGCCCCTCATCACCACATTCCGGTGCCTGTCCGGGGAGGCTGATACGGGAATTTAGTTAAATTGCTTTATTCTTAAACTATCCATAACTTCCTTGAATAATCTTGAAATAAAATTGGATCCTTGATCTGATTGAATTACTTTTGGTGGTCCATTTTGATTTAAAAATTTGGAAACTCCTCTACAACCCTCTTAGCTGTAATGTTTCTGAATGGAATGACCTCTGGAAATCTAGCGCACACATCCATATGGTCAATAAATACTGATTCCTACTTTTTGTTTCAGGCAGGGGTCCACACAATCAATTAGGATCCTAGTAAAAGGCTCCTGAATGCTGGAATGGTGGTGCTGGTTTGAATACCGCTTGATGTTTCCCTATTACCTGACATGAGTGCCATGTATGGCAAAATTCAACTACATCCTTAAGTAGTGCTGGTCAATAAATATCATTTTGTATTTTTGCTTTAGTTTTCCTTACTCCTAAATGACCTCCATTGGAACCCCATGCATTACCCGCAAAACCTCCGTTGTATAACCCACCAGTAATACCACTTGATGAGCTTCTGCCCATTTCTCATCTGCTTGAATATGAAAAGGCCTCCATTTTCTCATTAAGACATTAATTCTAATGTAATAGCACCCCAGTGTACACTTAAATTCTATTTCTGTATATGCTTTCTGATACAACTGCTTTATCTCTGAATCTTCCTGCTGTAATTCAACCAACTTTCTGGAACTAAAGATACCCGCTTCATCCACCACTTGCTCCTGTTCCTTACTGAACCTCAGCCTCCTTATTAGCACTCCTCAATGTCTCTTCTGCCTGTCTCAGTCTGGGGCTTTGTGATCTTGTGACCACACAATCGGGAAACACCCCAGGATATGCTTCTTGCAAAACCTCAGTTGTTTGTCTTTCCACTGGCTTTTCCACCACCTATTCTCTCCTGTGATCCAGCTATATCATTACCCGGGATGAATTGTACCCCTGAAAAAAGTAATTTTTCAATTACTCCTACCACCACTTCGCCACTTTTCATGGATTCTAACCTTACCTTACATAGAGGCACACTATTCCTCTCATCATTAATTCCACATATTACCACCTTTTCTAGCAATACTCCTTCGAAGCAGGGTAGCATGGTGGTTAGCATAAATGCTTCACAGCTCCAGGGTCCCAGGTTCGATTCCCGGCTGGGTCACTGTCTGTGTGGAGTCTGCACGTCCTCCCCCTGTGTGCGTGGGTTTCCTCCGGGTGCTCCGGTTTCCTCCCACAGTCCAAAGATGTGCGGGTTAGGTGGATTGGCCATGCTAAATTGCCCGTAGTGTCCTAATAAAAAGTAAGGTTAAGGGGGGGGTTGTTGGGTTACGGGTATAGGGTGGATACGTGGGTTTGAGTAGGGTGATCATGGCTCGGCACAACATTGAGGGCCGAAGGGCCTGTTCTGTGCTGTACTGTTCTATGTTCTATGAAACTACATATCTCCTTATCTGTCGCCATTAAAGGTTGACTTGCTCCTGTATCCCTTCAGATCTTAATCTCTTTACCTACTCCACCTTGTACACACAAGTAAACCTTACCCTCACAAATAAAATCCTTACAAAGTTCTAGCATCTGCTTATCCACCAACCTCTAAACAGGCTGTGCACTCTGTTACACCTTTTACACTGGAACAATGATTTTTCTTCCCACTTTAATAAACTCCACTGTCTTTTATTGTTTTACGGAGCCTGTCTTCCCAGTATGTTTCTTAAGCCACCAATACTGCGACTCCATGTGTCCAACTTTATTACAATGAAAACACTTGTTTTCTTATCTCTCATCCACTATCATAGGTTTTCTTTTTAACGCGAGCCAAACTCTCCTTAACATAACCAAATAAACCTCCTTTGCCTTGACCACCTGTGCCTTTTCCATTTCTCCAGTGTTTATGGTTCACAGATTGAAATTGATGTTGAAAATTAGACTTTGTTTTGTGAACTAATTCAAAATCATCTGCCATTTCTGCTGCCCATCTAGCAGTTTTAACTCTTTGCCCTGCCATGGGTTCTCACTAATGCGGGAAGTGAATCTTTAAATTCCTCCAAAATAATAGTTTCCCTCAGAGCGTTATATGGTTGGTCTATTCTTAATGTTCTTATCTAACTATCAAAATGATTTTGTTTAATTCTTTTGAATTCTATACATGCCTGACCTGGTTCTTCCTCGTAGTCTGTAATTTTCTAGTCTCCGGAGTGTAGGATCTAAATTTTGAAGATGGTCTTCTTCATTCTTTCCTGTAGCTAAGCTATTACCTAAGCACCACTGGACGCCTTCTAGTACAGTGTGAATTTTACCCATGGCATGCTGGGATATTTCAAGTGTGAACGTGGTGCAAAATGGAAGTCTTTTATAACTGAATCAGCCTTTTTGTATCATGTGGATACTTTTCCCTCTTCGCTATATTTGCTTTTTCATTTGATGCATTTGGTTCTTGTTTTTTATAATTCCTATTTGAAACTTGTTCGATGTGCACCTTTTTAACCACAATTCTTGCAATTTACATCTTTACACCAGCAATCAGTTGCTATATGCTTGGTTTTTGTACATCAGTGGCAATTTTGAAACTGTCATTGTTCAGGTTTCAACCGACACCTTATGTACTTTAGTGCTCAAGTTTAATTGTTATGCTTCCTTAGTTGATATGCTTCCTAAGCTGCTAGTTCCATTGAGATCATGACTTCTAAAGCCTTTGTTAGGTCTAATTTGCTTTCTCTAACAGCCTTTTCTGGGTGGCTTCCCTTCTAAACCTACACACAAGTCTGTCTCTGATGATGTCATTCAAACATCTTCAAATTCACAGAATTCAACTAATTTCTTCAAGGTAGCTAAGAATTTTGTCATTGATTCACCTTCTTGCTGGTTCCATTTGTGGAATCTGAAACTCTCGGCGATGACCAAGGGTTCAGGTGTGAAACGTTTCAGCGTTTTCATCATACGGTCTCATGGTGCCAAAACCCCCCACCATTTTACTAGAAGAAGGCTTGGCATAAACACAAAAGTGCATGAAGCTTTGAGCACTACCTCGCTTTTTTTTCCCTTTGAAACAAGATAATCCTGAGTTTAGCCTGTCACTCTCAGTTAATTGTTGCAGGGTATTTGTTACTTTACTGGCCACTCACAGCAGAGGGAACACTCTTCCAGAACTTTCTGGGCAGAGCAGATGTCAAACTTCTTTAGATGCTGTTTGCACTAAAATCTTTGTTTAAATTTCCATGTTTGCATTTTGATCGAAAATATAGTAGCTTAATGTTTATAATACCAGCACAGCAAGCCAGAACTGATCGGTTACCAGTTTAGAAATTATGTTCTATCAAACTGATCATTTGTGGGTTGATATCTGTAGTGATTGTCCTTTAAAGGGAAACACAGCAGAGTAAAGATTGGGATTCAGAGTAGGGAATCACCCGGGGGGGAACATTCTCCTCGGTAGAGGTATTTTAGAGCTAGCTGCAAACATGCCGCTGTTCTTGAAGATCATTAAACAAATCCCTTTTTGTCCACTAATAAAGTCTCTGAAAATGCATCATTACAACATTAGAATTAAATGTTGTTGAAAACTTCTTCTGGAAGCCCAACTGGTTCAGTAATATCACCCCAACCCATGTGGTTAACTCACTGGACAAAGCAGCTTTGCTGGTGTTACTTATATCCCGAGAACACAATTGGGTACATTTTCAATTTGCGGTCTGAGATGATGTTTTGGAAATAAAAAATCCAGACTGTTTCAAGAAGGGGCAGCTAACATGTAATAGCAATTTGAAACGACCAGACATGTGAAAATCTTACCCATTGTGTCGGAAGAATAAATAGTGTTTAACTTTACATATATCATATGGAAATGTTTCCAAGAGTAGTAGCAAACAGGAACTGCTGTGAGCTTCCCGACGCTCGACCTAGTGAAGCCATCACTTGTATCAAACGTTAATTGGAACACTTACTGATGCCCCACGGGCTTCATGCTTCAAATGATGGTCTCGCCGGCTGATTCACCAGGACCATGCCCGGCAGCTCCCCGCAATCAAGGGGAGCAGCATTTAAACCGATCCTGCAGAGAAAGCCCCACAAACTCGCAGCCATGCCACCGAGGAGACCAGCCCCACAATTCGGGGATGCCAATTTGGCCAGATTGTTTGGACATGGTTGACTGCAGACTGGATGCCCTGTTCCTGCAAGGGGTTCAGAGGGTCAGCCACAGGACAGCCAGTATCGCCTGGAAGGAGGTGGTAGCGGCCGTCAGCTCGGGGAGCATCACCAGGAGGATCAAGAAGATTAATGACATCCACCAGGCTGCTACAGGTGGGTTGGCAAGGCCCCCTTGGCACTTGCCCTGCCTGTGAGGGGGGAGGGGCTGGGATGACAGACAAAGCCACATCATATGTGGTGGGCAAGGTTGAGGGCCTCCCTGGCCCTCTGGGCTTGCCAGATACTTGCCGTTGCCGCCTATCCTCCAACTGGTCCTGCGGGTCCTCCCCGGCTCCTCCTCCAACCCATCCTGGTCCGGCGCCTTCTCGTTTTCTTCCTCCTTGGGGGTGGTGGTATGTTCCTCCTCTTCCAACTCCAGCATGTCGCCCCGCTGCCCTGCCAGTTTGTGGAGGGCTGAGCAGGCCACCAAGAAGCGGGGTCCCTCTGGGGATGTACTGCAGTGCATCACCAGAGAAATCGAGGCATTGGAACCACATTTTGAGCAGTCCAATGTACCGCTTAATGACAGCCCGGGTGGCTGCATGGGCCTCATTCTATTGGGTCTACGTATCGGTCACTGGCCTCTGTACTGGCACCATTAGTCAGGTCCGCAGTGTGTACCCATTCATCCCCAAGACCCGACCAGCCATCCTGGGGTGCTTCTTGAAGAGGCTGGGGATGTGTGACAGCCCCAGGATGTAGCTGTCGTGCACACTCCCTGAGAAGCATGCACACATGTGTGGTGTTCACTGTGAATTCAGAGAGTGGGACCCCGTCCTGTTGATGGAGGGCACTCCCTGGCAGCCCGGTGAGCACAAGGCGACATGCATGCTATATATTGCCCCTGGACCTGGGGCATCCTGGCGGTGGGGGAGAATCCTGCTGCTTGGGCATCTTGTTGGTCCTGGTCCAGGTTAATGTTTATATAGTTTGCTTCCCGGACAAACAGAGCATCCATGACCTGATAGATTCACTTGTAGGTTGCAACTTGCGAAATGCCACACAAGTCCCTGCTCGAGCACTGGAATAATTCTGAGGCATAGATGTTCAGGGCTGCAGTAACCTTGATGGCCAGTGGGTGCGGGTATTCTCCTGCTCCACATGGTGCCAATTCCATGAGGACATGGCACAGTTGTAAATCCATCCCCTTGTTGAGACAGAGCCTGAGACTGCACACACTGTCCGTCATCTGTTCGAAAGACCAGTGATGCCTGGTCACCTTGGGCCGTTGCCGGCTTATCCCTCTGGACCCCACCCACACGTGATGTCACCTGGACCGGGCGCTAGTGCCCTCCCTGATGCATACACCCACTCTCTGGTCACGGAAATGTCCCTGGTGCTGGGTGTTCAGATGTTTGCTTCTCCGGCCATGGTGTTGCTTCCTGAAATGTTCAGGCACAGTGTCCAGGTATCATGGTCTGATTGGGATGCTGGGCAATAACTCCCACATGCTACATGGCACATTTGCCCATGGGAATCCACTTGGGAGTTGTGAAGTGCTTATTTGTCTACGATTGCTTATTCATTGTTAGCCGATGCTTGATCAGAGGCCTAACAGCGGCTGGGGAGGCGGTTTGATAACGGGGGACCATTAGATAGGGTGTCATTCCCGTTAATTGTATGTAGATCAGCTTTAAGGGGGCAGCACGGTAGCATGGTGGTTAGCATAAATGCTTCACAGCTCCAGGGTCCCAGGTTCGATTCCCGGCTGGGTCACTGTCTGTGCGGAGTCTGCACGTCCTCCCCGTGTGTGCGTGGGTTTCCTCCGGGTGCTCCGGTTTCCTCCCACAGCCCAAAGATGTGCGGGTTAGGTGGATTGGCCATGCTAAATTGCCCGTAGTGTCCTAAAAAGTAAGGTTAAGGGGGGGTTGTTGGGTTACGGATATAGGGTGGATACGTGGGTTTGAGTAGGGTGATCATTGCTCGGCACAACATTGAGGGCCGAAGGGCCTGTTCTGTGCTGTACTGTTCTATGTTCTATGTAAGTGGTGATTATTGGTTTCTCGACACGCCACGGCAGGATCCTGATCCTACCAACAGGAGCGGGCCGGTTAGATCGCAAACCGATCGCCTTCTGGCGCGGCTCTCTATTTTGGTCTCTCCCGCAATCTAATGGCCACATCACGCTCTCGCTGAAGCGCAACACAGCCGTAAAGTTGCGACCTACATTTCACACAAATGGACCGACCAAAAGCAATAGTTATACAATATATTACACCATACTAAATATGCACATACCAAATGTTCAGCCTCTGGGGTCCCTAATCCCAAGGGAATCCTGACATTAGCTAATTAAGTGCCTGATAGTCACTTATTCTATCGGGTCTCCCCTCAGAAACAATGAGGCTCTCCCACCAGTTCTCTAACCAGTGATTTGGTGCTGCATTAATCACATTAAATTCCACCCATTAACTCGCTTTTTTTCACCACAGATGCAACCAGTGATGCTGAATATTTCCAACATTTTTTGTTCATTTTAGTAAGGTTTTCTTGGAGATTTTTCTTTCAATCACAAATGATGCAATATGTTTTGACACCATTTTTATAATGTACTTATACTTTTTTTTGTAGAAATAGAGCTCCTTTAATGGGAACATGTTATATGTTCCTTTTTTCCCCATTTGACTTTTGAAGTCCATATTGCAATGCACTGATGATGTTTATTAACCCACTTTAACTGGCTGTACCCAATAACAGCACCTCATTTGATTTAGTTATAATGTTGAAATCAATTAGCTTTTAGGAAGAACGTGAGTACAATGTGAGGAGTGATTAGTTATTAGGGTCTGTTTGAATCCTCTGTGCGTTGCCAGGCCACTTATTTTTTTTTAAATTTAGAGTACCCAATAATTTTTTCCAATTAAGGGGCAATTTAGCGTGGCCAATCCACCTACTCTGCACATTTTTGGGTTGTGGGGGCGAAACCCACGCAGACACGGGGAGAATGTGCAAACTCCACACGGACAGTGACCCAGAGCCGGGATCGAACCTGGGACCTCAGCGCCGTGAGGCAGCTGTGCTAACCACTAGGCCACCGTGCTGCCCTGCCAGGCCACTTATAAAGGCTTAAAATGGCTGTTCTTTGTGTAGATTATTGATGGCTCAGAGTAAAAGAATGGTCAGCAGAATTCTCCCAAGCCCCCATTGGCATGTTTGATGGCGGGCATGGTGAGAGAATATAGTAAGAGGCCAGAAATTGGTTTCACGCTGGCTTGAATTTACAATGGGATCTTCCACTGATTCCTGCCATGGTGGGTCAGAAAAGGCAACCGAGGGATGGTTGGAACCTAATTTTCATCCTTTTGAAAAATTAAAAATTAAAATCGCTTATTGTCACAAGTAGGCTTCAAATGAAGTACCTGTGAAAAGCCCCGAGTCTCCACATTCCGGCGCCTGTTCGGGGGAAATGAAGACCCACTCCCTGCCACACCAGATTCTCCACCATGCTGGCGGGAAACACGCTGGTGTGAAACATGTTCATGCAACGTGTCTTGCAGATATCGTGACTCATCTGAACAATGCCTGGAGCTGCCTCCAGAGCATTGGACACTGCTACACTTGCAACAGTGGGTGCAGGGGGGGTGGAGTGGGTGCATCCAGATTCAGTGTACTGGAGGAGGTCCATGTTCCAGCCTCAGAATGTTCCTGAAGATCCATCATCACTCTCACAAGTCACATCTTCAGGTCTCAGAGTGCTCCCAAGGATCAATCTATGTATCTCTCTTTCTTCAATAGTGCATCAGTGATGTTGGATGCCTACACTGTGGACTATACTCCATCCACTGCGTACAGCTTGAAACATCTGGATGCATAATTAATTAGCTTGGGGCTGGAGGTTTTGAGGTGTTTTTATATTGGCTACCACAGAGGGAAACATTCCACATTCCTGTCCCCACCGCAACACTTAGTCTCAAATTGGGAGAATTCCGCCTGGTGTGTTATCTCTACCTCATTCTGGAGAAAAGTAATCCTCTTCCCAATTTTTTTTTCAATTATAGTATATGGACATATTATATGAGATAGCTGATACAATCCAGCTTTAAGGGGAAAAATAAATTGGATTAGTTGCTAAATAGAGAAAGAGGTTACATCTGATTAAATTGGAGCAGGTCCTTAGGAATTAATGAAGCTCCCTAGCCCATTTTGATGGAGAAATTCTGGGAAACTGATAATTACTGAGCACAGTTCTGATCTGCAATGAATCAAAGAAATATTAAACCGGGCTGGCATAATTGCAATGTGAAATGCAAAAATGCTGATTTCTGTTAAGATATGATGAAAGAAAAATATCCCATGTGAGCATAGAATTTGAAAAGAGAAATTGATTTGCAGCTAGGGTTTGAACTCTGGAGGTTGCTCTGTCTGCACTTGAGGAGAAAACACAAGTTTTGCAAGTTATTCTCCAGAGCAAAGTAAGGTTTTCACTTTTGTGAATTTCTAAGGTTATTCTGGGTAAGGGGGTCAAGTACAGTTATCTAAACATGTAGATAATTCAATTATATCCTGAACAACTGCTTCAATTTAAATGATCATTTAGATAAAATATATAATGGGCGAGATCTTCAGCTTTCACGACAACAGGATCTTCTGATCCCAGCGATGGCGCACCCCTGACACGGGTGTGGAAAATTCAATGGGAAATCCCATTGACAGCGGCAGGTCAGAAGATCCTGCAGCCGGTCAATGGCAGACTGCCTCCCGCTGCCGGTAAACACACAGCGGGGAGGCCAGTGAATCTCGCCCAGTGTGTCAACTATCATGGATAGTTTCATGTCTATGTCAAATTCTAGATTTGTTTTGGTATGATTTTAATACCAGGATAATACTGTTTTGTCTATCATCTCCAGATTTGTAACTGTTGAGAATTAATTTATCAAACTTTCTTTGTGGAAAATTGGATTGGAACTATTTTCTTCCGAAAACCCAATTTTTTTGGATGCAACTGCAAATAAACTTAGAATGAATCTTTTGTACGAGACAGTAATTCATCACTTAACGTGATGTCAATCTGAAGAAGATCATCATCGAAGAGCTTAGGCACATTAACTCAAAATCCTGAAACTCCCTACCTCGCATCATTGTGGGAGTAACCTTAACGCATTGATTGCAGGAGTTCAAGAAATCCCAGCATTAATCTCTCAGAGCAACTGGCAATAAATACTGGCCTTTCTAGCAATGGGCTTTCCAAGAATGACCCTGCACCATACTCAACTTGTAAATCTGACATTCAAGGGTCTTAAACACGGCATTTCTCTAAATTTGATTGGTGCTACCCTCACTCGCCCATTCCCAGAATACCCATTGTGTCCCTCAGTCTTTCCCTCTTGTTTCAACACATGGACATTTAAAATCCATGACTAATCCAAAGATATTTGATTTCTATTGTATTTTATTCCTCTTGACATCGGCAGAGTTAAGGATGAACTGGCAGCCCATTTTGCACCCCACCAGGTTTTCCTTGAGGGAGAGAAACAGTTTGGGGATTTATTGGCACCCAGTTTTCTCCACCTCTGATGTCCAGTTTCACCTTCATTCAACCTGTCTGTTAACCTCGGTTTCTCATTGGACAAAAATAATGGGGACGCAATTTAAATGAGCCCAATCACACTTGCTGGATGGTGTGGAGCAGTATTCAGGGCTATGATTTGAACATGGAAATACTCACTTTCTTTACCTTGTACATTTCAGTACCACGACTTCACTAAGGGATTGCCAGACATACTAACCAGCCAAACCATTTTCTTGCTTTCACAAATTGCAACCTCTTAAGAGATCTAGATCATTCGGGAAGCACTGTACCATCAATGACAAGAGTCCTTATGTGTAATTTTTTCTTTCTTGGGTAGAGTAGGGACCGCTTGTAAATAATGGTCTAATGCCTTCATTCAGACAGTGTCATTAGTATGATTGAGTTGCAACTTAACCAACATTGATGAGAATCAAATCGAGCTGCATTGCTAGTACGTGATAGCCTGTGTAACAATAAGATCTCCTTGCCCCTTTATCTACTGACAGAGCATTAATATTGAAGTAATTGCAGATTGGGGAAGGAGATGGAATCCATCTTTTTTTTTACTTCGCACCACAGTCCTGTGCTACACGTTTTGGAGCATTCATAAAAAAGAATTAAATTGTGTTCTAACTTTTCCAAAACCGGCTTTATGGCAATTTAATTCAATTTGTTTCATAACAATGCCGACATTCAACCTGTAGAAAGAAGAGCAGTAATAATGCAGTCACCCAAATCTTGAAATATATTGCAGAGAATCCTCATAGTTTACAGCTGTTATCAATGGCGTTATCTTTTTGTGCAGTGTTTGTGTAAATGAAGTCTGATTGAGGATAAGACAATAGCTCTTAATTATTCTGTCTCCAATTCACTTTTTTCAAAGTTATTTTAAATAATAATTACAAGAAGCGTCGCCCTGCTAATGTTCATTTTTGACAACAGTAAATAACAGGCACACTTATGCACTGATAAACTCCACATCTTCCAAAATGCAAAGAGCTGATTATGTCAGTAAAAATAAATGAAGTGGAACCACATCCAGGAGCTTCAGCTGGTAATTAAATATTTCTGCTTTCTCTTGGAACCTGTCAGATGAACCTAGTGCTTCACCAACTGTTTGGCAACTGTTCCTATGGTGACTGCTGCATACTTGCATCTTGTCAGTTGGCCGATTTTAACAATCGTTTATAATGAACAACAGTTTAGAATGCATTAAACTCTACCGAAGCCTCTCTTAATCAGACTTGCATCAGTAATTATAGCTCCAGTTATTCAGTTTAATCAAAAAAGCTTTTTCTAAAATTAGTAGGAAAGAAAACAGTCTTTCCCATGATTCATCAGATGTTATGCCTTAATTTAATTGTCTCAAAATACACAGTGGAACGACTTAATTTACAAACATGATATAAAAGATGCTAGAATACATAGCACATCAAGCCGCTTCTGAAACTGAAGGGTTAATGGTGCAATCATTTGAAAGGTTATGTCCAAACCATGAACATGTATTTATCTTTCAGATGCCACCTGAGCTCTCAGATTTTCAGCATTTTCCATTTTAGCTCAAAGTCTTGCTGTTAGAAGTGCTGTAGCACAATGTTGATGAAGCCAGGATGGAAACTTTATTCAAAAAGAACCACAGTATTATAAATCCCTTTATCCCTGTGGAATGCATCAATTATGACTGTGAAGATAGGGAATCTAGCTTTAGCTGTCTATATCAAAGCTGCTTTTAAATCCTTGCCAACAGCAATTGAGACTGGCTTGGGGGCCATTTCCCCTTCCGTATTGTTCCTCCCTCTTTATCCCTGGGACTAAACACCTGGTTCGCAATCTGTATTTTTCACAGTAACATAGATACAGCATAGTTATAATTGTGGCAGAACATAATGCGAGAACTCCCACTTAGTAGAATTCTGTGTGATCCAAAGGAACTGAGAAATCTGTGATGGCAGGCAGAATGTGTGATTGATACCTCTTGTGTACAAATGGTTATTTATATTGATATGTAGCAGAGTATTAAGGATGCTTTGTTTCAGAATTTTACTGGACAATAATTTCTGAATGCATGGGCTGACCAGGGAAAATGGGACCTCAATCCAAACGAATAGGTAATGTTCAGACAGCAATAATACTAATGCTATGATTGAATTTATCTCCTCATCAGTAGAGTGCAAGAAACTATTCCTCACCATGGCAACACTGCTCAGTGTTCCACTGGCCTACTTATATCAAGGGTGGAGTTATTTAATTTGTTACTGAGCGTGGAATTAGTCTTACTATCACATAATTGTTTTTGCCGGAAGCCTGTTTACATGCAGCACTCTGTATATCAAGGGGACCATTCATGGTCAAATTGACTATCCCAATAATCCATGGAAATAAAATAGATTTAGATTCAGAACTCCTCTAGATTTCCAAAACTCGGTGTCCTCAGTTAACTTTGAGCAGAATTCTCCCATGCTCTCGATGGCGGGCTCAATGCCGGCTGTAGGGGTGGGGGGAGAGAATTCGGCAGGAGGCCCAAAAATTGGTTATACCCCGGTGAGAAGTTTGCATGGGATCTATTGCTGGTGTATGCCATGGCGGATTGCAAAACCCACTGGTGACCGGCGTGAAACTGATTTGCGTTTCACTAATGGGATATAAGTGATAGCCTGAACGGAATCTTCCCCCCACGCCTGATTCTCCGCAAGGCCAGCGGGAACATATGCCAGTCCAGAACACAGCAGTGGGTTAGGGGAGCATCTGTCAGGTGGATCATCTAGTATGTTCCTGGAGATCCATTTTTTTTCTTCAACATTGGGTCAGCGATCTCAGGCGCCTTTTCAGTAGAGCACTCAGATATGACAGCAAGATGCACACAATCAAGCCCTTCCTGGCATGGAATGCGGCCCCAAACCCCCAGATGCATAATTAATGAGGCTGGGGTAGTGGTTTCCTGTTAGCCTTCATAGTAGGAAAGGATCCCAATCCCTGGCCCGCCACATCAGGCAATTTAGAGAACTGACACACTCTTATGTTATTTGTAAAATGAACTTTTAACTTAAGACCTTCAGAAACACGGACTGGAACAAGCCATAGGATGGTTACTCCAGCATTGAACAAGATCCATCTCCATATCCCTTGATTCCTTTGGCACTCAAAAAATGCACAGAGAATTTAAAAGATTCAAAGTGCGCTGAATGATGACATTTCTCTTCTTCTCGGTCCTGAGTTGCTGACTTCCTATTTTAGGATGATGGGCAGAATTTAGTTCCAGTAATTGGGTTCCCATCACACTGGTTGGAGAACAGTGGGAGCCCAGCTGCGTCACTTCTGTCTGGGAGGCCTGACACTACTTAATTGCAATCAAGCAATTAACTGGTCAGTGTTGGGCCTTTCATATAATCAAGGCATCAATAGGGTGCCCATGAGCGCCTGCCCAATCAGAGGCTGGCAGGGTTCCATTACTGGCAATGCCACTGGGAGTGGTAGCTGCTGCCGATAATGATTGGAGACCTTCAGCAGGGAACATTGCAGGATTCAATCAGCCTTATGTCCCCTAATTTTAGACTTACCAGCCAGGGAAAACAGCTCCTTAGCACCAACACTATCAAGTCGACTCAGAACTTAACAGGTGGAATATTATGGCAACGTGTCAGGCTCAGACTGAAAACTGCCTGTAGTTCTCCAGTTGCACAGACCAATTTTCTTTCTGGATCTTGAGATTCATCAAAAAAGAAAAATAAGTGGGCTGTCACTCTGGTGGGGCGGGGTCTGATAGAGCCAACGCCCGACTCCACAGAGATCAGGGCGCCATGTTTAAAGGGTGTTCCGATCAGAACTGAGAGCTAATGGCACCCAGCCCCCATCATAGTGGTATTGGGGGGCATCCCCTCTAGCACTGTACCCTGGCACAGGTTGTCACTGCCAGGTTAGCACTTCCAGCCTCTGCCTAGAGGGCAGTGCCAGGGCACTGCCTGGGCATGCCGCTTTCTTCCCAGGGGCTATACGTATCTTTGCACTGCTGAAGGATCCCCTCAATTGTTTCTAGTTTTGCCAAACCTATTGTAAACCTCATCGACATGATATCACGCTGGCAAGGTATGATTATTTAGTGAGGGGGGATCATGTGACTGTTAGGCCCATTAATAATTAAATGTATTAAAATCCATGTAAATGGAGTCCCTGCCCTCTGTGGGTGTGGACCTCGTGACATCACTGGTGAGCGGGAGTGAAAATCAGGAAATATGCAGCAGGACTCTCCGACACCCCGCCGGATCGGGAGAATCCCCGGGAGGGGTGGCGCGAATCCCGCCCTGCCGCCCCGGCGCCGGCTGCCGTATTCTCCAGCGCTGGTTTTCGGGCAGGGCGGGGTTCACGCCACGCTGGTTGAGGGCCATTGGCAGCGCCCCCCCCCCCCGGGGCAATTCTCTGGGCCCCCGATGGGCCGAGCGGCCGCCCGTTTTTGGCCAGTCTCGCTGGCATGGATTAGACATGGTCCCACGTGGTGGGACCTGTCAGATAAGTCGGCTGGGGTGGTCCTTGGAGGGGGGGGCCACGGGGGATCCGACCCGGGGGGGAGGGCCTCTACGGTGGCCTGCCCCGTGATCGGGGCCCACCGATCTGCGGGCGGGCCGGGTCCGTGGGGGCACTACTTCCTTCCGTGCCGGCCCCTGTAGGGCTCCGCCATGGCCGGCATGGAGAAGACAACTCCCTGCGCATGCACCAGAATATGCCAGTGGTTCCGCGCATGCGCGGGATCACGGCGGCCCTTTGGCGCATGCGCGGACTCGCGCAGTCCCTTCGACGCCTATTGGAGCGGCGTCAACCACACCAGCGTCCACCTAGCACCCAGAAGTGTGGAGAATTCCACACTTTTGGGAGCTGTTGACGCCAGAGTGTTTCGCGCCAGTTTTCCCGCCGGCGTGGAGACTTATTCCCGCGAAAGGAGAATCCCACCCATGATCTCTCTGGAGAGATTAGCATTTCTCTATTCTCTATTCTCTCCAGATTTTCCACCCGTGTCGCGGTTCTGTGTGATGGGGAACTCGGGCTGAAAATCCCCTCTCCATGTTTTAATGACATCACCTCTCACTCCACGAAACAGCCGAGTGTGGTAAGTCTGTCTAATTGCAGCAAGACTTCCTTACATTTACACTCCAACCTGTTTGCAATAAAGGCTGACATACAATGTGCCTTCCTAATTCCTTGCTGTACCTGTGATTCATGTACAAGAACACTGAAGTTCCTCTCATCTTCTGCTTCTCTATTCTCAATGTGAATAACCTCAGGTTTCCTCACATTATAATTAATCTGTCACCTGCCTGTTCAGTCACTTAACCATCTGTGTCCCTGTGCAGTCTTTTTTGTGTCCTCAGTTCACTTTCACACCTAACCTTGTATGTCAGTAAACTGGGATACATCATAGACAGTTCTATCCTGAAAGTCTTGATCAGACGCACTGACCCTTGCACACTCTATTAGTTACAGCCTGCCATTCTGAAGATGACCTGTTTATTGCTACTCTATTTTCTGTCCGTGTGGCGCTACCAATTGCACACAAAGTCTCGAATCGGTACAAGAGAGACTTTATTACAGTGAGATGCTATTCCTTCAGCTGCAGTTGTAGAATGGCATCTCAGGAAAACTTATGAATATTTATACTGCTCCCTGTGGGCGGAGCTAGTCAGCAGCGGCTTACCGGAAAACCTGTAATACAGGTACTGTCGTACATCCCCTAATGCAATCACACACATATATACAGTGGGAGATCACCACAGTCCGTTGACCAATCCTCAGTCAATATTAATATATTGGCCCCATTGGAACTATTTTGCTGTTCCTTCGCTGTCACTGGGTCAAAATCCTGGAGCTCCTTTCCTAATAATTCCTATGCATATATTTAGACCACATTGGACTGCAGCAGTTCAAGTGAGTGGCACATGACCACCTTCTCAAAGGCAATTAGGAATAGGCAATAAATGCTGGCCTGGCCAACGATGAACTTTGTGATATTGTCCAACTGTTCGCCACCAGCCAGCTAAACAACAGCTGTTCGCACCTTTCAACCTTGTTTTTTTTTAATTTAGAGCACCCGATTCTTTTTTTTCCAATTAAGGTCCAATTTGGCGTGGCCAATCTACCTACCTGCACATCTTTGTGTTTGTGGGGCTGAGACCCATGGAAACACTGGGAGAATGTACAAACTCCACACGGACAGTGACCTGGGGCCGGGATCAAACCTGCGTCCTCAGCGCCGTGAGGCAGCAGTGCTAACCACTGTGCTGCTGTGCGACCTTAAAGTACCCTTTTAATGGAATTAACAGCCTCATGATAAACCAAAGTTTGAAAATGATATATATATCTTCCTTTCACTTTAGCTGCATTTAAACATATTCATAAATGCTAAGCACTAATAATATAAAACGTTAACCACCCAAACAAATGGCTCCCGATGTCTCTAGCCACTGATCAATGATCCTGGATTGAGAAATGAAAGTGCAAATAAAATATTGAAAAAACATACCTAACACTGGGGCATGTGGATCAAGTTAGCGCTATCCCAGGCAGCACGGTGGCGCAGTGGGTTAGCCCTGTTGCCTCATGGTGTGAGGTCCCAGGTTCGATCCCGGCTCTGGGTCACTGCACGTGTGGAGTTTGCACATTCCTCCCTGTGTTTGCGTGGGTTTTGCCCCCACAACCCAAAGATGTGCAGGCTAGGTGGATTGGCCACGCTAAAAATTGCCCCTTAATTGGAAAAAATGAATTGGGTACACTAAATTAAAAAAAGAAAGTGCTGTCCCTGGATTTTCCATTCAGCGGGTCCAGCGCAGTGCAAGAGTTCCAGCTTCAAAAAAACGGCAACTGGACTTTGAACGCTGCGTGCTTCCAGCATGCATGGCCATGTACCAGTTCTTCATTTAGTTTAATAATTTCATTTTAATTTAATTTAATAATCTTTAATTTAATAATAATCTTCATTGTCGCAAGTAGGCTTACATTAACACTGCAATGAAGTTACTGTGAAAAGTCCCTCGTCACCACATTCCGGCACCTGTTCGGGTACACTGAGGGAGAGTTCAGAATGCCCAGATTACCTCACAGCACGTCTTTCAGGATTGTGGGAGGAAACCAGAGCACCAGAGGGAGCCCACGCAGACCCAGGGGGAACGTGCAGATTCTGCACAGACAGTGGCCCAAGCAGGGAATCGAACCTGGGATCCTGGTGCTGTGAAGCAACAGTGCTAACCACTGTGCTACTGGGTCATCATGCCGTGCATGTGTGGCAGTCCAGCGATTTACGTCAGGGATTCTACAGGAAGCTACGAGCCGAGATTTCAACCAACTTAGACTAGTTGTTATGCACGGTAGCGCAGTGGTTAGCATTATTGCTTCACAGCGGCAGGTCCAAGGTTTGATTCCCAGCTTGGGTCACTGTCTGTATGTAGTCTGCACGTTCTCCCAGTGCCTGCGTGGGTTTCCTCCGGGTGCTCCGGTTTCCTCCCACAAGTGAAGAAAGACGTGATGTTAGGTAATTTGGGCATTCTGTGTACCCAAACAGGCACCAGAATGCGGCGACTAGGGGCTTTTCACAGTAACTTCATTGCAGTGTTAATGTAAGTTTACTTGTGACAATAAAGATTGTGATTATTATTATTGAATCGGTTATCCACTGCTTGTGCGCGAGTAGCTTGTTGCTCTCTTGCCCCACCCTGCCTCCCAGGAAAAATGCATGAGGTGGGATGGATGGTGCCAGGGTACTATCACAACCACCTCTGCACCCACCTCTATCAGGGGGTCTGAAAATCCTCCCCCACGTGTTCTGAGTTTAGAAAGTAAATGTGTCTTAAATTTAGGGGCAGATATTCCAAAATACACCAGAGCTGTACTTGTGTATTTAATAGTCTTATTATGCTGCTACTGAGGAAAAACACCAGTGTTTGTTAAATCACGACTGGAGTAAATGAATTAGAATGATTGAACAAAACATAATTATGAGATGTTTATCATCCTACTGTGCAGAACCAGTCATGCAAGAAAGTTGTGTTCAGTTGCAGTATTTAATGCAAAGAAACTGTGCTGCTAGAGTACTTTGAAAAGGACATAAAGCACTTTGATTAAGTAACAAAATTAGTTTATTTTAAAACTTTTTAATGTGACTTTCCCTAATGACCCTAATTTATCCTGCTGATATCTACAAACTAGGAAGGTGGCAGGATTGTGTTGATTTGCAAACTATTTGCACCATGCTATGAGTTGTCAGCCTTAGTGAGGCAAAGTCCACTTTTTGAATCCATTACTCAGCTTTTACAGGTTTTGTCAGTTGAGAGACAGGTTTAAGACTCTCACGTAGATTGGGAGCAATGTAGTGGGGGCATTTAGCGCTTATGGAACTGTGCCCTGGCCCAGAGGGGAGGAATGTAAGTTATGGGAGAGCAAGAAACTTCAAGATCTCTAATGCAGCAAGACTGAAATAGTAAAAAAGAAGAAAGTAAATTGGAAGTTATGATCTGAAACACCAAGTTTGGTTTGATTATAGGAGGAAACAAGAGCTGTGAGAACTAAAGAATTGTACAGTTTTGAAGATGTGAATCCAAAGTGTTAATGGTCAGGGTTTAGAGAACCCCAAAATGTATCATAGAGTTCACCTGACCCACAACTTTTACTAGATTGTGGTATGGGGAGCACACGGTCCACTCTACAGGTGCGGTACAGCAGAAATGGAAAAGTATTTTTTAAAGCAAAACAATGTTTATTCTATGAACTCAAGTTAACCTTTTTAAAACATACAGTGAACATCTTAACAACCATTAATTCAAATACAACCCCCGAAGAATACAACACTTAGTAATCCTTTAAGCTTTCCTTTTAACATCCATAAGACTTAAAATACCTTTTACCAGAAGCACATCAGGTTAAAGTCATTACTGGTATTAGTTTTGATCATCAGGATCAATTTACAGTCTTTAGATTACAGAGAGAGACTCTAATACACCTTCTGGCTGCGACTGCAACTATCCAACTCTGAAAACGAAACAAAAACACACCTTGCAGCAAACAGCCTAATACGAAAGTAAAAAGCTGACAGACAACCCAGCTCCACCCACTCTCTGACATCACTGCAGTAATAAACACCCATTTCTTAAAGGTACTATCACTACAGATACTTGTATACACACCCATTTATAAACACCCATTTCTTAAAGGTACTCTCACATGACAAAAGGAATGAAAGTAGCGAACCATATAAATGAGTCTTAACTTGACTACAATGAGGATGGAGGCTGGAGGAAAAACATGTAGTTACATCAAAACAAAAAAATGCTCGATATACTCAGCAGGTCAGGCAGCATAAGTGGAGAGAAAAAGAAAGTTAACTTTTCAGCTTGGTGATCTTTCATCGGAACACGGCATTTGGCTTTTTTAGGATTGCATTTGAAGTACCGACAGTTTAAGCAACAGAATGATCTATTTGAAAATGTAAAACAATTTTTTGTCAATTGCATTTTTATATCATGTTAGGATTGTTAATTTAAATAACATTGAACAAGGACACATGTAGTCCTTTGTTTGTGGGCCAAGAAGGAACTCTTGGACATTGAGTCAGCACCTGGCATTTATTAAAGAGCAAATATTACATACCCATGACCATCAGTGGCAACACGAAAATGCTTTGCTGCAAAAGGTACACACATTACGGCTCAAAATTCCAGACACCTCTCTTCCTCACCGTGTAAGTATTATGTTCCCAATGTTGCACAGATGTTTGGATTAGACAAGTCTAACATGATAACTGAGACTCCAGTCGGGGCCGACAACAAGTATTGTCCGTCCCCTGTGCATGGAGCGTAATGAGTCAACCATGGAGTGTAGGACTGGAGCTACGTATAAACAAGAACAGGGATCATTTATATTACAATCCACAGTTGTTCATTCTTGTAACCTCACACAAAATACTTGATTTATTGTAATAAATAGTTTAATGATGTCAAAAAGATTCTGCTGAATTATTAGCAATTTGGCCAAATCCAAAGCAGACTCGTCCTGCAATAAATGAGTGAATATAGAGTGCAAGAGTTTTTAAGAAAGTCTATCGAGATTCATTGATAATCTATGGCAAAAGCACCATTTGGGACTGGAACAAATCATAAAGTCTGTTGATGGTGTTTCTAGTCTGTGGTGTGATAACTGATCTCAGCCGAATCAATAGTTAAGAATAGCATTTAGCCTTGGGTCAGAACAAGATAGGGCTCAATTCTAATGCTCACTATGGTTCAATAGCTTGGTGACATGGGCGGGATTCTCTCATTGGGCGTCTAAGTGCCGACGCAAAAATGAGAGTGTTTTACTCTGGCGTCGGCGCCCGTTCTGGCACCCCATTCTGAGGTCCACAGTGGGGTAGCACGGCACTGGAGTGGCCCAAGGTCCACGCATGTGCATGTGCAGTTGGGCCGGTGCCAACTAGCGCATGCGCAGTGGCCTTCTTCCCCACACTGGCCCCGACGCAAATGGCGCAGGGCTACAGGAGCCAGCGCGGAGAAAAGGAGGCCGGGGGCAGAGAGGCCGGCCCGCTGATCGGTAGGCCCCGATCGCGGGCCAGGCCACTAAGATTCCCCCCCCGGGGTCGGACCCCCCTCCCCCGCAACTGGCCGCCCTCGGACACTTCAACGCCCATGTCCTGTTGGCTCAGAGGATGTTAGAATGGCGCCGGTGGGACTTGGCTTTTTAATGACGGCTGCGCGGCCCATTCGGGGCGGAGAATCGGTGCGCCGGCCTGTGCCTGCCTGGGCCAGAGAATCGGTGCATACCTTACCGGCGGTGTGCCGACCACACCGGCGCCAATGGCATCGATTCTCCGTACTGCGGAGAATTGCGCCCCGGCATCGAGGCGGCGTGGCGCGATTCGCACGGCACCGCGCCGATTCTCCGACCCAGCGGGGGGCTGGAGAATTCTGCCCAATTTCTGAGTTCACACTGAAGAATGACCACTTGGATGAGATATCGCTTGAACTGCATGAATTCAAACCTATATGTACAGAAAGAGGACTCATGGAATTTGCTGCATGCAAATCAGAATAACAAAATTGGGTTTGAATCGATGCATACATCTAGTCTGTAGAGAAAGAATGTTTCTTAAAGACAAGGGAAATCATGAAACCGCTTATCTAGAGATGGAAAAAACAAAACCATCACAATTGAGATTTTCTTTATTCATGTCAATCATTCCTAAGGGCAAAGTATACATTACTGTCAATATAAAATGCAACCAATATAGTTTTGAGCATGTTTACTTGATTGTATTATTATTGTATTATTACTTTATTATTGTATTAACAGAGCTGTGTTGTTGTCAAATATTCAAGTTCAATTTCATCTGCTGGACTAGTAGGCATAGGCCCCCTCTCAAACAGATATGCCGTGTTGGATACTGTTGGAGGGACGGCCTCTCAGGAGAAAGCAGCAACAGTCATGTTTGTGGCACTATGGTTGGATCTGCTGCACAGAGGGGAGGAAAAAGAATGGGAGGGCTTTATTGATAGAGGACTCAACTGTGAGGGAAACCAACAGGCATTTCTTTAGCGCGAACGAGACTCTCGAATGTACGCTGCCTCCCTGGTGCCAGGGGCAGGGATGTCTAAGAGTGGCTGCAGGGCATACTGAGTAGCTAGTGGTCATGGCAAACGTTGGTACTAACACATGGGTAGAAAAAGGGATGAGGTCCTGCCACAGAAATTTAGGGATTTAGGTAGTAGATTAACGAGCAAGACTTGTAAGGTTGTAACCTCTGAATTACTTCTAGTGTCACGTTCTACTGAGTATATGATTAGGAAGATCGGTCAGATGAAAGGGTTGGTGTAGGAGGGAGAACTTTAGATTTTTAGATCATTGGAACAGTTTCTGGGGTAGGTAGGATCTGCATAAGCTGGACAGGTTGCACCTGAACCAGAACGGATCCAATATCCTTGCTGGGAGATTTGCTCATGCTGTTGGGGAGGTTTTAAACTAATGTGGCAGGGGGATGGGACACAGTAGATGTACAGTTGGGAGGGAGGTTCAATCAAATTTAGAAGGGAAACTAGGTCAGTCTAGCAGGCAGAGAAGACATGGTCATGCTAAGGCACATGAGAGGTTTGGAAGGCTAAATTGCATCAATTTTAATACAAGGAGCTTGTCTGGTAAGGCAGATGAATTTAGATTGTTGATCAACATGTGGAAATATGATATATTTGCAATCACTGAGACATGGTTGAAAGAAGGGCAGAATAGGAAACTCTACATTCCAGTGTATAGAAGTTTCAGACGTGATAGGGGATGTAAGAGAAGAGGGGACATTGCATTATTGATAAAAGAGGCCATCATTGCACTAATGAGGGTGGATGTCTTAGAAGGTCTTCAAATGAGGCCTTATGGGTGGAGCTTAGAAATAAATAAAAAAGGGCCAATCACTTTGCTTGGATTTCAGTACAGGCCTTCCAGCAGTCAGGGGGAGATGGAGGAGCAGATATGCAGGAAAATCAAATAGAGGTGTGAGAGGAATAAGGTTATGGAAGGAGGGGATTTCAAGTTCTCCCAATATTAATTAAAATTGCCAGGGCAGCACGGTGGTACAGTGGTTAGCACTGCTGCCTCACGGTGCCGAGGTCCCAGAATCGATCCCAGCTCTGGGTCACTGTCCGTGTGGAGTTTGCACATTCTCCTGGTGTTTGTGTGGGTTTCGCCCCTGCAACCCAAAGGGTAGGTGGATTGGCCACGCTAAATTGCCCCTTAATTGGAAAAAATGAATTGGGCACTCCAAATTTATTTCTAGAAATGTTTTTAAATTGCCTTCGTTTGAAAGGATTGGGGTGAAATTTATGTATCCAGCAGAGCTTTTTGTGCCTTTACATGGATAGTCCTACAAGGTGCTTGACCTAATCCTAGGAAATTAAGCCAGGCAAGTGGTTGAAGTGTCAGTGGGTGAACATTTTGGAAATGTGACCATAATTCTATATGTTTCAAAGTTATTATGGTCAGGGTAAGGATAATCCCAAAATCAAGTGGCTGAATTGGGAGGGGGGAAAGCGATTTCAATATCTTTAGACAAGATCTGGCAAATGTAGATTGGGAGCAGCGACTTGCAGGTAAAGCAACATTTGGAAAGTGGGTCTTTTAAAAGTGAAATAATGAGAGTTCAGAGCCAACATGTTCCACTCAGATTGAAGGGCAAGGGTGGCAAGCCCAGAGATCCCAGGATGTCAAGGGATATTGAGGGTTTGATAAAGAAGAAACAAAAACGTGTCGTAGTTATAGTGCACTAAAAAATGGGGGAGGCCTTTCAGGAGTATAGCAAGTGTAGCAGGGTGCTAGAAAACGAAATCAGGAGGGTAAAGAGGGGCCACAAAATATCATTGGCAAAAAGATTGAGGAAAACCCAAAGACATTTTATAAGTATATTAAGAGCAATAGGATGACCAGGGAAGGAGTGGGGACATTTAGGGGCCAAAGACACAATCTGCATGGAGCCAGAGGACGTGGACAAGGTCTTAAATGAATACTTTTCATCTGTATTCACGAAGGATAAAGACATGTGGTAGCTGGAGATTTCAGTTGGGGCAGTGAAGTTCGAGGGCACATCAAGATTAATAAGGTTGAAGTTGTTTGAGCAGGCATAAAGGTGGATAGATTCCCAGGGCCTGATGAGATGGATCCCAGGCTGTTATGGGAGGCAAGGGGCCCCAACAGAGATATTTAAAATCTATGCTGGCCATAGGTGAAGTACTAGATGACTGGAAGAGAGCTAATGTGGTACCTGTATTCAAGAAGGGAAGCAGGGATAAGTCAGGTAATTGCAGTCCAGTTAATCTCACGTCAATGGTGGAAATTTATTGGAAAAATATTCTGAGGGACAGGATTAATCAGCACTTGGAAAGGCAGAGATTGATCAGGGATAGTTAGCATGAATTTGTTGGTGGGAGATCCTGTCTAACTAATTTAATTGAATTTTTTGGAATGGTCACTAAATATGTTGATGAGGGTAGCACAGTTGATGTGGTTTACATGGACTTTGGTAAGGCCTTTGACAAGGTCCCACATGGTAAGCTGGTCCAAAAGGTTAAAGCCCATAGGATCCAAGGCAAGTTGGTAAATTGGATCCAAAATTAGCTTTTTAATAGGAGGCAAAGATGGAGGGTTCCTTTTGTGATTGGAAGCCTGTGACCAGCGGTGTACAGCAGTGATCGGCGCTGAGACCCTTGCTGTTTGGTACACACAGAGGGTAGTGAGTGTCTGGAACGAGCTTCCAGACGCAGTAGTAGAGGCTGGTACAATTTTGTCTTTTAAAAAGTATTTAGACAACTATATGAGAAAGGTGGGTATAGAGGGATATGGTCCAAATGCGGGCAATTGGGACTAGCTTAATGGTAAAAACTGGGCGGCATGGACAAGTTGGGCCGAAGGGCCTGGTTACATGCTGTAAATCTCTATGGCTCTAAAAACAAACTACTGGTCTCTCTTTCTCTTTTTCAACTTTGTTTTTGCTTATATCAGACTATGGGCAGCAGACAAAGAAATCCCAGAGAAAACTTTAACTTCCACAGTAGTAGTTCCAGGAGAATCCCTAAGGACTACAGCTTTAAGAAGTGCCTCAGCCAACAGCGTAAAGGACTTACAATCACTTAACTCTTTATTTACTTGCCTTTTCTTGTTGAATGATTTCTTTGCACCCAACATGTAAACCGTTAAGTACGTACGCTGAATTGGCACATTCATCCCAATAAATTTCAAAAAACCTTGTTATGATCAACCAAGAGTCCTTGTATCTCTCCTCACCCGATCGACAACAATTGTGATGAACAGAATAGTTTCATGCATGTTTGTTTACTATTTTTGCTTTGTTCTAATCCATACTCTTTTGCCCTATAGATTTTATACTTGTTCCCACTTTGTCCATATTCCTCCAGCCCCAAGTCTGCCAAATCACTTACGATACAGAAATTGAGTTTGTACACTTCCTCGGTATCCTAAATTACAAATTTATAATTGGTACCACGAAACAAAGATCATTCTTAAGGTATAAATAGAAGGCCCCTTCATATCTGCCTGGGATACCAAAACTCAGTTTGTAGAGAGAATTAGGGTTTGCAGAACAGACATCAGGAAGCATGGGAGAGCCATGAATTCCAGTTTAATCCCTGAGCCACTGCCAAATTCCAGAGGGCTCACGGATAATGGGTGTCAAGTGCCTTATCAATGAGCCTCATTAATATCCTGCCACAAGTGGGTAATTTGCATTCTTGGGCTCTTTCCCACCTCTGACTTAATCACAGGAGGTTTTTCCACTGCTGGTAGATTGATGTACAATTTCCCACATGATTTAGTGGGCCCAGCTGCCATATTTGCAATGGGTTGGGTTAAATTTCATCCTGAGTCTTTGGTTCAAACCAGCCTAAACAATTAAATGAGAAGCTCTCCTCTTTGTCTTAAGGATACCTTGAAGTAAGGTGGCCACATTGTAAGTCCTGGGAGACATGGACCACAAGACAAAACTACCTTTAATTTTAATGATGTTGCTCACAGGTCACAAGATATCTAGGGCTGGATTCTCCGCCTCGCCGCGCCTCTTTTCTGCCTCGATGGCCGATGGGATTCTCCGTTACGCCAGCTGGTCAATGGGGTTTTCCATTGTGGGGCAGCCCAATGTCGTCGGGAAAACCCCCGGGCGGCAGCAAAACACAGAGTCCCGCCGGCAGAGAATCCCGCCCCTAGCGTGTGAAACAAAAATGGTATCAGGCCAGTGAGATGTGACCATCTGTGGTTGGAAGTATGGCAGATTATTAAAGCAGGGTAGGGAGTATGTGGGAATGGATGGCAGACTGGTGCAAAGAGGATGACTTTCTGAGATTGGGCTGAGGCACATTATTGCAGAATAGAGGGACCTTTGACGTGCATCAAGCTGCACTCTACCAAACCTAGGAATGCTTGATGCTGACACATGTGTCTGAAGTAGATGAATATAAAGATGCATTTTTCTTGTGTGGGAAATGCTGTAAAATATTTTCATTGGAGGAATTGAAGTATAATGGTGCCCTTGTTTGATCATGACAAGATAAAATTTCATTCATCTCCAAAGTTTGCATTTGTTGGACTGAAGTGTAGTAGCTGCACTCCAATGCACTCGCAACCCAGAAGTCGTGAGCTCAAATCCCACAATGGCAAGTTGTGGAATTGAATTTAATACACCTGATACTTAGTGAACCAGCATTAGAAAAGTGACCATGAAGTCAGCCAAGTCGTTGTAAATACCTAATACAAGAGTGAAGTATTGTGAATGCTGGAAATCTGAAATAGAAACAGAAAATGCTGGAACTAGTCAGCAGGTCTGGCAGCTTCTGTGGAAGGTAAAACAGAGCTAAAGGCCAGGACTTTGCAACCCCTCCCACCCAGCAGGATATCACAGTCTCGCTGAAGTAAGCCACAATTTAGCTGGCTCACCGCATCCGCCGGGGGAGACGTACTGTGGTGCGGCTGTAAAATCCTGGCTAATTTTTCAGGGTCGTCAGCCTGATGTATACACTCTGTTTCTCTCGACCAGACCTGCAGTCCATTTCGAGCATTTTCAGTTTTAATGTTAATAAAACCCAACTGGTTCACAAATCACTTTCAAAGAAGGGTAATTGCCATTCCCTACCTCAGCATCAAAGTCTGAGGTGTATCAGCCTCCACCTGACTGGCTTGTCCCCGCTTTAGCTTTTGGGCAATTGCCTTCTAATTAGCATAACACACGACATCTGTCTGTTTCCAAATGAAAGTCGCGCCTCAAAGAGCTGCTGGTCAACATCTGGGGCCTCACGGTAGCATGGTGGTTAGCATCAATGCTTCACAGCTCCAGGGTCCCAGGTTCGATTCCCGGCTAGGTCACTGTCTGTGTGGAGTCTGCACGTCCTCCCCGTGTGTGCGTGGGTTTCCTCCGGGTGCTCCGGTTTCCTCCCACAGTCTAAAGATGTGCAGGTTAGGTGGATTGGCCATGCTAAATTGCCCGTAGTGTAAGGTTAATGGGGGGATTGTTGGGTTATGGGTATACGGGTTACGTGGGTTTAAGTAGGGTGATCATTGCTCGGCACAACATCGAGGGCCGAAGGGCCTGTTCTGTGCTGTACTGTTCTATGTTCTATGTTCTATCTCTGCACCACACCAAGATCAGTGGTCACTGCCAATATTGCAGGAGGCCCAGGAGGAAAAGGAACCATGAACCCAGGTAAAACCTGGCTTTTGCTGAGGCTGGCTGGACAAAGCCTGACCAGGGGGCTAGGGCGGCATGTTGGACGTGGGAGATGGGAGATGTGGGAGAGGGTAGTCATGGGAGGACAAAACTCAGGAGGGAGGGAGTGGTTGGTGGTGGACCTCAGATTGGCATGGGGGTGCAGGAAGCAGACACCTCCCCTTGTCACTCACCAGCATCCTGCAGGATTAACCATGCCAGGCTACATATTGGGCACAAGCCTCCCCTTTTGCCCATTAAGTCAGAGTGGTGATGATATGACGCCCTTGATTGGGCATTAATTTTTCACTTAAGGGCACCAATTGGGCCATGGAAGTGCTGGATGTGAGGAGGGAGATGGATGCGTTACACACCTGCTGTCTCCCACTCGACCCATAAAATTATGGCAGAGACAGATGGGCATGTTGTTGATGGCATGGTTACCTAATCTATGGGACCACCACCTGTTTTCCCTGCCTGCAAGTAACCTGTAAAATTCAGCACAATGTTACAAGAGTGAAGAGCAAAGAAATAAACTTTCTCTCACTTTTTGTAAACTGAGCAGCCTTAACTCCGACCTCATTGGAGACAGGAAACAGGATAGGTTTTTGTCAGAAACCCTCCTCTGGTGGGAACCTGAGGATTTCCCCAGGGGTGTAACTAGTGGGGAGACGGGTTTCCTGTTCAATTAATTTTAGTTGGGGAAGAAATGGGGACAGGTTTCAGTCACCTATGACAGAGGCTGCTGCGTATCCTCAGGGAGGGGGTTTGTATCAAAGCTTACCACTGCACCACAGAAATTTGATATGGTACAAGAGAGCCAAAGGCCTGGCAACTATGAAGGAAGGGAGAGGGACCTCTTCCTGGAGGGTGGCAGGAGAAGGTCAACGTGCCGTACAGTAGGAACACCTCTCTCTTCATTGTCTTCTCCCTCTTATTGAGCGCTTTTCAGGGCAGCACCTGACTGCTCCAAGTACTGGACCCAATGCCATAGAGTCATACAGCACTGAAAAGGCCCTTTGGCCCATCACACCTGCGCTGGTCAAAAACAACCACATAACTATGATAGTCCCATTTTCCAGTACTTGTCCCATAGCCTTGAATGCCTTGGGATCGCGAGTGTACATCTAAATACTTCTTAAATATTATGAGGGTCTTTGCCTCCACCACCCTTTCAGGCAGTGAGTGCCCTTTGAGCTCACAAAACCCCATCAGTTGTGATTCTGATGCATTGTCCAGCAATGGAAAAGACGGCATCTGTGTGATGCGCCAGTGTGTGGCTGTCTGTGAGATGCTGCAGAGGTACAATATGTGAACATCTGCCGAAAGTCACAGTCTCCTTCAGCACAGTTGTCTACAAATGTTTTCACCTCTGCCCATTGAACCTGTTCTCAGGATGTCTCAATCATCTTTCTGACTATTGTCCTTCTCCTCTGGCATCCTGATGTTGGGTGTTCTATGCTTCCTGTGCAGGCTGGTGCTTGATTTCTGAGGGTTCAGCACCTAGTTCCAGCTGAAGCCTTCCTGGAGCTCAGGTGGAATCCAAGCAGCTATGGCCACTGCTCCGATGCCCATTGATGTTAGGAGGATTCTTAATTCTGACACCCTTGACCTGTAATGCAACTTTTACTGCAAAGGTTAAGCCCTTTAAACTTAAAAATCCAGCTTTGTTTGCCACTTAAAATTCTTCCTGCCTCAATTACATCCTCTTCTGGCTGGCCTGAAAGCAGGGAGCTGTCAAAACTCTGGCCGCCTGGGGGTGGCATGTGATGCTGTGGTTAGCACTGGGACTGTGGCGCTGAGGGTCCGGGTTCGAATCCTAACCCTGGATCACTCTCCGTGGTGGAGTTTGCACATTCCCCCCATGTCTGTGTGGGTTTCACCTCCACAACCCAAAGATGTGCTGGTTAGGTGGATTGGCCACGCTAAATTGCCCCTTAATTGGAAAAAAATAAATAATTGGGTACTCTAAATTTATTAAAAAAACTCTGGCCACATCACACAAAAGCCTACATGAGATGGTCTCATGCTATGAAGGCCATCTATGTGCTTGTTTGAAGGCCCATCCCTTCCCTACCCATGGGACTTGCCGCTGTGTGGCCGGCTGACAATTTGCTTCTTGGCCCCTTCTCCAGTCATGCAAGATTGGGACCGGAAATACCCAAACCCAAACCCAAATCTGTTTTTTATTTTGTAGCCTACTTGCGATCCATTCTGCTACCTGTCGCCAGATGCCACATGCTCTTACCTTAGTCCTGAGGCTAATGCACTGAATCTTATCAAAGCACTTCAGAAACCTCAACTACATTATCAAAATATACTGCATTACCCTTGCCTTTTCTTTCGATTACTCTTCAAAGAATCCAACAAGATTGGTCAAGCCTGACCTTCCTTGTACAATTCACACTGGCAGTATTATTTTTGTTTCTAATTGTTTCTGTATTGGATCTTTGAGTAAAAATTCTATTATCTTACAAACCGCTGAGGCTAAGCTTCATAGTTCCTGCAACCTGATCTATATCCCTTTGTAAATATAACAACAACATTGCCCGCCAGTCCTCTGACAATATTCCCTTTTCTAATGAATGAATATATATGGATATGTAATAGTGCTACCACTATGTCTTCACTATATTATTTTAATATGCATAGACTTGTTTTTAAAATGCCCTTAGGACAATTACTAGTAGGTAATAAATGTGCCTAGGTAGCATCACCCACACACTAAGAATCAATTAAAAAAAGCATTATTTGAAACACTGATATAATTGGCCCTTATTCCTGCACATCTACCTATTACTAGATCACATATGACTATGGGGCCATTGTATGTCTGTGGCATAAAGAAGAAAGCAAAGTCTTTAATTTTTCAGGAGGACATCACGTACGGTACTCATTGGAACATTGGATAGTAACACAAAATGATTCTTTATACTATCAGATGCCAACATGAATTGATAACTTAAGCTGGCTTTACATGAGGACCGAAGTAATTACAATATTTCATTATAGTGTAGTAATGCATTTCCTTAAATTATTTACAATTAAACTAAAATCCTGACTTTGACATCGGATTAGTATAATTAGTTGCTTTAAGCACTGAGTGTTCGGAGTTGGGAGTGCATTGCTATGGCAATCATCCTATAGTCGACCTTCTGCTTGACACTGTCACCAGAAGCAAAATGAAAAATGCTCCATTATCCCAAACTGTCAACCCTCACTCTGAAGAAGACTTCAAAATCATGGGTGTAATTTCTCAATTATAGGGTATGGGAAAGATTACACAACATCTGATTGAGTTTATTTTAAAATGGTGTTTTCTATGTCTGGAGGTCATCATTCAGTCAGCAGCGTTTGTCCTTGGCAAAGTGCAGAAGGTTTATGTGATCATGACTTACAAAGAAATTCCGCATCCATTTCACTGCAGATTCATTAATGCATGCAGAGTACACACTCTAGTTTTAATGAGCATCTGCCATGTTGTCACTACGATGCTGAGCATCCTGGAATCCTTTTTAAAAATTAAAGATATCTTCAGGGGATGATGCTTTCATCCAGACTTAGTTAATTGATGCAGTGAACTGACACCGGAAACAGAGAACCAATAAACAGAACACTACACAAATATTCAATAAACTGAGCTGGGATTAACAATGATTCTGAAACAGGGAAACTGACTATCGTCAAATTAAAAGGCTATTACTTAGTTTACCAAAAACAGCTTTGTGTGTTTTCCCTCTTATCAATTTGAAATGTATTTTCTCTCAGAATTCTCAAGGTGCTCGCTAATGCTGATGTAAGATTCCACAGGCACTGCCAGTCTCCAGCTTCTGACCATGCCTTACTATGGGAATAGACAACGGAATAGATGTTTATCCTCACCACATGAGTGTAAAGTATAACCTGGGTGGAAAGCACCAACATAATCTGCTGGTGAAGTCTGAACACCAGGAACAGGAAACTGTCTGATTTTTTTCCTTCCACTAAACATAATGCAATAATAAAATTGTTGGGTTCTGTAGGGGATGCTGTGATTCTCCCCATTGGATTTTCCTCTTTACACTTTGCTCAAGCTGTAAAGGTGAAAAGTGAATTATGTGGGGAATGTGGATGGATAAATTAGTTGCTCGTCCTGTGGATCCAGTATCCAAACCAGCTAATTTATTGTGCTGGATATGAGTTTTATCACAGACAAGTGATGACAATGAGTGGGTGTTGTCAGACAGTTGGGCAATTGGGGGAGTGGCAAGTGGGGTGGAGGTGGTTGGCTGAGGGAAGGCTCCTTCCTTGGCTTGAATATTTTATCATCTTATATATCAGGCAGGATCATAAAATAGTGATCAAGGGCAGGGAACTCGTTCCCCTCTGCTCAGCTGAGAGGTATTGACCTGTAACAGGAGAGTTTGAATTTAGAACCACTTCATCTGCATAGCTCAATGCTAAACTATAAATTTACCAAATGAACGGCAAATGGTTTGTACTAGTCACCCATTTGTTATAGTGTATTACTGTCTATTAGAAAAAGTGTTATTGTTGAAATATCTGACACACACACAAAGTCTAAAACATTTAAATCCAAATATGAATCTCAATGTCTTTTGAAAAGTCAATTATGTGGACAATGTGAATGGATAATGTAATGAACTCCAATTGGCTTTATTGGTTGGCCAATTGGAGTATGAGCTCCCTCAACGATAGCTCATTGAGGGGGCCCATATAAGCACCTGTGTAGGCTTTGTGAGCCAGTCTTAAGTTGACTGGACTGCTAGCAGCACTGTTTGTAGCTGCTCCTGTAATATCGTTATTGTAAATAAATATTGGTGTGGTGACGGAACTCCTGCCTCCCGTGGATTACTACAGATAAATTAGTTGCTTATCCTGTGGATCCAATATCCAAACTGTCTAATCACCAATAAGTCATGACAAAAACATATTAATCAGTTGTTTCATTCTTGCCTTTTCAATTAAAAGTGCAGTCCAGAAGCTTTCTTGAGATAAGGCGGCAAGTTGTTAAAGAAACAGTTTAATGGGTATGATTCTATATTGTGGCATTGCCATTGACGTACATCAGAATGGCACCAGATATCGCTATTAATGGAAATGGAACATTCTGTGGTGTTAAGGGTCATTCATTGCCACTCATGATTGCCACAACATGACTCATGTTTCTCTCTGGTCAATAAAAATAGTCTTGATGCTCTTACCAGCTCCATTGGCAACCTTGACTCACTCAAGTGACTAATTTCAAATAAGTGCAAAGCCACGGCAGAAGTTTACACATAACATTTGAGCATACGCACGACATGGAAGCGTGTAAAATCACGTGAGAACGGGCGGCACAGTGGTGCTGTGGTTAGCACTGCTGCCTCACAGTGTCGAGGAAGCGTGTTTGATCCTGGCCCCGGGTCATTGTCCATGTGGAGTTTGCATATTTACGTGGGTAAACATATTTACCCATATTTATGTGGGTCTGACCCCCTCAACCCAAAGATGCGCAGGGTAGGTGGATTGACCACGCTAAATTGCCCCTTAATTGGAAAAAAAATTGTTGGACACTTCTAATTTATTTTTAAAAATAAATATAAATAAATAAAATCACAGGAGAAGATTTCAGGCGTACATCAACACGTATTCACCCCCTGGCACAATATTTTGGTCGGACCACGTCGGTGGGTGTGCGCGTGAGTCAGATGCGAGCCTGCCAACAGTCAAGAAGCCAATTTAAATTAATTAAACAGAAATTGACTGGAATTTTACATTTCCTGCCTGCCTTTACGTTTGGTGGGTGGACTGATTAGCAAGGCGACCTTAATGTTTCAGCTGCAACGTCAATCCAAGGTAGAGTGAAAGGTCAGGGCTTAAATAAAATAAATGTGACTGGGGGGCCGAGGTCTGTGTGTGACTGTACTGCCCAGACACACGTGGCATTGCTTTTCCATTGAAATTTATTTATCACACGTCTGCAGCTCTTGAGACAGCTCCGCAGCGACTGTCCCCTGAGGGAGCACATTGGAAACACCATGTCACACTCTCCCTTTCTTGGCACCTGCCCTCTTCCCCATCTCCCAGTCAGTGCTCAGCCTTTCTCAGCACGCGTTACATGCTGGGTGGCCATTAATTGGCCAACCAGCATGAAATGACGCTCTGGGGTCAACCCTTGCCAGGAATGCTTTTTGTGTCCACCTCCGAGTTCGTTGAGTGCTGTGGTGAACCACTGTGCACCTGCATTAGGGGATGTACTGTAGGACCTGCACTACAGGTTTGCCGGTAGCCCCTGCCGGCTAGCTCTGCCCACAAGGAGCCGTATAAATATGCGTGTCCTCCTGATCAGCCATTTCGCCATTGCAGTAGGAGGCCACGCATCTGACTGTAATAAAGCCACAGTTGTACCAATCTGAGTCTTTCATGCAATTGATTGTGCATCAAGTGCCTGATGGACGAAATATTCAGGCCCTGGAGTTGAGAAATGAATGAAATGAAAATCGCTTATTGTCACGAGTAGGCTTCAATGAAGTTACTGTGAAAAGCCCCTAGTTGCCACATTCCGGTGCCTGTCCGGGAAGGCTGGTACGGGAATCGAACCGTGCTGCTGGCCTGCTTGGTCTGCTTTCAAAGCCAGCGATTTAGCCCAGTGAGCTAAGCCAGCCGCTAGGAAGGGAGGCTTCCCTCGAGCCGGAATTGAACCAGTGAACTAAGGGTGTCAGTTTTAATCATCTACAGTCCTCCGCTCTACCAGCTGAGCTATCGAAGGAGAGGCCAGCTATCGAAGGAGAGGTTAGTTGCATTCTTACAAACAGTGAGGGGAAAGAAAAATAAAATAAATTCAATTTTTTAATTCATTTATAGAATGTGGGCATTGCTGGTTCGGCCAGCATTTATTACCCATCCCTAGTTGCCCTTCAGAAGGTGGTGGTGACTTGCCTTCTTGAACCACTGCAGTCTTTGAGGCATAGGTAGATCCTCTATGCTGTTAGGGAGGGAGTTCCAGGATGTTGCCCCAGTGACAGTGAAGGAACGGCGCTATATTTCCAAGTCAGGGTGGTGAGTCACTTGGAAGGGAACCTCCAGTAGTGGGGTTCTCATGTATCTGCTGCTCTTGTCCTTCTAGATGGTAATGATTGTGGATTTGGAAGGTGTTGGCGAAGGAACCTTGGTGAGTTACTGCAGTGCATCTTGTAGATTCTCTCATAGGGTCCATGAACGTTGTGAACCAAAAGTATACATAGCAGCAAACATTCCAAACAAAACAAGCAATTTTGTTTTAAAAACCCATTTTGTTCTTGGAATATTTTGAGTGCTGTTTTGGAAATACTGAATGTGCATTGATTGGCCTCTTGCACCAACAGTGGAGAGACACCATCAATTGGTCTCAACTTTTTGCATATTTCTAAACAAAGGGGGATTTTTCACTTCTTTGTACCTGTGACAGGGGAAAAATTGGTAGACCTGGGGAAAGTGTTTGTTTTATATTGGGGAGACATTGGCCGGGATTCTCCGATCGGAGTTAACCCCGCCATCGCTGCCAGTGAGAACGGAGAATTTGGCGCTCAGCTGAAACTCCATTCGCTGCAGTGAGATCGGAGAATCCCGTCAGCGTGAATGGATGGAGAATTCCGACCGTTGTTTTTACTTGGAAAGTTCAATTTAGAGATCAGCTTCTGCCGGCAATTGGCAGAAATCTATAAACAATTCTGTTCTACTGTTGGGCAGATACTTAACATTGCCAGTGTCTTAAGCAGATAAGGAGAGAGGAGCATTTAGAAAGCTCAAGAAGATTGAGACAGTTTTGGAGAACAGACGGTTCCCAGTGGCAGCCTTGTTGATGTCCAGGAGGCAAAACAAATATGAAAGCTGACAAAATATGACAATTCCATGATCTATTTTTGAATGACACCACTGACAGTTTAACCTTATTTTTACGTGCGCCAAAATATTTCAGGAGTAATGATGCTGTTCATATCAAGCAACCATGGTTCAAACTGAAAATGTTTATTTGCCTTGGGCATGACACACAAAAGACAGAAACGCAATATTGTACTTAATTTGCTGCACACTGACCATCTCACTTATTATAATTGCAATAAGGTCGCCATAGCTTACGTTTATACAAATGGAAGGTGCAGGTTCATCTCTTAGGCTAATGTTTCTGAAATTATGAAAAGATTAACGCAGCCGGTCCTGGCAAATATCTTGAGAGGAAAGGGTTTTAAATTCCAGAGTGGACAAATTAAACTTCTTGAATATTAAAATTGACATGGAGAAAATTTTGTCTAGCTTACATAGAAATATAGGGCGGGATTTTCTGGCTCTTCAAGCGGGTGTAATATTCCGGTCCCACCGACAGCGCATGGGTTTCCTGGCGATTATGGGGTGCAGTCAACAGGAAATGCTGTTTACCGCAGCTGGACCAGAAAATTCTGCAGGCGGTCCACCTCCGCTGCGGATAAACACGCGATGGGTTGGTCAGTAAATCCCATCCTCACATAGAAAATAGAAGCAGGAGGAGACCACTCGACCCTTTGAACCTGCTCTGCCATTCATTATGATCATGGCTGATCATCAAGTTCAATACCCTGATCCTGCTTCCCCCCATATCCCACTCAGCTAAATCGCTGGCTTTTAAAGCAAACCAAGCAGGCCAGCAGCATGGTTCGATTCCTGTACCAGCCTCCCCGGACAGGCGCCGGAATGTGGCGACTAGGGGCTTTTCACAGTAACTTCATTGAAGCCTACTCGTGACAATAAGCGATTTTCATTTTCATTTTTCATATCCCTTGACCCCTTTAGCCCCACGAGATGCATCTAATTCCTTCTTGAAATGACACAATGTTTTCACCTCACTTTTTGTACTAGTGAACTCCACAGATTCACCACTCTCTGGGTGAAGAAAATTCTCCTCCCCTCAGTCCTAAAAGATTTACCCCTTATCCTCAAACTATGACCCCTCGTTCTGGACTCCCCCACCATTAGGAATATTCTTTCTGAATCTACCCTGTCTAATCCTGTTAGAATTTTATAAGTTTCAATGAGATTCCCTCTCACTCTTCTAAAGTCCAATGAATATAATCCTACCTGATTTAGTCTCTCCTGATATGACAGTCTGCCATCACAGAATCAGCCTGGTAAGCCTTCACTGCATTCCCTCCATCGCAAGAATATCCTACCACAGGTAAGGACACCAAAACGGCATACAATACTCCAGATATGGCCTCACCAATGCCCTATACAATTGTCGTAAAACATCCCTATTCCTATACTCAATTCCTCTCTTTATGAAGGCCAACATACCATTTGCCTTCTTTACTGCCTGCTGTACCTGTGTGTTCACTTTCAACATCTGATGCACGAGTACACCAAGGTCTCGCTGACTATCCACCTCTTTCAATTTACACCCATTGAAACAATAATCTGCCTTCCTATTTTTGCTACTAAAGTGGATAGCATCACATTTTTCCCCTTCTCGTGGGTACCACATTGGAATTTCCTTGAAAAGTGCTTCCAAGAAAAAAAAGGCATAATGCTGATGTTGCAGTGCAAACATTTGAGGAAATCTGAGCTTGTTTTCATAGCTATGACTGTATTTCCTTGACCTTCGCACCAATTTAGTGAATCCGCAGCTCATTAATATGTCTGCGCCCCCATGCAAAAGAAAAAGCCCTCCTGAATTTCCCGCATGTAAGACAGTTCTAACATGGTTTTGCATTTACACTTATTTGATCTCTAACCATCCAAAGTCACGTTTCTCGTGGATTATGGCATTCCTTTCTTTCCCTTTACTTGAGATTTATTTTCCCTAGAAAGCAATGGAGGCTGGGTCACTTCACGGCAGAGTTGTACAGATTTTTGGTAGACAAGGGAGTCAAGAGTTATGGGCTGGCGGTGAGAGCAGACAGGAAAGTGGAGTTGAGACCACAACTAGATCAGCCGTTTTAAAGATGCACCATAGAAAGCATCCCATCTGGTTGCATCACAGCCTGATATGGTAACTGCGTGGCCCAAGACCGTAAGAAAATACAGAGTCAGGAACACAGCCCATTCCATCACGCGAACCTTCCTCTCATCCATTGACTCTGTCTATACCTCCCACTGCCTTGGGAAAACGGTCAGCATAATCAAATACAAACTCCCACCATGGTTATTCTCTCTTCCAAACTCTTCCATCTGGCAGGAGATACAAAGTCTTCTTCCACGTTGTTACCAGACTCCTGAAAGACCCCCTAATGGACTGAACTGATCTATTCACGCTTCTTCCCTACTGAGTAGCATTACACTCCGTATGCTTCAATGTGCATGTTTATTTATTTACATTGTGTATTTATTGCATGTCCTATGTTTTTCATGTATGGAATGTAAGTCTGGATTGCACTGTACCTCGGTATACGTGACAATAAATCCAAATCATTTGTGCATTACCAAAACTATGAAAGCATAAGTAACGCAAACACTACAAAATCAACACTGTCTTACAGTGAATACTTACACTTTACATTGAAAAACAGAATAAAACACAATAATGTATATTTTAGAATAGAATTCATACCCGACTCTCCCCTTTCCTGAATTTCCCTCAGTAAATTTTTGCCCATTACTTGGGCACTTGAATGTTCCTTCACTTTCTTAGATTGAATCAATGTGCCACAGATCTCTGGAATTCACTTTAATTCTCCTCAGTGTTCCAGCTATTCTGCAAGGTATAATATTTAATTGGGACCTTCCATTGATTATTGGCTAAGTGACTCTTCAACATTTCTTACCCCATGATTTTGGATTTTCAACTCTTGTATTGGCTTTTGAGAATCTTTTCCTAGTGTCTGTACCTTAAAAATACACATGCTTTCTGAAAGACTTTTGCTTCTGATCTAGAAGTGCTTTACAGCTCTCAGCTGGCTCTTTCTTTTTCTGCCTGTTGAACCAAGGATTTACCCCGACCAACTTGGGTGCTTTTAGATCCAACTGCAAAGTCCTTCTGAAACAATTCTGTCGCCAACTTCCCAGAATTCCAATCAAGGGTCCAAATGACACATAGAATCATAGAATTTACAGTGCAGAAGGAGGCCATTCGGTCCATCGGGGCTACACCGGCCCTTGGAAAGAGCACCTACTTAAGCCCACGCATCCACCCCATCTTCGTAACCCAGTAACCCCACCTAACCTTCTGGACACTAAGGGGCAATTCTAACATGGCTGCGCTTCTTTGAACTGTGGTAGGAAACCGGAGCACCCAGAGGAAGGCCACGCAGACATGGGGAGAAAGTGCAAATTCCACATGGACAGTCACCTGAGGCCAGAATTGAAAACGGGTCCCTGGAGCTGTGAGGCAGCAGTGCTAACCACTATGCCACCGTGCCGCCCCACTCATCCCTATAGTAACCTGTTGATTCTGGGACCTACATTGATAATTTACATTTTAATGAAGTCAGGGAATTTTTTCACAGCTATGGCCATCTGCCATTTTGTGGCTTTTACACTCCTACTCCTGACTTCAAGTACACATGCATCTCTTTGAATAACCATTATTTGGGTATTCTGGAAATTTCTAAAGTCCAGCAATTGAATTACCTTATCCGTACAAATGTAGGGCGCAACTCAACGGACTTCACACTAAGTCCGCTGTCAGGCACATTTAGTGGGATGTTTCTCAGTGTCTGCAGTGCCTTTTTCTCTGCCTTGGGGAGTTTTTTCCTGCCGAGACCGCATTTACTATTGAAAGGCTGTCCGCAGAGCGGGACACCACTTTGACCCGCTACCCCACCCCCGCTTTATTAGACCATAAAACCATAAGACATAGGAGCAGAATTAGGCCACTTGGCCCATCGAGTCTGCTCCGCCATTCAATCGTGACTGATATTTTCTTATTCCCATTCTCCTGCCTTCTCCCCATAACCCCTGATCCCCTTATTAATCAAGAAACAGCCACTCACCCCTCCCAATCGTTTCCAGGCACCCCCCCCCCCAGGACCGACCCCCTGGCATTGCCAACCTGGCTCCAGGGTGCCCTGGCACTGCCACCTGGCACCTTGTCAGTTTCCCGGAATCCTGGAAGTGCCACCCTGGCACTGCTGGCGTGCCAGGTTGCATTTCCAAAGCGGCAATGTGCCCAGGTGCTAGGGGGAGTGCCAGGATACCACCCTGCTTTGTCCCCGACCACCCAGGGGTCCCCAATGGCCTCAGAGAACCCCCAGGTACCGTTATGACTGGTCCATTGAGTACCGGGCGCCAGGTGAATTGGCATACAGGCATATAAATGAGCCATTCAGCTCCTTTAAATATGCAGAATTGGATCTTGCCCAGCGGAGGGAGTCGGGTGACTAACAATCGGCCCAGCGCCCGGTGGGTAACCCAATTTGCGGCTCACCCGCTATTCACCCGTTGCGCCCAAATATACACTGTGCAAAACGGGGTCGCTGAATTGTGCCAGTAATCTTCCCAAAACTAAAAATTATCTCTTTAAATATTAATAGCAACCATGAACTAAATGAAATATGACAAATATTTAAACATTTCAGTAGATATTTTATAACTGAAGTGAGCCATAATCCTACACTAATCAGGAAAGTTTCATTGTCTCATCCATCATGGATTAAAATATAAACCCTCCATTTGGAACAAAGGATTTTATGAATGCATTAAAACATGAAATTAATTTACAAAATCTTTTGTAATTTGCTGTGATCACTTTTCTTTAAAACAATAGATATTTTGCATTAAAAAACAATTATTTCTCATCGTTCATTAATGTTCCAACCGTGTGATGGCATGTTTTCTCAAGGATCAATGGTCTCCCTACCCCTCAATAATCAGAGGAAAATGTTTGACTCAAAATAAGAAGTTACTGGACTGGATTATAAATTGGTGGCATGCCCACCCAAAATTATAGGCCTGCCTCGGAGCAATTTAACACTGGGAGTAGCATTAATTGCTTAAAGAATTAGAACAGTACAGCACAGAACAGGCCCTTCGGCCCTCGATGTTGTGCCGAGCAATGATCACCCTACTCAAGCCCACGTATCCACCCTATACCAGTAACCCAACAACCCCCATTAACCTTATATTATTTAGGACACTAAGGGCAATTTAGCCTGGCCAATCCACCTAACCCGCACATCTTTGGACTGTGGGAGGAAACCGGAGCACCCGGAGGAAACCCACGCACACACGGGGAGGACGTGCAAACTCCGCACAGACAGTGACCCAGCCGGGAATCGAACCTGGGACCCTGGAGCTGTGAAGCATTGATGCTAACCACCATGCTACCGTGCTGTCGTGGAAAGACTATTGCCCACACATTGGTAGAAAGTTCCACCTTAGAGAGTTGCCGGCCATTTGTGGTGTCAGCAGCACCAGGTGGGAGCGGTGGCAACTTCTGGGTCTACAGCCAGTACCAACAAGGAGGAGCCCTAACTCAAAGGTACGTCCGGAGTATCGCTGGAGTCAGACTGGCAGGCTTAGTTCTAGAATTAGGGGGGTGGGGGGGAGGGGGGCATGTAGAGTTGGAAGTACGACCTTGATGGGGGTGCCTCCGATGGACTGAGGAGACACAAGAAGGAGGTTCCCTCACCACTTGCCCAACACCAGCCATGCCATTGGCCTTCCTCTGCCGCAGTTAAAATACCGGGTAGCCAGCAGCTCTATGAGATGGGACGTCTCCTCCCTGAGGGACAGAATTCCCACCTCCGGCTTATTAACAGTCAGTTAACCATAAACTGACAGCGGGACATCTGTTGTTTCCCTATGTGGGGTCCTCACTGATGTTTTAGCCAGGGAGATGGGGACCACAATGTCCCATAAACTCCAGCCCTATGTCACAGGATCAAAGGATCTTTACAATGCAGAAGGAGGCCATTCAGCCCATCATATTAGCACTGGTTCACTGAAGAATATTCTACCTAATTCCACTCCTCTACCTTAACCCTGTACTCTTGCTCATGATTTCTTTTCTGATAGCAATCCAATTCGCTTTTGAATGTTTGGATCAAACCTGCCTCCACTGCCCTCTGAGCACATCCCTTCCAGACTTCAACCACTATCTCGGTGAAAAAATGTCTCCTCACATCACTTCTTCACTCACATCACTTTTGCCCATTATTTTGAATCTTTGTCCTCTAGTTCTTGGTGTTGTCTTGAGAGGGAACAGTACCCTTCAGGATCTTGGATACCACTATCAAGTCTCTCAGCCTTCTTTTCTCCCAGGAAAATGGTCCCAACCTCTCTAATTTATCCTCACAACTACAGTTGTTTATCCCTAGAATATTTCTGTGGATCTCCTCTGTACTCTCGCCAATGCTTTCATATCCTTCCTCAAGTATGATGCCCGAACTGGATGTAGTACTCCAGATGAGGCCTAACTAGTGTCTTATACAAATTCAACAAGACCTCATTACTCTTTGCATTCATTGCCTCAATTAATAAAACTTGGGTTACCATATGCTTTATTACCTGCTCTCTCAAAATGCCCTGTCACCTTCAATGGCTTATGTGCATATACACCAGTGTCCCTTTGTTCCTGCACCTACTTAAGAATTTCTCCCTTTATGAATTACCTCACACTTCTCTGCATTGAACTTCATCTACCACTTGTCTGCTTAGTCCACCAATCCACCAAGGTATCTTGATCCTTTTGAAGTTCAAGTCTATTCTCATCACAGTTGACAATGCTTCCAACCTTCGTATCATCTGCAAATTTGGAAATCCTGCCCCACACACCACTGTCTAGGTCATTAATATAGATCAGGAAGAGCAAGGGTCATGACACCGACTCCTGTTTAACTTCACTGTACACCTTCCTCTAATCTGAAAAACAACTATTTATCACTGCTTTCTGTCTTTAATTGAAGGTAAAATAAAGGGTGCCGGATAACCTGTCCTGAAGTCTGTCTGACAAATGACCTGGGTGATGTGCCTGTTAAAAATTAAAAGGAGGCCTGGTTGTGTTGCTGGAAAGAAGATGTAAGATGTTCACACTTGGAGACAATGGCAACAACATATGGTTTATTGTGGTTAGACCGCTAATATACAAATTCACAGCAAGTTGTTGAGAATGTCGATTGTAAACAGCTGTGCTTTAAACTGTCTATTTACAAGATAGAATAGAGTTGGACTCTAAAGAATAGCTTACCAGCTTTTTATCTGAATACAAATTCTATGTGATTCATGTCAATAATCCCTAAATGCTTTTGAAATGTCATGGGAGGGTAGCCTCGGTCGGGGTGGGCCGCCATCAGTGGGGCGCGGAGTGGTCGCCCCTTAGCTGGGAGGCTGGGGGGAGGGGTGGGTGTCTCAGCACCCGTGGGTCTGCCATGCCACACCCTGGGTCGTGCGTACCCATTAAGGAGGCAATTCTAGGCCCTGCCTGTCTGTTCCACCGACTCCCATTGACCGTGGAGACCTCTGGCCACGCGGCTGAAGACTATTGCGAATAGGGAATTGGCAATCGTAGTTGAGTGAGCACTTCGTAGCTCCCGAGTGGATTTCCATGGGTGGGCAGGCCATGAAGCATGTAGGGGTTATTGCCTGGCATTCCAATCAGATTCTGATGCTTGGACACTGTGCCTGAGCATTGCATGAAGCAAGACCATGGATGTAGCGGCACTATCCGAACACCCAGGGGCGGACCCCAGCACCAGGGGCATGTCCGCAATCAGAGGGTGAGTGCACCGGGGAGGGAAGCATTCCCGGTCCAGGTAACATTACGTGTGGTGCCTGGGGTCAAGTGTCAGGATTCAGGTGACCAGGGGCCCCCAATGCAGCTGGGGTTACATGGGCAGGGCATGTCAGATGGTAGGGAATGTGGGATTTGGAGAGGAGGAGCAATGGAGGAATGCAGGGTCCTGGGTTGGAAGACTTGTCACCAGTCTCTCACCCTCTCCAATTCCTTACAGATATTACACGGGATGGATGATATCTTGGAACTCATGGAGGCTGCCCTCGTGGTGCTGCTGGCAGGCCAGGTGGCCAGAGGCCGGAAAAAGCAGCGGCAACAGCATCGACAGAGGCTTGAAGCGGCACCATGTGGAGCTGGAGGTTACCTGCTCCTGGTGGCCGTCAAGGTCACCGTGGCCCGGAACCTCTACCCCTTAGGACCAATCCAGGGTACAAGCGGAGACTTGTGTGGCACTTCACAAGCTCCAACCCACAATTGCATCTGTGAGGTCAGAGATGCCCTGTTTGCCTGGGCAGAGAGCTATATCAACCTTGATATGGACCAGGCCCAACCAGATGCCTGGACAGCAGGATTCTCCGCCATTGCCTGGATGCCCAGGTCCAGGGGTAATTGATGGCACACCTGTCACCTTGCGCACAGTGGGTCATCAGGGAATACCCAACATCAACAGGGAGGGGTTCCATTCCCTGAATGTCCAGCTCGTGTGTGACCACCACATGAGGATCATGCACTTGTGCTAATGTTTCCCAGGCAGTGTGCACAACATCTACAACCTGGGGCGGTCGGACATTTCCGGCCTCTTCGAAGATCACCCCAGAATGTCTGGTTCTCTCTTGGGGGATAAGGGGTGCCCTCTGTGGACTTGGCTAATGACACCGGTGCAGAGGCCGGTGAATGATTTGAACAACTGGTACAATGAGGCCCATGCAGCCACTGGGACTGTCATTGAGCGGTGCATCGGACCCCTAAAAATGGAGTTCCAATGCCTCGACCGCTTTGGTGGTACACTGCAGTACACCTCCCAGAGGGTAGCCTGCTTTGTGGTGGCCTGCTGTGCCCTCCACAACCTGGCACAACAGCGGGGAAACGTGCTGGAGATGGAGGTGGAGGAACCTGTGGCCACTGAGGAGGAGGAGGACAAGGAGGTGCAGGCAGGGGAGGCTGCAGGACGATGACTCTGCCAGGCTTCCTCTAGGGGCCCGAGTCTATATGACATTAACAACTCACGTGTGACAGGTCATCTGAGTGGGGAACAAGGTAAAGGAGCTTATTGCGCACATTGAAATTGGCCGGTACAATGTTGTGGGCATCACAGAGACGTGGCTGCAAGGAGATCAGGGCTGGGATCTAAATATACAAGGATATGAGTCCTATTGAAAGGCAAGGCAGATGGGCAAAGATTGCATTGTTAGAAATAAATGAAGTTAAAGCGCTAGCAAGGAGTGATATAGGATCAGAAGGCATAGATTCTGTGTGGGTAGAGTTGAGGAATTGCAAAGGAAAAAATACCCTGATGGGAGTTATGTACAGGCCCCCTAGCAGTGATCACAATGTGGGGCACAAAATAAATTAGGGCATAGAAAAGGCATGTCAAAAAGGCTAATCATGGGGGACTTCAAAATGCAGATGGTCTGGAAAAATCTGATTGGTAGTGGATCCCAAGAAAATAAATTTGTGGAATGTCTAAGAGATGGTTTTGGAGCAGCTTGTGACAGAGCCCACTAGGGAACAGGCAATTTTGGATTTAGTGATGTGTAATGAGGCAGACTTGATTGGGGAACTTAAGGTGATGGTAGCCTTAGGGGGCAATGACCATAATATGATAGAATTTACCCTGCAGTTTGAGAGGGAGAAGCTGCAATCAGATGTAACGGTATTACAGTTGAATAAAGGTAACTGAAAAGACATGAGGGAGGAGCTGGCCAGAATTGATTGGAAGGGGAGCCGAGCAGGGAGGACAGTGAAACAGCAATGGCAGGAGTTTTTGGGGGTTATTCGGGAGGCAGAATAGAAATTCATCTCAAGGAGGAGGAAACCTGCTCAGCGGAGGATAGGGCTTCCATGGCTGACGAGGAAAGTCAAGGGCTGTATAAAAGGAAAAAGCACACAAAGTGGCAAAGATGAGTGAGAAGCCAGAGGATTGGGAAGCCTTTAAAAGTGAGCAAAGGACAATTAAAAAAAGCAAAGAGGGGGAAGAAGATGGAATATGAGTGCAAGCTAGCTAGTAATATAAAAGATAAGAAGAATTGTTTTCAATTTGTAAAAGGTAAGAGAGAGGCAAGAATAGACATGGGACTACTGGAAAATGAAGTAGTAATAGGAAACAAAGAAATGGCAGAGGAACTGAATAGTTACATGGCATCAGTTTTCACAGTGCTGACCTTGGAAAGGGTCCAGAGAGGTTCACAAGAATGATCCCTGGAATTAAGAGCTTGTCATATGAGGAGCGGTTGGAAGACCCTGGGTCTGTACTTCTGGAATTTAGAAGATGAGGGGGGAATCTTATTGAAACTTGCAGGATACTGAGGCCTAGATAGAGTGGACATGGAGAGGATGCTTCCACTAGTAGGAAAAACTAGAACCCGAGGGCACAGCCTCAGACTGAAGGGACGATCCTTTAAAACAGAGCTGAGAAGGAATTTCTTCAGCCAGGGGGTGGTGAATCTATGGAACTTTTTGCCGCAGAAGGCTGTGGAGGCCGAATCACTAAGTGTCTTTAAGACAGAGATAGATAGGTTCTTCATTAATAATGGGATCAGGGGTTATGGGGAGAAGGCAGGAGAATGGGGATACGAAATCTATCAATTTTGATTGAATGGCAGAGCAGACTCGATGTTCAAATGGCTTAATTCTGCTCCTATGTCTTGTGGTCTTATGGATCCCCAACTCAGTGCCATACGGCAACCTCTATGTTGGTGACCGATCTGCCCTCGGCCACTCTCGTGACATCCAGGGCCCATTCCAGGGCTCCCCAAGCTGACGGTCACTGCCACTTCCTCCGAGGGACACTGGCTGACCCTCTTGAGTCACTTGGGCGAACAGGACATCCCGCCTGTTTCGACCCCATCTAACAATCTAGCCAGGATGGCATCCCCGAGTCATGGGACTGGTCTCCACGGTGGCATGGCTGCGAGCTGTGTGGGGTTTGCTTTGCAGGATCGGTTTAAGTGTTGCTCCCCTTGTTAGTGGTAAGCGCCGTCCTGGCTAATCAGCCGACGGGGCCATCATTTGTGGCATCAAGCCCATGGGTCCTTGTTAAGTGGACCAATTAATGTTTGATACCGCTGACAGCCTTGCCGGGCCGAGCGCCGGGAAGCGTGCAACATTTCCTGCTCACTACCACACTTAGAAACATTTCCATTAAATTATATCCTTAATCTCATTCTCTCTCTCCCTCTCTCTCTGTCTAATTCTTCAGTTTGGTGGTGAATTTGGAAACTGAGCCAATTTCCACCCTGAACTGAATTTATGCACACTACAATATAATAAGCCTTGATGTATGCAAAACTTCAAACAATTCAGAAAAAAATCTCAAATTGCCAATATATGTATCATTTTAAAAAAAATTCAAATTCAGGGGCAATTTAGCCTGGCGAATCCATCTACCCTGTACATCTTTGGGTTGTGGGGGTGAGATCCACACAGATACAGAGAGAATGTGCAAACTCCACACGGGCAGTGACCCGGGGCCGAGATTGAACCCAGATCCTCGGCGCCGTGAGGCAGCGGTGCTAATCACAGCACCACCGTGCCACCTTGTGAGGCAGCACTGCTAACCACTGGCCAATATATGCATCTAATGAAGAAGAAACATGACCATTTATATTTCATTGGGACCTGTTTTCAGATATTTATATACAGCATTGGTGGGCAATCAGCAGCAAGGGGGCGTGCAACCCATCAGGGCCCTGAAGGCAACCTACGAGACATTTTGTTGATTGTTGCCCACGTGCAAAGTTGCCACATTCGATCCACGTTGCTTTATTCCTATTCGTGTAACTAAAGTGATACACACGTGAAGTGAGGATCGGACTCAATATTGACTGTCAGAGCCGTGCACTCCCTTTGCGTCCAATTAAGCGTAAATATTTATTATGTTTTTAATTACCTGAAGTTGATGACAGTTGCATTAATAAATGAATGATTAAGTATTTTCTATAGCTTGTTATTAAATATTTAGCAAGCATGAAATGTATTCAGTCTTATTCAAGGGTCACAGCCTAGGTTGCCCATCCCTGATGTGCAGGGATCCCGCAGCATCCAGATTATGTATTAAATATGGTGTATTCATTTCAATCTGGCTGTATGAATTCTTTCAGACTTTTTATTAAGAAGCTTGGAGAATGTGAGAATTTTTGAGGCAGGTGAATTATTGCAAAAATACTTAAGTGACATCCCTGCAGCTACAAAGCAGGTGAGAACTGCCGATTCAATAATAAAGGTTGTTTTATCACAAGGAAGTGATTACAGGAGGCAGACAATAGTACCGAAACAACCAAGGCTGCATGAGTCATCACAATATAGGTTTATCAGGATAATACCAGAGATAATAATTATTGTTATAAGGAAAAGTGTGTGATACTATTTCCACTGAAGCAGAAAATGGTCAAGAGGAGATTTAATAGAGCTCAATTTAAAAAAAATCTTTTTATTAGCATTTCCCGTATTTATAAACAGTTGTATATATACACATCACATTTTACTCGCCCGTGCTAATTTCCTTTCTTATACAGAGAGGTTTAGTTTGTCCTTCACATAACTGGCCCTACGTGCATTTTGTTGCCGTCTGGATTGCTCTATGGTTCCTCCCCCTTCCCCGCTGTTCACCCCCCCCCCCCCCCCCCCCCCCCTCCCCCCACCCCACCTGGCTTCGGCTGTGCTTTTCTTTTATTTTACGGACAGAATAGGAAAACAAAGGGGGTAGCCCCCCCCCCATATCTCTCGTGGTTTCCCTACCATCATTCCGCCCACTCCCCCCATCTCCCCCCCACCCCGGTTGCGCAGTCTTTTGGTACCTCATCTATCTTGTTGTTTTTTTAAAATTCTTATCAGGTTATTCCTCGTTGCTGGCCTCGAACTGATTTGGGAACAGGCCGACAAACTGCCCCCAAGTATCAAGGAAGCCTTCCTCTGACCCTCGGGTGGCGTACTTAATCTTCTCCAGGTGGAGAAATTCCGAGAGGTCAGCGAGCCAGTCTGCAGCTTTGGGCGTTGCTGTCGATCGCCAGCCGAGCAGGATTCTCCGGCGTGCGATTAGGGAATCGAAAGCAAGGGCGTTGGCCCCCTTCCCCATGTGTAACTCTGGCTGCTCCGATACCCCAAAGATTGCCACTATTGGGCATGGCTTCACCCTCACCCCGATAACCCTGGGCATTGCCTCGTAGAAGGCTGTCCAGAACCCAGCAAGCTTGGGGCAAGCCCAAAACATGTGGGTGCGGTTGGCACTGCTCACATTTGTCTTCCACCTCCGGGAAGAATCTGCTCATTCAGGTTCTGGTCAGGTGCGCTCTGTGCACCACTTTAAGCTGCATTAGGCTTAGCCTTGCGCAGGAGGAGGTGGAGTTGACCCTGCTCAGAGCTTCGCTCCAGAGTCCCCATCCTACCTCTGTCCCCAGTTCATCCCCTCACTCTTGTCTGGTCTCGCCCAGTGCAGTGGAGTCTGGGCTCTGTCCAGTAGCTGTTTGTATATTTTCCCACATAGCCACCCCTTCTCGTCGCATGTGTCTATCAGGTCCTCTAGTAGTGTGGTTTCTGGGCCCCGGGATACCCTGCTGTCTCTTTGCGGAGGAAGTGTTTTATTTAGAGGTGTCTCATTTCCTGTCTTTTTGCTAACCTCCACTTCCTCATCAGTTTGTCTAGTGTCACTAGTCTGTGCCCTACGTAGAAGTCCCTGACCGTCAATGTGTCCCCGTCCCGCCTCCATCTTTTGAAGGTTGTATCCAGCATGGCTGGGGGAATCTATGATTGCCGCATATGGGAGCCATGGGGGAAATTTTGGTTATCCTGAAGTGTTGTCTCAGCTGGATCCACGTTCTCAGCGTGGCCGCTACCACTGGACTCATTGTGTATCTTGTTGAGGAGGATGGGATTGCTGCTGTGGCCATGGCCTGGATGCCTCCTCCATTTGTACCCAATCTGTGTCGGGTTCTTGTACCCATCCCCTCACTTTTTCTGCCGTTGCTGCCCAGTGGTAGTATTGTAGGTTTAGTAAGGCCAAGCCCCTTTGATTTTTCTTCTTTGCAGTGTCTGTATGGGAATTCTCAGGCTCTTACAACCCCCCCCCCCCCAAACCCCCCCCCCCCCCCCCCCCCTGCAACACACACACACACACAAACGCCATGATTAGACTGTCTACGTTTTGGAAAAAGGCCTTGGGGATGAAGATTGGAATGGATCAAAACAGGAAGAGGAACCTTGGCAGTACGTTCATCTTAATGGTCTGCACTCTCCCCGGCAGGGGAGATAATAAAGGTTGTTTTATCACAAGGAAGTGATTACAGGAGGCAGACAATACTACCGAAACAACCAAGGCTGCATGAGTCATCACAATATAGGTTTATCAGGATAATACCAGAGATAATAATTATTGTTATAAGGAAAAGTGTGTGATACTAATTCCACTGAAGCAGAAAATGGTCAAGAGGAGATTTAATAGAGCTCAATTTAAAAAAAATCTTTTTATTAGCATTTCCCGTATTTATAAACAGTTGTATATATACACATCACATTTTACTCCCGTGTTTGGGTTCACTGGGAATGCCTCGCTTTTGCCCAGGTTAAGTTTGTAGCCCAAGAAGGTTTGACATTCTTTCAGTATTTGCAGTATTGCCTTCAGTCCCTCCTGTGGCTTTGAGACATAGAGGAGCAGGTCTTCTGCATAGAGTGAGACTGTGTGCTCTCTGTCTCCTCTCCGGATTGCCTTCCAGCTTTTCGCGTCCCACAGGTCTATCATCAGGGGTTCGATCGCTCGCGCGAACAAGAGTGGGGAAACGAGGTAGCCCTGCCTTGTTCCTCTCTGCAGCTGGAAGTATTCAGAGCTGTGGTGTTAGTTCGGACGCTCGCTTTGGGAGCGTTGTGCAGGAGCCTCACCCAGGCAGTGAATCCCGCTTCTAGCCCAAACCGTACCAGTACCTTGAGGAGGTATTTCCATTCTACTCTGTCGAAGGCCTTTTCTGTGTCCAAGGAGACGATCATCTCTGGTGTTCTCTCCCCGGAGGGGGTCATTATTATGTTCAGCACCGCCAGATGTTCGCTGTGAGCTGCCTCCCCTTGACAAAGCCCGTTTGGTCCTCTGTGACCACCTCTGGTACACAGCCCTCCAGCCTTTTGACCAGGGCCTTTGCCAGTATTTTCGCATCCACATTCAGCAGTGAAATGGGTCTGTTGATACATAGATACATAGATGATAGGAGCAGGAGGAGGCCTTTTGGCCAATCGAGCTTGCTCTGCCATTCATCACAATCATGGCTGATCATCCAACTCACTAGCCTCATCCTGCTTTCTCCCCATAGCCTTTGATCCCATTCTCCCCAAGTGCTATATCCAGCCGCCTCTTGAATATATTTAAAGTTTTAGCATCAACTACTTCCTGTGGTAATGGATTCCACAGACTCACTACTCTTTGTATGAAGAAGTGTCTCCTTATCTCTGTCCGAAATGGTTTACCGTGAATCCTTAGGCTGTGACCCCTGGTTCTGGACACAACTATCATTGGTAACATCTTCTCTGCATCTACCCTGTCTAGTCCTGCTAGAATTTTATAAGTCTCTATGAGATCCCCCCCTCATTCTTCTGAACTCCAGCGAGAACAATCCCAACCTAGTCAATCTCTCCTCATATTACAGTCCCGCCATCCCTGGAATCAGTCTGGTAAACCTTCGCTGCACTCCCTCGAGAGAAAAAACATCCTTCCTCAGAGAAGGAGACCAAAACTGCACATAATACTCTCTACCCCGCTCCAAGAAGACCCTCTTCACCCTCGGGGTCCCATGCGCCCAAACAAAGCTCATGATGCTGCTAGTCACCCTTCTAAAAAAGGCCCGAGGGATAAAGATGGGCAAACACTGAAAAAGGAGCAAGAACCTCGGAAGAACTGTCATTTTGACGGACTGCACTCTACCCGCCAACGATAGCGGCACCATGTCCCACCTTTTAAATTCCTCCTCCATCTGTTCCACCAGCCTGGTAAAATTAAGCTTATGGAGAGTCCCCCAACTCCTGGCCACCTGCACCCCCAGGTATCTGAAACTCTTCACTGCCCTCTTAAATGGGAGTCTCCCAATTCCCTCCTCCTGATCACCCGGGTGTACTACAAATACCTCACTCTTGCCTAAATTTAACTTATAGCCTGAGAAGCCCCCAAATTCCGCTAACAGCTCCATCACCCCCGGCATTCCCCCTTCTGGATCCGCTACATACAACAGCAGGTCGTCCGCATACAGCGATACACGATGTTCCTCCCCACCCCGCACCAGACCCCTCCATCTCCCTGACTCCCTCAACGCCATAGCCAAAGGTTCAATCGCCAGTGCAAAGAGCAAGGGGGACAGGGGGCACCCCTGCCTGGTCCCACGGTAGAGCCTAAAGTACTCCGATCTCCTTCCATTGGTAACTACACTTGCCATCGGAGCAAAACTGCACTCAATACTCCATTAGCACAGGACTAAATAGCTGGCTTTTAAAGCAGACCATGGCAGGCCCGCAGCGCAAATTCAATTCCCATACGAGCCTCCCCAAACAGGCGCCGGAGCGTGGCAACTAGAGGCTTTTCACAGTAACTTCATTTGAAGCCTACTTGTGACAATAAGCAATTTTCATTTCATTTTCATTTCATTTCAAGTGTGGCCTCACCAAGACACTGTACAATTGCAGCAACACATCCCTGCTTCTATACTCAAAACCTCTTGCAATGAAGGCCAACATACCATTAGCCTTCTTTACCGCCTGCAGTACCTGCATGCTTACCTTCAGCGACTGGTGCACAGACACCCAGGTCCTGCTGCACACTCCCCTCTCCCAATTTACCACCATTCAGGTAGTAATCTGCCTTCCTGTTTTTGCTTCCAAAATGAATAACCTCACACTTTTCCAAATTATACTGCATCTGCCATTGGTTTGCCCACTCGCCCAACCTTTCCAGATCACGCTGTAGGATCCCTGCATCCTTGTCACAATTCACTCTCCCACCTAATTTGGTATCATCTGCAAACTTTGAGATGTTACATTTTGTTCCCTGATCAAAATCATTAGTATATATTGTAAATAGCTGGGGTCCCAGCACCAATGTGGTACCCCACTGGTTACTGCCTGCCAATTTTAAAAGGATCCATTAGTCCCTACTCTTTGTTTCCTCTCTGCCAATCAGTTTTCTATTCACCTCAATATATTTCTTCCAATCCCATGCGCTTTAATTTTGCACAATAATCTCTTTTGCGGGACTTTGTCAAACGCCTTCTGAACGTCCAAATATACCGCATCGACTGTCTCCCCCTTGTCGACTGTACTGGTTACCTCTTCAAAGAATTCCAACAGATTTGTCAAGCATGATTTCCCCTTCATAAATTCATGCTGATTCTGATCCTGCCACTGCTTTCTAAATGTTCTGCTATAAAGTCCTTGATAATGGATTCAAGCATTTTCCCCACTACCGATTTAGAACAGTACAGCACAGAACAGGCCCTTCGGCCCTCAATGTTGTGCCGAGCAATGATCACCCTTACCAAACCCACGTATCCACCCTATACCCGTAACCCAACAACCCCCCCCAACCTTACTTTTAAGGACACTATGGGCAATTTAGCATGGCCAATCCACCTAACCCGCACATCTTTGGACTGTGGGAGGAAACCGGAGCACCCGGAGGAAACCCACGCACACACGGGGAGGACATGCAGACTCCGCACAGACAGTGACCCAGCTGGGAATCGAACCTGGGACCCTGGAGCTGTGAAGCATTTATGCTAACCACCATGCTACCGTGCTGCCCTTATTTTTCTTTACCAATCTCTTTCTCTTCACATATCTGTAGAAATTCTTAGTGTCAGTCTTTATGTTCCCTGCAAACTTCCTTTCGTACTGTACTGTTCCCTTCTTAATCAATCCCTTCGTCCTTCTTTGCTAAATTCTAATTTGCCCCCAATCCTCAGACCTATTATTTTTATTGGCCAATCTGTATGCTTCTTCTTTGGATCGGATACTATTTCTAATTTCCTTTGTAAGCCATGGATTGGCCCTCTTAGCCCCTTTACTTTTGTACCAGACAGGAATGAACAGTTGCTGTAGTTCCTCCATACGTTCCTTGAATGTTTGTCATTGTCTATCCACTGTCATCCATCTAAGTAACTCTTCCCAATCTATCAAGGCCAACTCAAGCCTCATATCCTCATAGTTCCCTTTATTAAGATTCAGCACCCTAGTCTCCGAATCAACTACTTCACTCTCCACTTTGATAAAAAATTCGATCGTGTTATGGTCGCTCATCCCCAAGGGGTCTCGTACAGCCAGATTGGCAATAATTCTCTTCTCATTACACAGTACCCAGTCTAAGATGGCCTGCTCTAGTTGGTTCTTCCACATATTGGTCAAGAAAACCATCCCGTATACACTCCAGGAATTCCTCCACTACGGCATTGTGGCTAATTTGATTTGCCCAATCTATGTGAAAATTAAAATCACCCATGATCACCGATATGCCCTTATTTCATGCATCACTAATTTCTTGTTTAATGCCATTCCCAACCTCACCAGTGCAGTTTGGGGGTCTATATATGACATCCACTAATATTTTTTGTCCCTTGGTATTTCGCAACTCTACCCATACAGATCCTACATTGTCAGAGCTAATATCCTTTCTCACTATTGTGTTAATTTCCTCTTTAACCAGCAGTGCCACACCACCACCTTTTCTTTTATGCCTGTCCTTCCTAAGCACTGAGAACCCTGGGACATTCAGTTCCCAACCCTGTTCACCCTGCAGCCATGTCTCCGTAATTCCAATTATATCATGCCCATTTATATCTATCGGCGCGATTAGTTCATCCACTTTATTGCAAATGCTCCATGCATTAAGGCATAGAGCCTTTAAGTTTGTCTTTTTCATAATGCTTGTCTTGCTCCCAATATTTTTCTCTATTGCCCTGTTTGAATTTTGTCCTTGGTTTCTCCACCTATCACTTTTCATATTCACTTTTCTACCTTTTGCTTTTGTCCTTGCTCCCTCAGGTTTTTATCTTTTTTGGGTATCAGTGAAATTATGGCCTGCGCTAGCATGAGGGGCAGGGTGCCCCTTGCCAGTGAGTCCGTGAACATGTCCATTAAGTGGGGCCAGGACTGGTGTACATTTTTTGTAGAGGTTCGCCGGGAACCTGTCGGGTCCCGGTGCTTTCCCCGCCTGCATGGAGCTTAAGCTCTCCATGATTTCTCCCAGGTCTATTGGCGCTTCCAGCTCCCCCCCTTCTGTCTTCCCCCACAACTGGTAGTTCCAGTCCATTTAGGAACTGTTTCATCCCCGCGCCCCCGTTGGGGGACTCGGAGGCGTATAGTCCCCGGTAGAGGGTCTCAAATGCCCGATTGACCTCCTTTGGTTCTATTATGAGTCTGCCTCTGCTATCCTTTACCTGCGCTATTTCCCTTGTGCGTGCCTGCTTTCTCAGCTGGTGAGCCAATAAGCTGCCAGCCTGTCTCCGTGTTCGTAGAAGGTTCCCTGTGTCTGGCGGACTTGGTACTCTGCTTTCTGCGTGAATAGCAGGTTAAAGTCCATTTGCAACTTTTTTCTCTCTGCCAGCAGCTCTACAGTTGGGGCCTCGGAGTATTTTCCTTCGACTTCCAGGATGGAGTCCACCAGTTGTTGCCTAGCCACCCTCTCCTCCCTATCTCTGCTTGCCTTGTAGGCTATGATCTCTCCTCTAATCACGGCCTTCAGTACCTCCCAGAATGTGGCGGGTGAGACCTCCACGTTTTGGTTGTTGCTAACTTAGTCGCCTATGGCCCGCGATGTTTTTTGACAGAAGGCCTTGTCGGCCAGGAGGTCCGTTTCCAGCCTCCACATTGGGCGCTGGGCCCGGCCTGTCTCCAACCTCACATCCATACAGTGTGGAGCGTGGTCAGAGATAACGATCGTGGAGTACTCTGTTGCCGTGATCCCTGGAAGCAACAATTTCCCCACTGCAAAGAAGTCGATACGGGTGTATACCTTGTGTACTTGTGAGAAGTATGAAAATTCATTCTCTCCCAGGTGCAGAAATTCCTTCTCTCCATGGGTCCACCGCCCCCATATGCTCCATAAATGCTCCGAGTTCCCTAGCCATGCCAGTTTTTTTCCCTGCTCTAGGGTTTAATCGGTCGGTCAGTTAGTCCTGTACACAGTTGACGTTGCCCCCCCCCCCCCCCCCCCCCCCCCATGATCAGTCGGTGTATCAATGTCGGGGATTTCTCCCATGGTCTTCTTTATAAATTATGCGTTGTCCCAGTTGGGATCGTACACATTTACCAGTACCACTGGTGCCCCTTCCAAGACACCGCTGACCATGACGCACCATCCCCCTGGGTCCGTAACTGTCTTGGTTCCCGTAAACCTCGTCCTTTTGCTAATTAATATTGCTACCCCCCTAGCCCTCGTCCCGTAGCATGAGTGGTATGTCTGTCCCACCCAGCCCATTCTTACCAGCAGTTGGTCCTTCTCCCTCAGGTGCGTCTCTTGTAGTAGATTATGTCTGCTTTTAGGCTTCTTAGGTGGGTGAAGACTCTGGATCTTTTCACCGGGCCGTTGAGTCCCCTAACGTTCCAGATAACAATCCTGGTGGGGGTTTTACGATCCCCCGGTCCTGCGGGATCACCCATACTTACCCAGTGGACTTGCCCCTGCACTCAAGGGTTTCCCTTCGTTAGAGAGCCGTCCAAAATTGCCACGGTCGCCGCTCTCACCATGAGGTCGGGCCCCAGGGCTCCAGGGTTTCCTTTTGTCCAGGGGACACCCAACATGGCCACCAGCTATGTGTGTGCCATGTGACCACGCCCCTGCACTCCAGGGTTTCCATACGCCCTGCAGCCCTCCCGAGTGGCTGTTTGTGGCGCCATCTTAGTTCCTCGCTCTGTTCCATGCCCGCCGAGGCCTGTGTTTCTGCTGCTTATCTACCTCACCCTTCTCTTTGCTTTTCTTTTGTTCTGTGCTCTCCCCCTGACTCCTCTCTCCCCCCATAGGCCCTGTCCCTCTTTCCACCCCCCGTGTTCTTCCCCCCCTTCTGTCCTGCCCCCCCCCCCCCTTTGTGCCAGGTGCTCCCTCTCCCGTGAGAGGTGTGCCGCGGCCCTCCTTTCTTCCTGCCCTCCCATGTTGGCTCTCCTCGCTAGCACGGTGGCCCCCCTCCCAGTACTTGCCCTGCTCTGGTCCTGTTTTACCTTCCTTTTGCTAGCCCTTGTCTTGCCCTCCTGTCCACCTTTCTCACCCTCATTCACCTTGGTTCGCTCCCCCACATTGCATTGAGAGATGGAACAAGCCCGGGAACGAGTCAGCACAGTCCCGCGCAGTACACCAAACACATGTGTACAGTTTGTGATCTTATTGTCTCTGTTTGCGGTCTGCCCTCCGCTCTTTGTCCTGATTTTGATGGCCGTTGCAGTTGTCCCTCCCCCAGTTTGTTCCCTCTAACAAACTCCTCCGCTGCCGCTGGGGTGTTAAAAAAACAGCTCCTTCCCCATAAATGTCACCCAGAGTTTGGCCGGGAATAACATCCCAAATTGCACATTACTTTTGTATAGTGCTGATTTGGCCCTGTGGAATTCAGCCCTTCTTTTGGCTAGGTCCGCCCCAATGTCCTGGTACACCCTTATGATCTTCCCTTCCCACGTGCTTGATTTCGGCTGCCGGGCCCACTTTAGGATTTTTTCCCTGTCCTGGTACCTGTGCAGCTTCACGATAATCGCTCTGGGCGTCTCCCCGGCTTTGGGCCTGGGTCGATGCGACCTGTGTGCCCTGTAGATTTCTGGGGGGTTTGGAGAAGCCCTCATCTCATGAGCGAATTGTTAAAAATTGAGCTCTATGTACTTCTAGTGGCGTTCGTGAACGTAGCGGCCGCAGCAAAGAGGCTCCCGCAGGTCCATGAATTCGTGAAATCGGCCCTGCCTCCCTCGCCCTGCCCAGGTGCCAAAGCTCCGTTCCACGGAGCTGAAGAGAAAATAAAAAGAGGAGAGACTGGTTCGCGAATGCCACCGGAAGTCCATAGAGCTCAATTTTTAACAATTCGCTCATGAGATGAGGGCTTCTCCGACTGGGCCAGCATTTATTGCCCATCCCTAATTGCCCCTGAACTGAATGGCTTGCTGGGCTATTTTTGAAGAATTTTGATGAGGTAAATAGGGACAGATTGTTCTCTTACTGGGGAGTCTGTGACTAAGAATCATCAATTTGTAATTTTCAGTCACATGGGGGAGGTTACTCAAAGAGTTGTTGTACTGTGAAATGTTTTGTCACAGGGAGTGAGTAGCTGAGACTATTGCATCTTTTAAAGTAAAATTGGATAACCTGTTGAAGCAAAACAGATATAGAGCTGTGATGAGAATGGAATGTGAGATTAGTTTTGGACCTTTCCAGCAAAGAGCCGTCACAAACGGAAAGAGCTCAATGGCGTTCGCCTGTACTGTCAAATCTTCATGGCTCCCTGTACTACAATCTGCTACTTCAATATTTTATTCAACATAAAAGGCATCATCACTTAGTTATAGGAACATCCAGAGTCTCACTATGTTGATGCAATCTACCGGCTGCATTGCACCCGGATGGGGGCGCGGCGCAGCCGGTGGATGGTGGGAAAGACTTCTTCCTGGCTTCCTGATGGCTGTTACACCTCGTATGATCTAACCAGATCTCGCGAGACATCGTGATCTGGATCCTGCCTACAATGGCGGGATCCAATCTCGCAGAGTGATCTCAGCTTAGAAGCTGAATTACCTCTGCCTTCGCCGGCTAGAACTGCCACCCAAGTCACCAAGGAGATCCCAGCCGGGCGTCGTTCAGTCCTGGTCCTCACAAATGGGGACCAGGTGGAACGGTACCTGGGGGTGTCTCCCGCACAATCAGAGGCTCTTGAGTGATTGACCTCGGGACAGGGTGGAAGCCTGGCACTGCTGGTGCCACCCGGGCACCACCTGGGTGCCAGCTTGGCACTGCCAGGATGTCCAGATGGTTCTGACAGGTTAGCAGAGACACTGACAGGGTGCCAGGCTGGAAGTGCCAAGGTGCCAAGTTGGCATTGTGCCTGCTCCAGGGATCGGGCCCAAGGGTACTCTACCCATATATACCCAAGGATCCCACCCCTCCAGAAGGTGCATTGGCGTATTAGAGGGATCTGGGGGTCTGCTGGTTGCATCGGTCAGGTCGTGAGTTTGAAGCGCCATTTAAAAATTGTGTCCTGATCCCTTCCTTCAATGAGGAGCCCCTCCCAGAATGGCACTCAGTTTTATCTTGGTTTGATCGTGCCCCATATCTTTAAATGGGTTATCTGTTACGTTGAGATATGCAGTTGTATAATGTCTGCCCAATATCAAGACATGCTAGAACTGCCTTTAGTTTAAGATTGGCAGGAACAAAACCATAAATGGGCTCAATTCTCCGCCCCCCACGACGGGTCGGAGAATAGCGGGAGGGCCTTCCCGACATTTTTCCCGACCTCCCGCTATTCTCCCCCCCCCCCCCCCCCCCAATGGCCACCCCACGACACGAATCGCTACTCGCCGTTTTTTACGGCGAGCAGCGATTCTCCCCTAGCCGATGGGCCGATTTCCCAGGCCTTTACGGCCGTTTTCACAAACTCCAACACACCTGCTCTCACAGTTCGTGAAAACGGCTGCAAAGTGCCGTTCTGGAGAACTATGCCACCGATTGGCACGGCCGCACCACGGCAGCGGGTCCGAACCCCGCGCACTCTTTGTTCCTCCGCCGCCCCGCTGGATCAGTCCGCGGGGCGGCTGAGGGGCATAACGGCCCGCGCATGCGTGGGTTTCACGCATATGCGTGATGACGTCATCCGCGCATGCGCGGATTGGAGCCGTCCAATCCGCGCATGCGCGGCTGACGTCATCGTTTGCGTCAGCCGCCTTTAACCTTGGCGCGCGGGCTTAGCGAAGTTCGCTAAGCCTGCGATGCCGAGGTTCACGGGGCCCCGCTGCTAGCCCCGACCGGGGAGCAGAATCGGGTCCCGGGAGGGGGCGCGGAGGCTGCCGTGAAACACGGCCAGTTTCATGGCAGCCTTCACGACTCTCCGCATTTGAGGAGAATCGCGCCCATTATGTTTCATATCTACTTAATAATTTGCACCACCTTTTCCCACTACTCACTCAATTTAAATTCAATGGTTTGTTATTTGATCTTTTGACTTTCTCTTGAAACTTCAAGCCCACTGAGTCTTCCCTTTCCAGTGATGACCTTTGTTCACACCTCACCAACCAACTGCAACCTTCATCACCTCCAGATCCAACTTTGTTCATGTGGAGATGCAAACATTGCAGAAAATCCAACTTATCCAAAAATCAGCCAGTCATATCCAGTCCCATCTGCACCAATTACCACTAATTTGTGCTAATTTCCACTGTTTCCTTAACCGCATCCTACTCCCCCTCCCCTGCCGTGTATTTAATTCTTGCGCTCATTCATAAATGCTTCTAAAGCCTTATTTTGCCCTATTCCTACAAATTTCTCCAGCTCTGTATCCTCTCATTTTTGTAACTGCATCCTACTGCATGTTTGTCCACTCTTCCCTGTACCACCATTGGTAACAGAGTCTGCAGCCTGCTTGGCATAATCTCTTGCAATTCTTTCTGTTTCCATCTGTAACCCACTACCCATTCAAACAACTCTTCATGTCTACCTTTCCATGAATACGATTCCTGATTTGCCACTACCAATTTCTGCTTCAGCGAATTACTTTGAGGCGTTTCTGTTTTAGTGATGCTAGATAAATATATGTTGATTTTGGTGTTCGATGATACAGTGCAATACAAATGATAAATCACTGTGACATTCTCAGAGCATATCATAAAAAAGACATAAAATATGTATAAATGTTGAAAAATCTCCCAAATGTCTGGTTGCCCCAGCAACAAGGAAGTTTAATGTGTACATGAACTATTCTTAGCTTATAAACCCACTTGGAGGAGGGGAACTTAAAAATCACCAGGTTACAGATTTATTAAATTTTATATCGATCTTTAACCTGTTGGCTCCTGTAAACCATGCCTCCCCTTGAGTACATTAAAGGTGTATCAGAAATATACAATATTTGTTGAAGGTGCTTAGTTGTGACACAAAGTAGTCTTTTGAATGCCTCATAATTGAATTTAAAGTGCATGGTCAGATATGAATACCTCATTTATTGTTTTTAGAAATAATTTTATAGGACTTTATATTTGTACACCCTACAGGAGATGATTGAAACAATTAATTTACATGTTTTTCCTTCTTGGGCTCTCCTCCCCCCCCCCTCCCGCTTGCTTCCCCCACAGTACAGCGCCCCCCCCCCCCCCCCCCCCCCCCCCCCCCCCCCCCCCCCCCCCCCCCCCCCTCCCTTTCTGCTATTCGGGTTCGGGCTCCGTTTCAGGCCATTGTTTCCGCCGTAGATGTTATAATCTATTATTCATCTTCGTATTGTTCTTATGGATTTGTGGGGGGGCCCTCTGGCCCCTTTTTCGATCTTTCCCTGGGTACCCTCCTGGTATTTCCTTGCGTCCTTCCCTTGCTCCCCCCCTCCCTTGTTCCTGTCTACTCTTTGTGATTCCTATTGGCCCCCCCATTCCCCCCTCCCTTCCTGTATATTATTGGCTTCAAAAATATCTTGGAACAGGTAAATTGCCTCCATGCTTTGTGGACGCCTTTGTCCGGCCCTTGGACGGTGTACTTAATCTTCTTCAGGTGAAGAAATTCTGCTAGGTCTGCAGGCCAGTCTGCAGCTGTGGATGGTGCTGCTGATTGCAAGCCGAGCAGAACTGTCCAGCGGGCAATTAGGGAAGCAAAAGCAAGTGCATCGGCCCTCTTCCCGTATGAAGTCCTGGTTGGTCCATTACCCCGAAAACTGCCATTTTCGGCACAGCGCCACCCTCACCCCCACAACTACACATTTATATTACAGAAGGTGAGAATAAAAATAATGTTGAAAATTAATATATTAAATGCTCCACTGCTTCTCACCTCCCTTTAACTGTCCTGACTTTCCTGTACCAGTAAACACTGGTGATCTGACCGCATGTTTATCTTCTACATAAGCAAGTATGGACAAAGTTTCCACTGTGAAGAACATCCCAGCTGAGTCTCAACTGTTCAATTTACAATACAAGCCATTGGTTAGAAATCATAAAGATGGACTTTGGTTGATTTCCCAGTCCACCTTGAACTCTCACCTCATGATATTGACATCTCAGCCTTGGCTGAGATCTGTGAATATGGCACATACCCAGAACGGGATTTGGGATTAATTCCATACGACATTAAGTGGGCGCTTTTCTTTTTTTTTAAAAAAATATTTAGATTACCCAATTATTTTTTCCAATTAAGGGGCAATTTAGCATGGCCAATCCACCTACTCTGCACATTTTTGGGTTGTGGGGGCGAAACCCACGCAGACACGGGGAGAATGTGCAAACTCCACACAGACAGTGACCCAGAGCCGGGATCGAACCTGGGACCTCAGCGCCGTGAGGCGGTTGTGCTAACCACTAGGCCACCGTGCTGCCCTAAGTGGGCGCTTTTCTAAATGTTTCCATTTTGATAATTTTGCACGGGTACCAGGAATTAACTAGAGTGTAAAACAGCCATTCACATACTCGCGCATTAGAACAATAGGGTTGTAAACTCCAGTGGGACTGTGTATACTGACAATTCGAGGATTGACTTCAGTTAACCTCTGGTCCTGAAAGTTACTGGGGATTGTCATATTAGCAATAGAAGGATGGAACAGTCAATTTCATAAAACAATCTAAAAAACTATTTAAGTAGAGAGTTCGTTTGCAGGTATCATTGTTGGTCAGTTGAATTCCGCTTTGATCATGGTGCATCTGGAGTGGCCCTGCAAGGCTGATCCAACATCAGTCCCAGCCTCAGCAATGATGCCCATTCCAGAAGACCAAGGCCCTTCATGGTCTCAGGTGAAAAGAGATCATTTTCACCTGCACCTATGGAGGAAGTGGCATCCATGGAGAAAAATAAAAATGCCGTCTCCAGCTCACAGTTTTCCTGGCTGCCTTGAAATAAACGCAGGTTACCCATACCAGTCAGTAGGTTCCTTGACAAGAAACTGTTGCAACCAAGCAGGGCCTAGAATAGTCAGGATTTACATGTCCACTTTTCCAGTGCTGATACATTTCCCCTACAATTTGAATTGATGGATTTCACAACATCAGAAGGCCAAGGGATTAAACAACCACTTTATTTTACAAGATTTCTGTAAGATGTAACAGGCACAGGATTATACAAACATTGCAATGCGATGACTGGAAATAGCCAAAGCAGGAATTTACACATTGAACACAATATCAACTGCACAGTAAGGCATGTGCTAGTTTAAGAAACATGCTGATATCTGTCTGAGCAGTTATAGCATGTGTAGGTATCATATTTATTCGATAGGATGACTTGGTTGATTTATAGTAAAGGTCCAAATGCACGTTGACTTCACTTTCAGCTGGTTATTGAATGATAAAGGGATTGCCATTCTGTTAACAGTTAGCACCTTTTGCTGCTATTGTCATGTTTGCAGCAATTGTATTGGCAATTCAAACTAAAATAAAATTGACGGCTGGGCACCAGAATAATGTGTGCTAGTCTTCCCCTAAAGCCTCTGTCTTAAAAAGGGCTGATCACCATAGGGACTAATTTCTAAACACAAATCTCTTACTAATGTTAATCTTCTTAGTCTGTCCATTTCTGCAAATTTTCTAAATATTTGAACAGTGAGTGGCAATTATCATTAGGAAGATCAGCTTGGAAGGCAGCTAAGCCTGACCGTGTAAAGGAGCTAAATTAACATATACAGTTAATGCTACATTATTGAGAAATTAATCCACAATTATGATTGTGTGCAGTAATCCTTCAAGTTAGAATTAATGTTGTCCTTATCACTCAATACTTGCAGAGAAAAATGTTTAAAAATGAACACGACAAAACAATTCAATGTTATTCATAATTCTTTGGAATGATTTAATATTTGTTAATGAAATGTTGATGGTTTAAACCAACTACCCTACAATCATCAAAAATTTCTTATACGTTGTCTCTCTCGCGTCTGCAAGGTTTGAAGATTGAGGCCAGAATTTTGCGCCTATTGGGCACGTGAGATTAGAGGTTGCGATTTCCTTGCTACAATCAGATCTGAACGCAATTTCACACTGGCTGGCCAATTAAGAGCTTGCCAGCCTGAAACGTGCTCAGTCATTGGCGATGCACTGGTAGCAGGAGGGAATTGTGGCAGCTGCCGAGTCCAATAGGATCTTGGCGAGGCATTTGAAATCAGCAGAGGCATCTCCCTGATGGTTGCCAGGAAGAGGTGATGAGCCTCAGGGAGTTTAGGAGTGACTTTAGAAATTCACAGCAGTTATGGCCTCAGCAGCTGCTGGGTACACCTGGCAGGAGGACAATGCTGGTGGGCACTCTGTCCCCCACTTCTTAGACAACCACCTGCACACTCTAATGGAAGCAGTGAATGCCAGGCAGGACATCGGTGCAGTCTATGGCATGTGGGAGAATTCAGCAATAGCTGTGAAGACTTGGGCTCACTGAGCCCGTTTGGTTCCATCCATTCAGTGATGAATGAATGTCATGACCTGTCTGAAGAGAGCGCCAGTGACCTGCTTGACTCAACTGGGGACAGCTGATTGGGAGACACCACACAGACATCTGGAAAGATCTGGTGGTGAGAATATTGAAAAATGAAAATGAAATGAAAATCGCTTATTGTCACGAGTAGGCTTCAATGAAGTTACAGTGAAAAGCCCCTAGTCGCCACATTCCGGCGCCTGTCCGGGGAGGCTGGTATGGGAATCGAACCGTGTTGCTGGCCTGCTTGGTCTGCTTCAAAAGCCAGCGATTTAGCCCAGTGAGCTAAACCAGCCCCTGGTTGAGGGCCACTCTGACCTTAAGAGATGATATCTGCCCATTCATCTGGCATATGGATGTCACCGTTTCTCTAGAAAGGTGGCACGGTCCTTCAGCACTGAACGTCGGACATGTTGAGGCAATTGGATCCCAGCTGGTGTACTCTGGCTGCAGATAGTGCGGTCTTCTCCAGTCTCATTTACCTTGCACTCCATGCTGGACATGTGCCCCTTGTGCCTGCGCCCCTTTCCTCCCACAGATTGCTGCCTTGGCCATCTGGCTACGAAATCTCAGCACTAAAGAAGCAGCAAACTTTCACCTGAAATGAAATGAAATGAAAATCGCTTATTGTCACAAGTAGGCTTCAAATGAAGTTACTGTGAAAAGCCCCTAGTCGCCACATTCCGGCACCTGTCCGGGGAGGCTGGTATGGGAATCGAACCATGCTGCTGGCCTGCTTGGTCTGCTTTAAAAGCCAGGGATTTAGCCCAGTGAGCTAAACCAGCCCCTGGTTGAGGGCCACTCTGACCTTAAGAGATGATATCTGCCCATTCATCTGGCATATGGATGTCACCGTTTCTCTAGAAAGGTGGCACGGTCCTTCAGCACTGAACGTCGGACATGTTGAGGCAATTGGATCCCAGCTGGTGTACTCTGGCTGCAGATAGTGCGGTCTTCTCCAGTCTCATTTACTTTGCACTCCATGCTGGACCTGTGCCCCTTGTGCCTGCGCCCCTTTCCTCCCACAGATTGCTGCCTTGGCCATCTGGCTACGAAATCTCAGCACTAAAGAAGCAGCAAACTTTCACCTGAAATGAAATGAAATGAAAAGCGCTTATTGGCACAAGTAGGCTTCAAATGAAGTTACTGTGAAAAGCCCCTAGTCGCCACATTCTGGCGCCTGTTCGGGGAGGCTGGTACAGGAACACGTAACAATTCAAATAGCCTATGCACCAGTCCCTTTTTATCCTACCCTTGGTGAGAAATGTGAAAAAACGGGTTGGCTGCCTACCCATGTTGCCCATGCAACCAGCGCTAAATTGCGCAGGCAACAAAAAATTTGAATCAATTGGATTGCTAATGGAATTAATTGCCCATCTAATTGTCGGCACGCCAGCCGGATGTAATGTTGTGCGTGAGCATCAGGACATCTTCTCGCATGATTTCATGCAATTGTGGATCAGGTGCAATCAACGTAAAATTTCATCCAGCGCTTTTGTGTTGGAGGTGCCAAAATGTGTTGCATGGTAACTGTTGTGCAGCACAGTGTAACTATTTCTCACATGCTAATGCAAGAATGTCCTATTTTATTACCAATAAATGTAAGAGTCAACATTAGACATACTTGTGATAAGGCTGGTAGGTTCCAGGAACTTTCATCTTGGCTTCTAATTAAATATAAGGTCCCCTAAATCTGGAGGGTTCAAAAATGATGTGGAGGACCAACCTTTTGTATCATCAGATATTGTCAATGTTGAGAAGAGGAGGAAAGAAGATGAAATAAATCAGAAAGTAAAAGATGGTACTAATTTTCAATTGTAACAGCTGAGATTAGATGATGAACTAACTGAGAAAAGAGGAAACCTGGCATTAATGAAATAGACAAGACTGAAGTTTAAAAGCCAATGTGCTAGATGGATAATCCTACTGACCGTCCACCTGAGGTCCATCAGTGGCATTAACCAACTGATTAGACAGAAACATCTTTGGTGGGGATGGTGCGGAACCTCTGGGCATCAGAATTAGTTGGCCATCAGCCAAAGTATCTCATTACAGCCATGCACTGGCATCTACCTGACAAACGTGGAAAATTGCCCAGGTTATGTTTTATTCAGAAAAGCAGGACCAATCTAATTAAATCAATTACCACTCTATCTACTTCTTCCAAATCATAAGCAAAGTGTACAAATTAGTGCCATCAAGTATCATGCACTCACCGGTAAGATGCTCAAATTTGGTTCCAATTGAACACCTTAGCTCCTGATCTTGTTATAACCGTGTTCTAAATGTGGGTGGAAAGGCTGAATGCAAGAGGGCGAATGAGAGTTTAATAGCAAGGCAGAATTTGACCAAGTATGACAGCAGGAGCTTTAGACAGACAGAGATCAATGAGCTCAAAGGGAAAAGTTTCAATTGAAATCAGTCACTGTTCGTTTTTCTGAGAATACAATTGAATGAAATATTGACAACTTAGTTTAACTCTGTAATTATTTTTAATAGGCTTAGTTTCACACATGCATTCTTACTAAGAAACACTTAAATTGCTCTTTATCATTAGGTTTAAGTTCTCCATTGGCGTAGATTTGAAACTTGCTACATGGATATAAAATTTACATTCCTGATTGATGGTAAAAATCTATCTGGTTCACTCATTTCCTTCAGGGATATAACCTGTCATCCTTACCTGGTCTGGCCTACAAGTGACTCTTGACCTACAACAATGCGGTTGTCTCTTTTTTAAAATGAATTTTATTAAAATTAGGGCATTCATAACAATGCACAAACAATCATTCAATAGCATAATAAAATAAAATTCAACCCCTCCAATTTGACACTTTTCCTCATTTTTCTCCCCTAACCTCCATCCCCCGCCCCACCCACTGGCAACAAACAGGTCTGTAAACAGAGACAAGAACAGCCTCCATCTCGTCCAGAATTCCCCATCCGAGCCCTGAAGCGAAAACTTAATCTTCTCTAATTTAAGGAATTCTGTAACATGACCCAAACACGCCGACACCTTCGGTTCCTCCGATTTCCATTCCAATAAAATTCACCTCCAGGCAAGGGCAATTTATCAAGCTAGTTGCGATCTGCCAGTCGAGGGAACGAGGACAACTCCTTCCACACAAAATCTCGCAACTGAAGATATCCAACTCCTTCCCCCTTGGCAACTCATGTTTCTCCAACTCTTCAAAGCTTGCAAACTTACCTCATAAGAACAAATCTCTCACCAGTTTCAAAGCCCCCACCCCCTGCCATGCCACCACTTAAATGTCATATCAAACCCCGCTGGGGTGAACTGGTAAATTCCGCAAATAGGGGCCAGCACCAACATGTCCCCCAAATCAAAATGCCATCTCACTGGCTCCAGATCTTTAAGGAAGGTGCCACCACTGGACTGCCTGTATACTTCCCCAGGGCAAATGGGAATGGGGCCACAGTTAAAGCCTTCAAGCTAGCCCCCTAACATGATGTTGTTGCTGAGCAAGCCACTCAGTTCAAGGTCAATTAGGGATGTGCAACAAATGCTGGCCTTGCCAGCAATGCCCACGTCATGTGAAATAATAAAGAGGGTGCCTGTCCATGACCAAATTTTTAGTAATACCACATCACGTATAATGTATTAATTTGAACACCATCTTGCAATTCTGCCTATTGTTTTCTTTAGAAATAAATATCTACAAGTAGCTTAACCTGTGCTCAAACACTCAATGGTGGTCCTTTTCTTCCTTCTGAGGTGACTGGAGAATATGGATGAATTTCACATATAAGCAATTGACTGTAGTTTGGGGTTAATTGCTGGATTTTTACTATGCCAACTTGAACACGACCTCAGCCTAACTAATGAAATTCTAGCTATTCTAGGTTACGACAAAAAATAGCCAGGAAAAGCTTGATCTTGAACAAAAGAATCAATATACAAATGTCGTGCAACTTTATCTCTTTTTGGATATTGGTGCTTTTTAGTGTTTGGTCAAAGTCGATTGTTCAAGCTGAATGTGGGGGTAGGGGGCCCAAATTGCATCTTGCACAGGAGTGCTTGAGTGCCTCTGCGAAAATATTCCATTTTCCAGTGCTAAGATGTTCATCCTAGTGGGTAAAAAATTCATTGGCACTACGAAGAATAAACCTGAAGATATAAATTGTGTCCTTTGTGTTTTTGGTGAGCGTGTGTTATTATTCTGACATGCAGTTAATAAATCACATTTAAGAAAGTACCATTTTGCTGCACTTTGGAGCTTCCAGATCACATTAACCAGCATCAAGGAAAAAAAACATGTTCACAGTATCAATTCCGAGAGTAACTAATTCAAAAATGTGATCAATCTTTTGGACAATTATGTAGAATATTTATTTCAATACTGATACGCAATGAATTTTTCCACGCTTATTATATGATTTTCATAGAAATTTCAGGCATAACCAAACAATTGTCCAAATTATTGACATTTTAGTGAGCTGGTGTATGTGTCTAAATTATTCTATGTTACAGTTAAGCAAGCAATTGTTTGCAGTTAGATATTAGATGTGAGAAATGGCATTGGCTGCCGAATTACAACCCTATAATATGAGATTTACTTGCCTTTTGTCCTATATTTAAGTTTGTTTCAAAGACATCAGTTTGAATTCTACTGAGCCAGAAGATGAGGTGATCCGTTAATCACTTAAGCTTTCCATCTGAAGTATATTTGAGAAAGGTTGAAGGTGGCTATTGCACTCAATTGGTATAGTTAAATCACGGATGTTTAAATAAAAGGACGAATGTCTAAGTTGGGGCACCTGAAAATATTATAGATAGGGAATTCTAGATTGCTCTGTGAGTTTCTAAAAAGGGTAACACGTACAATAACAGTCCCATGCTCCAATTGCATCCAATAGGAAATGATTACTATCACACAAAATCTGACAAAGTGTTTTAATTCAGTTTTTGTTACCCTGAATTTTAAAATCCCAAGTTTCTCCCCCGATCTTTGTAAAGGTAGATGAGCAACGGTCACAGTTGCACACAATTATATTGATTTCTAATATATTAATTAAAATCCAGACCAAATCAGTGTATTAAAATATTCCTCTCTCTAATGGTAATCAAAGCCATAAATGAATTGTCATTCGTCGTCCTAAGTCTGGGTGTTTCATTGTGTTGAGTCCAACTTACACACCTTTAATTTGACACTTTCTTTAGATGTTATCAGGAAAGCTTTTTGTGGGATTTGGAGATGTAGGTTGGTGTGGAAGAGAACGCTCCTCTGAGCTTTTGACTGACCAGGCTATTGGGAAGGTAAAGTGGTGTGCTTTAAAATGGATCTAAACTATGCTTTCTATTACCTTGGAGTGTTTGAAGGCATCAGAGGAGGAAAATTGTTTCATGGATTTATAAGGGATCAAACCAGGGTACTATTTATCATTGCTCCTTTACACAAAGGAATTTTGGTTCTCAAGTAATTTAGCTTGAAAATAATAATAAAAAAACAATAGATTTTCCTGCTAGGTAATACACATTTAAGTGGGTGGTGCAGATTCTAGTATCATTCACATCCCTTATCTAACTCTTTTGTTAAATTGCTTATTGACAGTTTTTGATCAAGTGAAGAGACTAAAAGGTTTTGAGTGCAATGAAAAGGGAATCCAGGGTTGAACTGACTGGTTTACCCAAGTGTATTCAGTTTTTAAGGGCCACACTGAAAAGTTAGTTCACACAAAGCTGGATGGCTACTGTTGCACTCATCAAGCTAGGCCTACATTTGTACACAGCATATTGGTTGCAATTTTATTGCGACCCAAGTCCAATATTGTGATTGCCTTGGGTCTACCAATGACATTTCAAGGATTTTTTCCAATTAAGGGGCAAGTTAGAATGGCCAATCCACCTACCCTGCACATCTTTGGGTTGTGGGGGCAAAACCTACGCAATCACGGGGAGAATGTGCAAACTCCACACGGACAGTGACCCAGAGCCAGGATCGAACCTGGGACCTCGGCGCCGTGAGGCAGCAGGGCTAACCCACTATGCCACCGTGCTGCCTCAGGCCCAAATTTTTTATGGAAAAGTGAACAAAGTTGTAGAATTTTTTTTTTAAATTTGGAGTATCCAATTCATTTTTTCCAATGAAGGGCAATTTAGCGTGGCCAATTGGCCTACCCTGCACATCTTTGGGTTGTGGGGGCGAAACCCATGCAAACTCGGGGAGAATGTACAAACTGCACACGGGCAGTGACCCAGAATCAAACGTGGGACCTCGGCGCCGTGAGGCAGCATTGCTAACCACTGTGCCACCGTGCTGCCCTGGACTGTAGAATTTGATGGCCCCCTAACAAAAACAATAAAAATGCCAGGTTATTACGTTATAAAATGAAATTTGACACATCTAGTTGATGTGAATTTGGAGCTCTGGTAATACACCAGGTTACACCACACAACAACTTACTGCAATAAAATAGTACATTCTCAGACTTGTTATGAGTAATGCCACTAGAGATTCACTGCAGCATAATGAAAATAGCCCATGTGTACAAATTCCTTTCCTTACATCAAGCTTTCCATGTCACACTTTTCTATCACAGTTATTTCCAACTTCAGGCAAATTTTGTTTTGCAGCTGAATGGCTTTGATGTAGATTATCCCCAACAATCTCTTCCTTTTAGAAAGTAAATAATTGCCAGTAACTTCCATTAACTTTGTCGCAGGATCTTCAGTGGCCAATTCTACAAGCGGTCAGTAATGAGGAATACACCAAAAAAGTTCTTATTGCTCATATCATTCACTTCATAGAAAAACTAACTTCCCGAACATGAGACTTAATGCTACACTAATGCAGTACACTAATGATTTTGGTTTACGAACATCAAGGACCAGGTTTTCACCATGGTGGAAAATCACAATTCCCAACCCCAAACATGCATTTCCCATTTTTACAGGGTAGGAATGGGGGTAGAATGTGTTTAATGGAGGCAACTGGCCATTCAAATCATCAGCTTCCTTCACAGAAGTGACATTTGGTAGCCTAGGATTGTGAACCCCAAAATGGTCAGATTAGACCTGGTAAAAACCATCAACTGGATGTGTCAAATTTAATTTTATAATGCAATGCTCTGGTATTTTATTTTTTTTTGTTTTAGGGCTGTCAAATTCTACAGCTGTCTTTATTTTTCCAAGAAAAAGATTAATTTGGATCTGGTCTCAGGACATCTTTGGGGGTCAGATGCCCTTTGGTGGAGATCAGGTGACCTTTGAAGTAGGCCAGGTAACCTTTGGGGGAGATAAGGTGCTCTTTGGAATTGTTAAAAGCTGACATAAATTGCATAAAATGTACATAGACTTGCTAACTGTCAAGCTCATTGGAACTGCCAACAGACTTGTCAGAATTAAAGTGTCTAAACTATCAGAAGCACCTGACAAGTGAACCTGTGAAAGGGAACTGTCAAGCTGTTAAGGCATTTAAAAGTCCTGCCCTTTAAATCTTTGAAAAAATGTCTGGAGTTTGAAAAATAATTGTTTAATATTTCACTGTTTGGTTACATAAGCCTGAGGGTTTCCATCACTAGATCAGTGCTACATGAGTTATTTCACATTCATCCATTAACACAGTAAGCACTGTAAGGTGCCTACCATTTTAGTTTGATTGACAACATAGATGGTTATATATTTTAATGTTGGTCTATGAATTCCAGTGCCTATAGTTATAAGGGGTTGTGCAATTAAATAAAATGCTTGTTGTTATAAGGCTTTGTTTAGTTGAAGGAATATAGATATAGTAAATGGGTTCTTATGAATAAGAGTTTTTTTCAATATGGTGAAGACTATAGTAGACACTTACAGTGGGATTATCTGCCCCACCAGCAGCACTACCACGGCCATGGGTTTCCCGATGGAGTGGGGTGGCCCACAATGGGAAACCCCATTGGCCGGCTGCGGGAACGGGGAATCCCGCTGCCAGCGGGATGCGCCTCAGCGGACATGAGGCTGGTGGGACGGAGAAGCCCGCCCATTGTACTTTACAGAACTTTATTTTATCTAATTTAAAAATGGGCCCATAGATACTGTGTAAGTTTTCATGATTGTTGCAAGGACAAAGGGTGATGACTGGAGGGCATGGGTTGACATAATTTGGCACTAAGTTGGCAAGAGCCAAAAAGGGCCAAAATGGAAGTGGGTGGAGAGGTACATGTTGTTATAGGGGCTATATAAAGCCAAGGGGGGTTGGTTGATGGACACAGCTTCACATGGAGGCATGGAGGCTGCATGGGTTGGTATGGATGAGGCATGGAGAATATGAGGGCTGGAGAGATATTTCATGTCTTATTCTTTATTTTTGAGTTTAACCTTGAAGCAGGCCTTTTGCCTAGCCTACCTCCGCACAGGCAGTCTCTTCAGTCCTTCTGGGATCAGCCATCCTGACTTCCACACCACGCTCCCCCATCCCTGAATGAAACTGTGATGTCCAGGCAGCCATTTTTAAAGGCCGGGCTTATGTGCGAAGATATTTCCTGTCTCTGTGCACCCAACCCCGGAGCGAAAAACTGGGCTTGGGTGATTTTTCTCTTCAGATGTTCTGTTTCTAGTTCAGACTTGTTTCTTCAAGGAAGCCATCAAAATTCCCAGCAAAGGTAGCAGATTTAAAACAGAAACAAGGAGGAATTACTTCACACAAAAGGTAGTGAATTATGAATGCAAAATGCAGTGGACATTGGAACACGAAACAATTTGAGGAGATAGATAGGTTTGTAAATAGTAGAAGGATGCAGGATTATCGAGAATGAGCAGGGAGGTGGAGATGAAGTTGAGCTGAGATCAGCTATGATTGTATTGAACAGTGGAGTAGGCTTCAGGGGCTGAATTGCCTACTCCTGCCCCTAGATCTTATGTTTTAAATGGCATTCAAATGATCTGGTGTAACTCTATTTAGATAATTATTCACAATTTTGGTTGTAGAAGCAGTGAGAATGTCACCATTGTGGGTGGGTGGGAATGGGGATGTTAAAGATGAAGAGGCAGGGATTGGAAAGGCAGTAGGTCCAGAGGAAAGGAATGGATCTCTCAGTGCAGCCAAATTAAGGCACCGTCAAGGCTTGTTGTTGAGTGGAGCTGCTGCTTCTTGAACCTGTTAAGGAGAGTTGCCTTCTGTCCCACTGCGATCCCATGAATCAACACTGCAGCAGGCCTGCAAGAAAGTGCAGCCAGGTTTCAGGCCACAGTTGTCCCCTGCAATGTGCAGGTTCTATGATACTTGATAGCTGCAAGTGCTGTTAAAGCACATGACACAGACCAACACTTGCCCTTCTGCTGACATAGACCCTGAGACAACAAATTACCACAGTTTTGATTATGTTGCCCTGCAGGTTTCTGCGGAAATGTCTGACCTCTTGGCAGTAATGAATGATGCAAACACATGAGCTCCTGATTATGCCGATCTGCTTTCCTTCATATAATACCAGGCATAGTACCCGTCTTCTGTGATTGGGTGCCTTTAAGGAGCCTTTCTGCATAATGGTTAGTCAGTCATTCATGTTACTGTGATGCTAAGGGTCTCCTAGGGAAAAGAAGATTTTTAACATTACAGCATTTATTAAAGACAGGTGTATTACCTCTCTCTAAAAAAGTGGAGGTGCTGCTGGGAGGGCATAAAGCACCTTTGGCAGCCTGACCAGCCTTGCAACCTCTGCAGCTCTCTATTCTGAACTTGTCAGTTTGAAGGGTCCTTCTTGACAAATTCTTGGAAGCTTGGAACAGAAAGATAAAGGATCCAAATTAGAACAAAGGCTTTTGAAAGCGTGAAACAAGAACTAAATGGAACAAGGTGTTAAAAAGGCCAGAAGCAGTCACTAAGATCTGTCTGCATTTAATGGCTCTTTTTCTTGCTTGGTTTCACAGAGTGAAATCTGGAACCACCATGGGCTAGAAAGTGGCACACTGTCTATCCTGTAATATGTTAATATTTAAGCTGCGTGCTGCAGACACCTACCGCATGTTAATAATATGTTCAGTATGTTGTTAGATTACACAGGTGAAGGAGACTGTTTAATTATGTACTTGGAGCACATACAAATAGGGGACATGGGCTCATTTTTATTTGCCCCTCAGTTTGTTAATTTAGTTTAATTGGTGTGCCAAAATTAGAATAAATAGGGAACAGCTGGGACATTGGGTATACATGAGGAGAGTTGTAAAACTGAGCAAAGCCTAGAAAGAAAAGTTCTGTGACTTGGGGCTTCAACTTCACCAACCAGCTTGGATCTTGTTAACACCACAATCCTGTCTGGAAAAATCAATGAGTTCAGGGGTAATGGGGAACCACTTGGAACTAATTCCTGCTTAACTTCCTAGCCTCTGCTACCTTGTCAGTGTCCAATTTGGAACGTCATAATTCCCTGAAATCAGCATATGCTCAGAATATGAGTCAGTGGATTATCCTCTAGTAAGAGAAGGGGTTATAATCATAGAATAGAATCATAGAATCTACAGTGCATAAGGAGGCCACTCGGCCTATCTAGGCCGTACCGGCCCCCGGATAGAGCACCCCACTCAAGCACACACCTCCTCCACCCCCTTAACCCAGTAACCCCAATTAACCTTTTTGGACACTAAGAGCAATTTATCATGGCCAATCCACCTAACCCACACATCTTTGGATTGTGGGAGGAACCAGAGCACCCGGAGGAAACCCACGTGCACACACGGGAAGAACGTATAGACTCCATGCAGACATGATCCAAGCCGGGAATCGAACCTGGGACCCTGGAGCTGTGAAACAAATGTGCTAACCACTATGCTACCGTGCTGCCCCAGGATGCTTGCTCTGTATTGCGATGCCGTTTTTCAACTAAGATATCTAAGAGAAGAGTTACTAAGTGCAGAGGGAGAGGAGATGAACGAGCCATTGAGTTACAAAGCCTGGGTGTTGGCTGTGGATGGAAATCAGGATGCAGCACAGAAAACCGAGAAATGGTTCTGAATATTTATTAAAGTTTCACATCACACATGTATCTCTATTGTGCCTTAAGGCTGTTAGACCATGTGTTGAAAAACTCTTTAATTAAAGAAAAAAAGATTGGGTTTGGCAGTTCTGAATAAACCTGAAGGAGGTTTTGGTGGGGTTTCAGAATACAGCTGTAATTGTAAATGTTTTATTCTGACCTTTCAGGTGAACATGAAAAAGTGAGTATGAGATGAGCAACAACTCAAGGGTTACTTAAACCAATAGCATTCCAATATATCAGAGTCCATTTTACACCATATCAGGTCATTTTCTCCTGCGCAAAACAAATGAGTTGAAAATCCCATTTAAAGCCTTTTTATCCATTGCTCTGGAGGAATAAAATACAAAGAAAACAGGCTGGTGCTGCATCAGATATTGACCAGCTCTCATCTCAAGCACTGTTTGTAGTTCCAATTACCTGACAACAGGAAGATACCATTGCCCTCGAAAAGGCATGGAGATGAACAGTGCAAGAAATGCAGGCATTCAGTTTCAAAACTATGTTAAATTAGCCTTTCATTGAGAAACCTTGAAGCCGTCTGAATTAAATCATCAAGATTATGAAGTGAGTTACTATAGTGTGAGGTTTGAAGTGAAAAATAAACTTTCAAATCAGAAGTCAGAAGGAAAGTCAGTGGGCTGATTCTCCATTAGGGATGCTCGGAATGTGCTCCCTGTTGGGACGAATAATTGGGCTTCGGGGCAAAAGTGGAATCGGCACCCTGAACATGATGCTCCCCCCTCCCCTGCTGGCGGTGTGAACGTGTTCCACATCGGACAACAGCGGAGCATGTAAATAAATGCAGATGGGTCGTAATGATCCATTTGCATCTATTTTGCAGGCCTGATGCCCTAGGCTCCGCTCTCCTGCACCCAGAGGAAATCCACGCAGTCATGGGGAGGAAGTGCAAACTCCACAGACAGTCACCCAAGGCTGGAATCGAACCCGGGTCCCTGGAGCTGTGAGACTGTCATGCTAACCACTGTGCCACAATGCTGCCCAATGGCTGGTTTGTTGATACTTCACGCTGGCCAATTATCCAAAAGTTGAAGTCTACTTTTTAGTTCTTTAAATTGGCCAGAAAATATTTGGTGGAATTTTCGTAAAGTTGCACAGACTGTTGGGTCAGGCAGGGAATTCTGTGCAAAACGGGTGGGTTTCACAGCTGCCTTTTCTAGTCAGATCATATGGCACTCTGTGCAGGGGGTGGGGAGCTAAACTCTCTGCCAAAGCAAGGATTCAGAGATCTGGGTACCATTTTTAAAGGGCGCCCAGATCTCAAAATTATGTTAAAGGCTCCCCCCATCCCACCGGACATCCGTATTACTGGCAGTTGAAGGGAATACCTCCAACAGAAGGCCAACCACCCCCCAATCTACCCCCCCCCCCAACTATTCAAGAGTCCCGCACGGCGCAGGCATCAGGGTGACCAGAAACCCCCCCCCGCTCCCCCAATTTTCACTGGCATCAAAACACCCATGATCCCATTCTAAGGTCCGGCATCCCCACTGCCATTCAAGCGCAACCACTCCCTTTTTCACCATCACTCACCACCCCACATAATGGGGACCCCACCCCAATGGGGTTCTCTCGAGGTCCTGCCTCCTGTCCCTGCCCCCTGCAGTGCCAACCTGGCATTTGCCCTGCCATGTCCTTGACCAGCCAGGGGGCTACACTGGCCTCTGCATTCCCGACGTGGTCAACTCAACTGCTGCAGAGCAGTAGTGATTCCCGGTTGTATGATGGCATGCTGGTGGTGAGGAGTGGGGGGGAAATAGCCTTCAATCCCGGAAGATAAGGCGTTATACCATTTGTCCATATTAAAATTTATTTAAATTTATTGTAATCGGGTTCACACCCAGCAAGGGTGTGAACTTGATTACATTCCTTCTTGCACAAAATCTGTTATGGCCCTCTCAGGAGAGTTAGCACATACGGCGAGCGAGCCCGGAATATTATCCCATTGTGTATAATGCCTCAGCCTGACCGTCTATTTTTTGTACATTTACAACCTAAGAGGTAAAGTTTTGGAGTAAGTGCATCACAGAAATTATTTTGAATCCCAATGGTTATAGAATTGGAAGAGTACAATGTTTCACCACAATCTAGTTAATATAGTGCCTTGTTTGATATCAACAAGTTAAAAATAGCACCGAGCAAAAGTGGCATGGCCTAAACAATATTTATACTCTGGCTCCCATTGCTGGTGTCTATGTTGCAGGCTAAATATCTTGCCTGAGCGATTCGCTTAGGTGCAGTAATACTAGTAACTCCCATAAGGGGACTGTCGTGTGCTTGCATGCCTGTACTTACCATTAATTATAGAATAACATGACCCAGAATGTGACATTGGTCTGATTTTCTGATCAGAACCTCAAACTTGTGTCTTTTGCATGTGTAACTCTTTAATCTCACCACAGTGGCCAATCTTCCACTGCAGTTTGCTGTGAAGCTGCCTGTTATTCTTCCCAGCTCACTATATATCACAGTAACTTTTCACAGTAACTTCATTGAAGCCTACTCGTGACAATAAGCGATTTTCATTTTTTCATATCAATCATGGGCAGCACGGTAGCATTGTGGATAGCACAATCGCTTCACAGCTCCAGGGTCCCAGGTTCAATTCCGGCTTGGGTCTGTCTGTGCGGAGTCTGCACATCCTCCCCAGGTGTGCGTGGGTTTCCTCCGGGTGCTCCGGTTTCCTCCCACAGTCCAAAGATGTGCGGGTTAGGTGGATTGGCCATGATAAAAATTGCCCTTAGTGTCCAAAATTGCTCTTAGTGTTGGGTGGGGTTACTGAGTTATGGGGATAGGGTGGAGGTGTTGACCTTGGGTAGGGGGTAGGGTGCTCTTTCCAAGAGCCGGTGCAGACTCGATGGGCCGAATGGCCTCCTTCTGCACTGTAAATTCTATGAAAAAATCTATGATAAAAAGGCCCAATATTGAAGGCTCCAGAATTTCTAGGCCATTGTTTGAAAGTACTTCTTTGTTTTCTTTTCTGTGGTAAAATGGTCGAAATGTTCAATAATGTGACAATCCTATGTCTAATTAGTGCACATGGGAATGCCGAATCATATTTGGGACATGATGGACTAACTCCCGTGAGTTTAGCGAAGAAGCATTTTGATTGAGATTAGATGCCTTGTCTGACCTTTGGAGACCACTGACAGGTCAGCCCTTTTGAATAATTCAAAGATACATTAAAGGTGCAGATGAAAGGACTTTGGTAAACTGAATTCACCATGTGCTGTGCAAATGTGTTCCAAATATTTCCTTTACCTTTGATGCTCAAAGGCATTCTAATTTCATGCAGTGGTTGCAATAATGTTATGGGAAAACACAGGAGGGGATTTACTGTATTTCTCAGCTGATTTGAATACTTCTATCTTTGTTGATAACATATACATATTACAAGGTCAGCCTCAGAGGGAGATATGTCAACCAGTCATCAACAATTTTCTACAGATTGGAAACCTTTCATTGTTTTTGTATATCAAGGGGGAATTAAACTTTCAACTTGTATGAATTCAGCTTAAATTTATGTACTGGGACCTGTTTAAAAAAAAGTACTACACAATTTGACATACCTTCAGTCTGATTTTTATGCTGCTGGACAAGATTTTCAGGCAACAGTTGAATAATATTCTTAGTCAAAAGTCCAATTTTTAGACTGTAAGTCATTTTTTTACTATTCTTATGTTACATATAATCAAGGGCCAGGGGGACAAAAAAAGTTATTAAAATTTAAAATCAAATATTCCAGATGGCAGTTTAAACACATATAAAAATGGTGTATTATTGGAGGTGACGTTATAAACCATTTGGTGCAGAAGAGATTAAGCAATAATTCTACTGAGATTTTTTTGATAATGGGATTATCTTGATTCACACATTCATTCTTGCCGTTACGTTACATTGCTATTCAGCTAATAATGTCAAAAGTGTGAAAATCTATGCTGTAAAATCGGGCTCTGGAGCAGCACTAGTGTCAATGCAATGGAAGTCCCAATTTCACAAAACGGGGTATGCACCACATCCGACCACTTCTGGTGCGTCCTGCACGCGGCCCCATGATCAGAAGTCAATAGCAAATACACATGCTGGTAGTGTCGGGAGTGCTTAGATTGTGATGTGAGTCAGCCATTCCTGCTGATTTGATTCACAGTTTTGAAACTTGGACCAGCGTGTTAATCGCTCTTAGCTGTACATGTGTTCGGCTGCACAAGTAACCCCTCATTAGTGTCATTTAAATGGACCAGCATCCAACTTGCACATGAAGTGCGTTTCAATTACTTCTGAGAGTGGAAAGTTTGTGGAAATACCGTGCAACAATTTTTGCAGGTGTACTGGTGAGTTGATGCATCCATCCAGGTAGGGTAGACAGTTTGGTCACCTGCACGTGTTATGACTGTAACAAGTATGGGGGCTTTGAGGATGCATTAAGTGACTTTGGCCAACCGCGTGAGATTATTGAATATCTTGTTGCACTGCTGTCTGGCCCTTGGGTCCAGACTCCAGGAATTGGCCTTCCTGATCACCAACTCCCATTCCCTCTTAAGATGTGTTTTGAGGGTCTCCTTTCCTCACATGGAAACATGCATGGGCTGGATTTTCCCCCCTGGGATTGGAAAATAGAAGTTTCCACTGTGTCCGGGCCCAAACCTGCTCCCTGAAGGAAACAGTCGCTCATTGGGATTTTTATGGAGGCACCCCCTTAATTGATATGGCGGCAGGTTTCCTGTCCAATCAAGGATGGCTGGCTGTTGGTCAAAGCTGGAGGACCAATCAAAGGGCTTCCAGCTTGAGAGGAACAGCAGGCTGTGATGGCAGATCAGTCTCGTAGCTGGCACTTCCACATGGAGGTGACCCAGCATTTTTAAAACTTTAAATCATAGATGGTTCTTGTGACCAGACCCGTAGTCTGTGGTAAATTGAGGGGAGCCCCTCTTCAAGGTAGGTTTGCTAACTCTGGCTGGATATAATCCAGGAGATGTAATCACGGAAAGCCAGCATGGTGCCAGTGGGTTCTGCGGATGATATCTCTGGGGAATATGTACGATAAATTGTTTAATGGTGAATTTAAGATCCAGTGCAAACATGAACCATTTTCTTCCTTGCTGAGTTTTTAATTAATAATTTTTTCAATGCATGTAAATATAAAAACATAAAAGTTAGAATGCTTCCTGGTGAATGTTTTGTCTTCCTGTTATATTCTTCCCAAATGTAAATGCATGCAATCCCTCCTGGGACAGGCTGAAGGTTTCTCCTGGGGGACAGACCTCTGCACCATTTGATCAGCAGCAACTTCTCAGCCCACACGTTTGAGCTTCCTCACGCAAGTCAAAGGTTATCATGGAGGATCTGTCCTCTGCCAGACTACCTGGAGCTTGTAGGATCATCTGGAGCAATCCATCCAGGAAGGGAAGACCCCAACCACTCGCACATATCTGGAATTTTGCCTGGATTCTGCATAATGATGGGAATTGTAGTTTCTTTCCCCATCTCGGTGGTGTTGACCTTGAATGATGGGACTGATTTTTAAAAAATGTTGCTTTAACATCTCCCAGAATGCATTATTTGGCCACCAGGGGATTACTGCCAATTCTGCTGGGCTCCTGGCTTCCGGGAGTGTTGGCATCTCTACTACAAGGTTTTTTTGCCACTCCGAAGCACACAGGGAAGGCCTTTAAGCCTGCCTGGAACACTATCCTCCACCCACCTACACCCACGGCCTGCCATTGGGTGCCTGACTCTCGCCACCTTAAGCTGTCTCCTGCTAGTGATGCAAGAAACTAAAGGTCAACAGGAAAATTCCAGTCAGTCCCTTAAAGCCTTGTTAGCTCCAAGTAACAAGCCTAATCGGTGACCTGCTGTATACTTGTGGTTAACCCTGCTGACCCAGAATGCATTTCCTTTAACATAGCTGGAGCTGGGAACATCGGGCAACTGGCACCAGCAACTCTCGGCCCTCTCTGCTCCCATTCATGTTCTAAGTGGGGCCTGAAAATGATAACTTTCTGAACATTTTTACTGCAGTGCCCTTAAGCATTATCTCCATCCATATATATAACTCAATAAGTCTCTCATCTATTCCTTTTGGGTTGTCCTCGACATTCTGGAAATTGGATACTTGAGACTTTGGAAATGTCCTCTGTTCCTTTGGTAGATGGTGCTTTCTGGGAAGTTACTCCTGTGTCCATCTCTATCGGTATTGGAAACTCCTCAGAAACAGGATCTGAACTTGGGTGTGATTCTCCGGAAAGATTTCTAAGTGTGGTAGCGAGCGGGAACTGCTGCGAGCTTCCCAATGTGACCGGCAGCACAATACAATGTTAATTGCTCGAGTGAGACAAGGCCATTGAAATGTTTCCCTTGTCTCTGTGTTTGGTTCAGGTATAGCCCTGTTTAGATTTTCTGAGGGAAATATTCCTTGAGACATTCCTGTAATTTCACTCCCGGAAGGTCCCACCGACATGAACAGCCGGACGATCTCGCCCATGGACTTCCTGTGTATTTACTATGAACATTTATCCACTTGAACCGGAATGGAAACTTGTCACCCTCCTTTGAACTGTAGCCACCTAAGATGGACACTGGGCTAACAAGATGGAGAACTGCTAAGACTGCAGGGAAAAAGCAGTTTAGCCAAGACAAGCAGTCTGCAAAGACTGATTAGCATTTTGCACGCAGCAAAACTAGTTTCTGGCCAGGTGGAAGATCTCAACCAAAGGTGTTAATAGCAAAACGCTTTGCATATTAATGAGGCAATCCAGATCTGGGCACACACAATGGCAACATTTGGGTTTGAATAGATACTTTAAGTGGATGTCCAGACAGAGCGGCACCAGAGGTATCCACCACAAAAGACCATAGAGACCGCCCCCTCCATCGAGGAGAGACCCTCACATTGGGGGATTCGAAAGATATCGATTGGGAGCTGATCCAATCGATACCTGAAGGTAAAAGCCCGCCCCGAAAAGGCACGGACATTGGGGGCCCTATAAAAGATAGACCCCCACACATGGTCCGGTCTGTTCGTGCTCCGGCTTTGACTTCGATCCAGAACTTCGACTTGTATCCTGACTCCAGCCGTTGAGCACCAGCCGCCGAACCGTAAGTGACAATATGACGCTCGCTACGCGAACCAGCCCCACTAGACCCCCAGCGACCAGCACACTCTCTGAAGGTTACAGACCAAGATCGAAACGAAGGCCTCGCTCCCTGACCTTGCCTGTTCCTGTTTAGTTAAGTATTCTGATCGCTTAGTTTAGTTGTAGCTTAGTCCCTTAGCGTGTGCATGCGTATTTATTATATTTGTAATAATAAATACTAATCGTTTGGAACTTACTAATCGGTGTATAGTTTTATTACTTTGAACCTGACCTTGGAATATTTGTGAGGTGTTTATACGACACCTGGCGACTCCCGAGCTGAAAATACACATATAGAGCCTAGCAGTGTTAAGCACACGGCCTTTAAACGGAGGCGTGTTAATACACTCCAATAAACGCGAATTACACACCAGTAAAATAATTCAACATTTACTCAAGTAAAACGTGCAACAGAACTTAATTATGACTTTCTACATGATTAATTCTCCTCTTCTGCTTTCTTTGTCTCATCCCCAAAGTGTTTTTTGACAAACCTCAAATAGTAATTGCATTATTTGAATAGGAATTGAATTTCTCACTTATATTGCAAAGGTACCTTTTCTTCCACTGCCTCAAACTCAGTTTGCCATGAACCATTACCCAATTTGTAGGGGTTGATTAGTAGTTAATTGGCTCCTAGGCTTTTGCAGCTTCTCTTTTGCCCAATCTAGGATATAGCCAAGGACAACCCTTGATAATTAACGCTCTGATTCTTTTCCCCCTTTTTTCCCAAGAAGAATCATACCCCTTCAATTTTGTGACAGAATTAAAAAATGAATTATACCTGGCTATCATAAACGGCCATTTTGTCTATACTTGTCGGTATGTTCTGTGCAGAGCCATAAACCTGAATTTTATCTTCGGACGAGCTCAAAGTCGGCGTGATCTGGAGCAGATGTGAAACACATTCTCGCTAGAGATGGCTTTATAAATGCGATATTTCAGCTGGCTGGCCAATTACCAGCCATCCAGCATGAAGCGCGCTCTATGAAAGGCTGACCACTTCTGGGAAGGGCAGGAGGAGGGTGGGCACTGAGAAAAGGGAGGGTGCTGGGGTGCAGGTTGGTGCTTCCAATGTGCTCCCATAGTGGGGTAGCCACTGCACAACTGTCTCAGGGAGCTGCTGTCTTGTAAAAAAAAAGAAAAATTATGCCTCAATTATACACAGGCCTCAGCCCCCAGACAATGTTCATTTTCTTTGAGCTCTGACCTTTCATCCTGCCCTGGGTCGAGTTTGTAGCTAAAACGTAAATGCCACGTGGCTAATTGGCCCATAAAGGCAGATGGGCAATGTAAAATCCAAGTCAATTACCTTTAAGTAAATTAAATTGCTTTCTTGTGTGTTAGCGGATGCACCTTTAACACTCATTCGTGCCTGCCGACCAAAATATCATTCGAGGCACGATGGTGATATAGGGACATGCACCCTGTTTCTTATCATGTGGTTCTACGTGTTTCTGGGTCAGGTGCGCAACCGCCAAGTAGCATAAAGTTTTGACCATAATGTGATGAGTCAAAATGCCTTGTATTAAAATAGAAAGCCACTAAAATGCACCCGTTCTTTAGTAAGTATATTGCATCTAATTTTGCTCATAAAGACAATGAAAGATGAATTCCTGCAATATTGCTGGAATTCCTTCATGCTGTGATTTGAATTATTCTAACATCATCCAAGATTATTTGGTCAAACAGGAAGAGAGCAGGACATGCTGACACAAAATAAGAAGAGATGATGATATGCAAATATAAAAAAATGCCATTATTTATTTATATCAAGGACCCTGATAAATATGCAAGCATAACTTTCCTTGGTTTCATTATATGCAGGATGTTAATTCGGGCACGGTATGTTGGGTAAATTGGAAGCACATAGCTTTGCATATTCTTTCCATTTCCTTGTTTGAGTTTATTGAAGTTTAATTTTCTAAAATCCATCATTATTTATCCCATCCGTTGTCATTGGACTGACTTATCAGGAAGGCCAAAGGAATTTTGCCTTTTTTTTTAACAGAAGTTTTTTTCGCTTCCAGATTATGAACAGACTATGGTCCATAGAATCATAGAATCCCTACACTGCTGAAGGAGGCCATTTGGCCCATCGAGTCTGCACTGACCCTCTGAAAGAGAACCCAACCCAAGCCCACTCCCCCGTAACCTCACCTAAACCTTGGACACTATGGGCAATTTAGCATGGCCAATCCGCCTAACAGCACATCTTTGGACTATGGGAGGGAACCAGAGCACCCAAAGGAAACCCATCCAGACATGGGGAGAATGTAGAAACTCCAATCAGACAGTCACCCAAGGCTGGAATTGAACCCGGGTCCCTGGTGCTGTGTGGCAGGAGTACTAACCACTGTGCCACCCCAATAAATATTCAAATTCCAAGAGGCAGGAATTGACTATTAAAAATGGAGTTAAGAAGAACAGTATGATGTAATTTAATCACTTAAACGCCCAATGGACTTTTGAGGTAAGAGTTTCATCACGAAGGCTTGGACCATGAACTGGGCATGATTTTGTATCAGAAATCTGCTTCCAGTGGCAAATTGACTGTGTTTTGGCTTTTCCCAGTGGTGAGCCCGTAATTGATATGAAGGTTTCCTGTCTGATTAAAGCTAGCAGGGACAGGAATGCAGGCAGAATCCAAGACAACTGTCGCTGAGGCTGCTAGTTGTCCTGAGAGTGCCCTTACACCACTGGGAAGTGAGATCTCAAAGAAGAGCTGGATGCCTGCCACCCATGAGGGATGTATAAGAAGGGCTCCTCCTTATGCAGCTGGTGGACTTCTGTGCCCAGTATCTTCCCCCGTCCATCTCCAAATACTCCTTATTGTTTATTTGTTTTTGGGAGGTGGGCTTCACTGGCTAGGCCAACATTTATTGTCCTTCCTTAATTGCCCTTGAGAGGGTGGCGCTGAATTGCCTTATTGAACCGTGCAGTCCATGTAGTGTAGCATTGTTAGACTGGGAGTTCCAGCATTTTGACCCAGCAAAAGTGATATATTTCCAAGTCAGGATGGTCTTGGAAGAGAACTTGCAGCTGCTGGTGTTCCCATGCATCTGCTGCCCTTCTCCTTCTTGGTGGTAGTGACAATGGATTTGGAAGGTGCTGTTTAAGAAGCCTTGGTGAGTTGCTGCAATACATCTTGCAGATGGTACACTGACACTGTGAAGGGAGTGAATGCGGATAGAGTGCCAATCAATCGGGGAGCACGGCAGCACAGTGGTTAGCACTGTTGCTTCACAGCTCCAGCGTCCCAGGTTTGATTCTGGCTTGGGTCACTGTCTGTGCGGAGTCTGTACATTCGCCCCGTGTCTGCGTGGGTTTCCTCCGGGAGCTCCGGTTTCCTCCCAAGTCAAAAGATGCACAGATTAGGTGGATTGGCCGTGCTAAATTGTCCTTAGTGTCTACAAACATTGGGTGGGGTTACTAGGTTACAGGATAAGGTGGAGGGCTTAAGTGGGGTGCTCTTTCCAAGGACCGATGCAGACTTGATGGGCCAAATGGCCTCCTTCTACTCTGTAAATTCTATGGGCGGAATTCTCTGCTCCCCACGTGGCGTGGGAGAATCGTGGGAGGGCCTCCCGACATTTTCTACGACCCCCCTGGCGCCCCCCCCGATTCTCCCCCCCCTCGGAAAAATCGCCGCTCGCCTGAGCCCTTCACATCTGTTTCACCATGGCAGCAACCACAGCTGGTTGCTGCATTCGTGAAACGGGCGCCGGATGCCCGATTGGGACGGGAGCACCGCGACTGTGCTCCGGAGGGGACAGGCCCACGATCGGTGCCCACTGATCGTCGGGCCTGCGTCCAAAATGGACGCACTCTTTCCCCTCCGCCGCCCGGCGAGATCAAGCCGCCACATCTTGCCAGGCGGCGGTGGAGAAAGACGGCACCGCGCATGCGCGGGTTCGCGTCATCTGTGCGCTGATGTCATCCGCACATGCGTGGGTTCCTGCGCATGCGCGGATGATATCCGTGAAGCACCGTTCGGGCGTCATTTCCGGCGGCCGAGGTCGCAGCCGGGAACAATGGGGGCCCCTTCCTAGCCTCCCGGGTGGGGTGAATTAGGTGCGGGGAGCGGGCCCCGAGGCTGTCATGAACCTCGGCCGAGTTCATGACGGCCTCCGCAATTTTTGGAGTCGGCGGAGAATACCGCCCTATGATTCTATGATTCTACGCTTTGCCCTGGATGGTCGGGCCTCAGTGAAGAGGGCATCTGTCACTTGTGTGCATCCACCTGTGAGATGCCACAGAGATCCACACCCTCCTTGGGTACCGGTTCTCAGTCATCTACAGATCTCTTTACCTTTGTCTGTGTTGTGGGCCAGGGTGTAGCTTGGAGTTCACCTGACCCACAATTTTTAATAGATTGTGGTATGGGGAGCACACGGCCCACTCTACAGGTGCGGTACAGCAGAAATGGAAAAGTATTTTTTAAAACAAAACAATGTTTATTCTATGAACTCAAGTTAACCTTTTTAAGACATACAGTGAACATCTTAGCAACCATCAATTCAAATACAACCTCCAAAGAATACAACACTAAGTAATCTTTAATAACTTCCCAAACAACATCCAGAAGACAAAAGAAACACCTTTTAACAGAACCACATTAGGTTTACATTCACTACTGAAAACATTTATAATTCCGAGTTCACCAAATGATCAAGAGATAGTTTTTTCATGGCAGTGAGATCAACAGTACAGCTGCGCTGTCTGGCTTCAGCTCCAACACTGAAAACAAAACTAAAACACACCCTGCAGCAAACTGTATAAAACGAAAGTAAAAAGCTGATAGACAGCCCCGCTCCACCCACACTCTGACATTACTAATAAACACCCATTTCTTAAAGGTACATTTCTTAAACACCCATTTTGTAAAGGTACTCACACATGACAGTCTGTATGTCTGATGTTCGGGATTGTGTCTCCTTCTCCATTGTGTCCCTTGTCCCTCCCCTCTAGACTCCTGATGCCCGGCGCTCTGTCTTTCTTGTACCAACTGATGCTCCTCATCGTCAACATCCTTGGTTTCTGAGGGGAGAGCAGCCATTTCCAACTGTACCCTTCATAGTGCTCAGGAGTCATCCAAAAGTCTTGCCCTCTGCGCCAGTGCCCACGTGGTAACAGAAGGATAGCAATCCTTGGAAATAGCAAAGTTCTGAATGCCGGCTCCTCCCTGGCCTGTCATGGCCTGCTACAACTTTAACTTCATGGGGATTAGCCCTTTAACCTATGAAAAGAAGAACACTTACTTTTCTGACCTCCATAAATTGCCCCTGCAATTGTCCTCACCTGCCTGCAGCTACCTGCCCCTGGAGCATTTCAAGAGGCTGCAGGTTTGGGTTTTTAACAGCCCCTCAACAACTTTCATTGGCTTGTTTTGGAGTGCAAGCAAGTTCGAAGGCCCAAGCTTTCCCCTGGCTTCGAGAAAATCAGAGACACTGGAAACAGAGGCGGGATGTTCAGCCGCTCAGCGTCGTTGCCATTTTTTCAGGACGCCTGCTTCTGTACTGGGACGTGAAAATCCAGTCCATGATTTAAGTTACCGCAGAAACACACCGTATTAGATACATGGATAGAGAAAGGACTGAGGAATGTGAGATGATAAGTATGTATTTAGTCACGACCTCTTTGCATCACAGTTTATGTTTAGGACCCAATCACCATTTTAAATGCTCATTAAAATTAATTTGAATAACTAGTCAGTGAAAATTTTAGTTTCTTGGGCACAATTAATATGCAGTGACATGTTAATAAGTGATTTAATAATTACGTGATGCATCTTCAAAATTCTCTTGCATTGCACTGCCTAATTAAAACATAGTTATACACCTCAGGATGACAGCCTAGGTGTCTGAGAATTCACTTGGAAAAATACGGTTTATTCACTGATGGGGGAAATAATGTTGGTGAATCTGGAATTAGCTCCGGTAATTCTGGATCTACTTAAAAGTAATCTTTTACTCAAAGTAGCAGTTTTTTGCTCAAATTATTATTCTTTTTCCCCGCAACTCTACATTTTGGAGCTGGATTATACTAAAGTTGCTTTGTGTAAAAGATGAGTTAGTCACAGTGTTTATTATTTTGCCCATATGGAGCTCCTGTTTATTCAGCGGAATGAGGATTGTAACAGATTTTAAACATTCGAGTTGTAGCATGGAGGTGATGGCAGGAACCACGCTGCACACAACATGCTGTTACTCAGGAGATGGTGCTTCCTAGTTGTGATGCCAGATCCATGTATTTAAATGTTGCAGCTGTTTTCTTTCCAAAGCGTAATGAAAATGTTCTCAGTCACGGGATTCCTGATAATGTTTGAACCTGAACTACACAGTCTGGTCATTCTAGAAGATTTAGTGGATGCAGGCACTGGTCAAACCAGCTGATAGTTTGTTGAAATTACAGTTGAGACCATTTAAAAATGCTCAGAGGGCACAGACATTCAAGCAGAGTGTTTGGCAGCAGCATAATGTGAAACTGTAGACATTGGATGAAGATTATGTGCATTCAGTGAAGCAAAATCATAAGCATATTATAGATCCATTCATGATGTTGTTGAACCTAGAGGACAGGAAATTTCCCTTTGTGCAGTGATCCGAGCCTTTGCACATTAGAGACTTGACAGCGGTAAGCCCTATTAAGAAACATCTCCCAGTCTTAGCTCCTGGTGTGGCTTTGAAACCTCTCTTGTTCCTCTGAGCTGCAAGGTCTGTTGCTTGCAAATTGATCTCTGTGGAGTTCTCTTACATATGCCTGATATGCGCTGCTGACCTGTAACTTTTATTGCCAAACTGCATGATACTAATGTATAACTTCTTGGATATAATCGTTCTCAGGAAGAATAGTAGGGGGCAGGAGTGCTTTTCCCAACACCACAAGTAAAACTTAGCTGCCCCCTACCCCCTGAACTGGTCTCTCTCCCGACCCCATGATTGTTGCAAGACAGCATGGCAGCCAAATCTCTTACTTACCTGCCCATGGTTGAAATGGGTGGGAAGGCAGAATTAAACATGCTGGACTTCATTTTTGGGGCACTGTGTGAATTATTTTCTCCCACCATTACTCACATGCCAAAATCTGTAATCCTACATTTAAAATTGGGGCATAATTGAGGTCAACACTGTGGATGCGACGAAGAGGGGCTTATTGAATTTAAAACTTGGCAAGTGTGGAAGATAGGTCAGACTGTAGCATCAACAAAACAGTGAAACACAAAAACAATAGTTTTGTAGAGTTGCAAAGTTGGCTATTTTTAAAAAATGTCTTTAAAGCAATTTAAACATATCAAGTGTTCTGTACGTTTAATCTGTTTGAATGGCATATATCCTAAAATTAGATGGCATTGGATGATTATAATCTTCCTGAAGCAAGAGTAAAGTTCAGTATTGTTAAGAAATGTCAGGAACTGAGCATATTCACTCATCAGACAAGTTACCATGGCAATGAATAAGGTTTTCCATTGGCTATGTTCTCTGATTCGGTGCTGTGCTGATACGAGTGAATAAGATCTGGATAATTTTTGCACTTTTTAAAGAAAATTATAAAATTAACAGCCATTGTAAAGTGCCCAGGAGAAAGACTGCAACGGTTCTGACCCTGACATTATTCAAATCAATGTAAACTGTATGATGTTGGTAGAATTTGTAATTTTAATTGAACAAGATCCCCAAATGAATTTCCCCCATCTCACACATTTGCTGTTTAGAATTCAATTTGAAACTGTTGTCACCAGGGGACTGATGTCTGGCTCAAAGCAACCATTCATCATAAAAAGGTGCTCTACATTTCAATACAGAATAAAAAATCTATTAGTTTGAATTTCCAGTGCTGTACTGTCTGCAGGTAGTTGATGATAGTGTTAATATGAAGTGGTATTTTTGGTTTTCCAGTAATTATTTGTCCGATCACTTCCAGTGATTTCCTCAGCACTCGATATGAAAAATTTGCGAAAACCTTTTCAATGGTGTCATATATATCTTGCCACTTCTTCCTTCTCCTGTAAGCCCCACAAACGAAAGACAAAACAACAGCTCCTTTCAGGTCTCATCTTCTCCTCAGCAGGTCACAGCTGCTTTTCAACTGGTGAAGGGGGGGACGTGGTAGTTTCCCCACTCCCGCCTCCATTAAAATTGAAGACCCAACATGTATCTGCAGTGAGGAACCCCGCCAGTCCTTGCTCCTACTCAATAGAACCTGTTAAAATTCCAAAATATTAGATCTTGGTGGTGTTCTAGCAGATAATTAAGCTGGTGGATTCTATTATCCCTCCACCCACCCGCCCGGTTTCTGTCAGGCAGATAGAGTTAAAATCACTGGGCGGGATTCTCCAATTGTCACCGCCAAAATTGCGTTCGGCGATCGGGCAGAGAATCCATTTTTACACTGAAATTGGGGCGGCGGCCTTTTTCCGATGCTCCATCCCTTCAAAAATGGCGTACACTACACGCCGTTGGGATGGTCTCAGGGCGTCACCTGAGGCCCTCACCGATGCTCTGCCCCGATGGGCCGACTTCCTGACAGCATCGGTCACATGTTTTCTCAATTTTCGTAAAGCTGACGTGGCGGCTGCGGACTGTGTCGAGTGCCGTCACCGTGGGGGGGGCGCGGTGGAGCTGTTCCACTGTCAGGGGGGCCTTTGGCGGGGGCTGGTGGGACTGGGGGGAGGGGGTTACAGGGTGGCAGTTTTTGGCAGGCCGGGTCCGCGAGCAGCCGGCACCACATTGTACGACGCGGCCGCTGCAGACCGGCATCATGCGCATGTGCGGCCACGGACCAGGCCATTCTGCATCCATATCGCGAGGTAAAGCGGGCTTTAGTGGTGCGGATGCTAGCCCCCTTCCGGACGGAGCATCGGTATGGGGGCACCGCCTACTTTTTGGTCGTAAGACCAGACGCATCATCCAGAAATAGCCGCTAAATCGGAGAATCGAGTCCACCGTCTAGATCTTAGAGAAGAGCACTTATTTTAGAAAAACATTTAGTTGGACAGAATGACTTACATTATGTTCTTATTCTTTTCTCCCCTATTCTTTCTTTCAACCCTGTATGCTGGGATAAATATCAGTGCTGCACTCATTACGCCACTGTGATGTGAGCCTCGATAACCAGTTTTAGCAGGATATTTGATTGTATGTGATATAGCCCTGGTTTTTCATTATGTCTACACACGCGCACTAATGGCAATGATGGGGAACTTCCTAAGAGAGAAACAATTACTTGGCCCATTGAGCCCACTCCATCCTCTGTGCATTTGTGACCAATCCACTGCAGTCCTCCCCCTCCATCATTTATTTATCTCTCTTCTTAAGAAATAACAAGTTCCTTCCCCTGCATCTCTGTGAAGAGCTCAAGCAATTCTATTCGGATTGCTATAGCCCTCATGTTGGTGTGGATATTTTGTAAATTTGATCTTCTTTCTGTGCCCATGATTGACCTGTTTTTGACCTGTTTGCATGCGAGCGCTCTCAGTATAAACCAGAAATAAAGGGTGGATATTCATAGAGTTAGGAAGACTCCATGGAGGTGAAAAAATGTTGGGCTGGATTCAATTTCAAGATTCCCATCACTCCCTGGCAGTGCCCTGGCAACGGTTGGCACGGCCAGATTGGCAATGATGGGGGGCAAATGCCGGTGATGATGTAGGCCTGGGGGGCGGTTTTCCGGTGATGATTTTTGCAGGGGACTGATGAGGAGAGCCTCCAGACCTCTGTGATATGGGCTGGGGGCTGTTTGATTGCAGTGCTGGTTGAGGTGCCCTAAAAGATGGCGCCTGATCTGTTTGGAGCTGGTTCCCGTCCAGGAGGCCTCATCTCACCAGAGTAACATCATAAAACACACCCACTCACTTTTCTTTGGCAAAGAGGCTGAAAATACCATGAGAAATCCCGCCGACAGTCGGCAGAATGAGCACCGTTTTTCTCACTGGAACTGGCACTTTGCCATTTTTGGTACGATTCCACCCAGAATCTGTACAGAACCAATGAATCCTACATTAAAATAGAATGTGTGAAAAATCTTTTAAAAATAACATTCATTCCTAACTTTCTGTTTTCTTAAAAAAAAACTTTTCACTTCAACTCGTTAAAAGTGTCAATCATCCAGTCCATTTAAATTATCTATGGCAGAAACTGCAAGCACTTGAAATCTCATTATCGTGTGTAAGTCAACATTGTGCAATTGACAGAATAGGTCTTAGAGCAAGAACTATCAATCAAGCATTCTTTGCTGAGAGTCCAGACATCCATTCAATTGTTGAAAAAGATACTCACCAGGAAAAACATTACTCGCTTGAAAGCTCTTGCTCTGTGGCTGCCTCTTTTAGGGGCAGCAGGCTGACTTCAGTTACTTCACCCTACCTCTGGAAAGAAAATCCCATCCTTGTTGGTGCTTATTGTCAAGATAGGCCAAGACCGAAAATTTACTGTCTCCCATTACCCATATCTAGGATGAAAATTCAGCCCACAGTCTGTGGATATTAATAGAGTATGGAAGAAATTTGAAAAGAAAAAAATGACAAATGGTTAGGTGGTATAAAGTCAGCATTGCTCCATTTTCTATTCCGTTATTAAAATTGTGAACAATGTCACAACACGCTAGGACAGTGCACGGTCAATTCCAGCCCTACTTAACCCTGAGTCGCAACACGGTTGAAATTAACTATTATTTTAAACTAGCCGAAGGCCTTCGACTGCCCAAAAACTACAGTCACCAAGTTGGTAAATTTAAACACAATTAACTTTATTATTACAATAACTATAGTTAAATAGGCAACAAATAGAACTAGTTAACTGATATTGAATCTTTAACACCCCTCCCTTTTACCTTGCCCCACCCTCTACACACATGGAAAAACAAACACAGAGGGGAAAGAAGTGTATAAAATAATGATGAAAGTAAAAGGGTCTTTGTTTCAGATGGATGTCTTCCAGTTAATTTGTTTCTTCAGACTCGGCGTTCAGATGGATGATATATTTTCTTTCAGTTTGTAATGGTTTTCATTTTAGACTCACAGAAATAGCAAGCAGCCAGCATTTGAGAGAGATACAGCTTCTTTCAGATCTAGAAGCTTCTGCCTTCAGACAGTAGGCAGCAGAGCAGAGAGAGAGAGAGAGCTGCTTCCACCTTCAGGGTTTAGTGGCTTCTCCTGGGTTCTCCCCAAAAGCCCGACCTGACAGGAACCGATTGCTGTCGGTTGCTGGGCAGAATATTGCCCCAGGCCAATCCGTTGGCCACCATCCAGCCAATAGAAACAAACCCCTCCAATCTCTTGGGTGCCACAAAGTCTGTGTTCTACCCAAAATACAAAACTTTATAACACAGTGTACAATTTTGACACTTTGAGTTCTTCATGTCTCCATTAACGATCCATGGACTAAAAATGATAAAGGCCAAATAAAAGGAATACAATCCAAGGGAATCAACAGGAAGGGCCCTTACAACAAGGAAATGTCTAATGAGACCAAGAAATCAAATCATGAAAAACCATTGCACAGGTACAAAAAGCAATTGAGAAGACTGATGGAATGTTGGCCCTTTTTCTCAAGGGAGCTGGAATATAAATAGGGGAAAGTTGTGTTTGTGTTGTATAAAGTCCCCATCTGAAGTACTGTGTCAGTTTTGGGCATGAATCTCATGAATGATATTCTGGGCTGAGTAACAACGTTGATTCACCAGAATTAAACCAGTACCTGAAATGATTAAATTAACAGGACAGGTTTCATAACTTGATTTGTATTCCCTTGAGTGTAGATGATTAGGGGATTATTGAATTAAGGTATTTGGAATAATAAAAGGATTCAAACGGATAGTTAGAGTGAAACAATTTTTTTTAGTGAGGGAGTCGAGAGCAGGAGGGCATGATCTTAAAATTCAAGTCAGGTGTTTAGGTGTAAAATCGGGCAGCAATTCTTTCCCACATAAAAGTTACTAAAGTCAGGATTTTTCCCTCTCAGAAGACTGGATCAATTTAAATTTTCCAAGAATGAGATTTTTGGTTATCAAAGGATTTTGGTGGAAGAAACTGGATTGGACTGAATAACTGTTGTTATGGAAATCTATACATGGTATTCAGGCCTCTTGATGTTGGTTGAGCTAAAAAGTAGTTAAGTAGTCTCAAAGAACATCAGAGGCATCTTCAACTCTATCCAGGTGCCAGGCAAGAGGATATGCTTTCAATCTGGTTTTGTGCTCCCGCAGTCTTTAAAAGTTTACAGCTGCATAGTAGCTAACGTAACTTCAGACAGTCTATTTTGATGCTGGTAACTGGAGCGCTTCATTGATGTCAAAGGGAGAAATATCCCGTAAAGTGAGAACATCCCTAAGCACTTTAGAGCCAGTGAAGTACAGGCGGACATTCTCCATTCTGGGACTAAGTTTTATGGTGGAGATGGGGACAGATTATCTCCCTCTGCAGATGTTGATGGGAAATCCTATGGTATGTTGCAGTCCCGGCATTATTAATATGCAGTGAAGGTTTTCCCGATGTCGCATGGTGGGATAGGTTGCCCGGCGTACCCTCTGACGTATCTGGATGCCACATTTAAAAGGTTCCCGGAGATCTTCACTGTCAATACAAACTGCTTAGATGTCAGGAAGAGAAGGTGAAGGCCCCAGTGCCGAAGTTTAGTGATGGCTCCCTGCGGGTCCTCCTGGACCATGTTGAGAACCGAAGGAATGTACTCTATCTGGCCCATGGGAGGATACGTGGGCCACATGGGCCAGATTGTAGTCATACTTCACAACCCATTGCAGTATAGTATGGTTTAGAGACTAGTGCATTCACTTTACAATAGAGTGACCACTGTGTACCCCTTCAGCAATAAAGAACACAGCATGGAATGGTGGGGGGAGGAAAGGGGATGGGGGGGGGGGGATGGGCTTGGGTACAGAGGGAACCAACATCCTCCGCAAATCACATGCTTGCCTCTGTCTGAGCCTTCTCCGTGCACATGGGCAGGTTCAGCACTCTGGAGGGAACTGACACACAACCCTTCAAGACAATGAGCAGCATAACAATGCCTTCCTGCTTTCCACTCAACCCTGCATTATCATAAGAGTGGAAGTATGAGAGCTGAACATCAAATTGCAGTATACAAATGGATGCAACATACAACTCCTCTGAATCCATCTTTTGTGTTGTCTTTGAGAAGGAGAAAATGAGGCACAACCATAAAGATGGGAGAAGATAGAAGGAGGGGCACCCACACCTGAGGCTTCTCACAGAGTTTAAAGAGAGGGCTGCTCAGCTGGTAGGCGTGAGCAGGACCGGATACTTTCTGATGGGGAGCTTGGATTTGGACGTAAGGATCTATCTGTGGTATTGAGACCAGTGAGTTAAATGTGCCTCCATGATGGAATAAGATCATGCTGTCACTTTATCACCTCTCACACTTTTTGGTGCCAACAGGAAGAGGCCAAGGCTCAAGGATCAGGACTCCCTGTCAGGCCTCAGCAGAAACCCGAGAACAATGAGGAGCTAGATGAGAGGAACAGAGGGGAAATGTTCACCTGCAGAGTGATCACGGCAGACACCTGCTCCCTCTACCAGCCCAGGGACATACATCGCAGTAGTTATTAGTTCTATCTTTGCAAGTATCTCACAATCTGATGATCACTACATGAACACATGTCTACAGCAGGTTCATCCAAGCTCCTGGAACTCGGAGGACTGGTGGAAAAAAGGCATCTGCAAGGTTTGAGCCCTTGTAAGCCTTTGGAATTGACCTTCCAACTAACGATGGAGGTTCAGCAAGAACATAGAACATTCAGTGCAGAAGGAGGCCATTCGGCCCATCAAGTCTTCACCGACCCACTTAAGCCCTCACTTCCACCCTATCCCCATAACCCAATAACCCCTCCTAACCTTATTGGTCACTCAGGGCAATTTATCATGGCCAATCCACCTAACCTGCATGTCTTTGGACTGTAGGAGGAAATCGGAGCACCCGGAGGAAACCCACGCAGACACGGTGAGAATGTGCAGATTCCGCACAGACAGTGACCCAGCAGGGAATCGAACCTGGGACCCTGGCGCTGTGAAGCCACAGTGCTATCCACTTGCTGTGCAAAATCTGGTAGAGGTGTTGGAAACCTTCAACAGAGTGGCACATGCATCGGAGGAGTCCGTCCACCTGCTCTCCAATGAAGTGATGCCCACATGTGCAGGCATCGAGGTTACCATGGGGAAGATGCCATGAAAAACCTGGTCTGACAGGATGCCCCATTTCTGCTGGAGATATACACGGACTTGCACTCCATTGCGGTGGCAACGTGAAAGTGGTATGAGACACTGCAATATCCTTAACCCTCATCCAGCTGCCCTTCCGACAAGGAGTCACGTTGGGTATCCTTTGGAAGGAGGAGTGGCAGCTGAAATCCTAGGTCACCGACTCTGGCATCACAGAGGTTGTCGCACCTTCCAAATCCCATTTGCCTGTGATCAACCCCGTCCTCTGTCAGGGCAGAGAGAGCAGTTGGCACCAGAGGAGGGCAGCCAAAGGAACCCTTAGCCCTCCAGAGATTGGCTGCTAAAGTCATAGAAGGCAACAGGACCAACTAATCAACATTCATGCTGAGGGCATTGGGGGAGTGCCAAGAAGAAGTAGTCGGCTGTGGAACATTAGGACTTTTTCATTACAACATGGCTGCTCAAATAAAAACACGATTGTCACAATTATACCTTCTGCAAGTATAATCACTATCATTGCTATAAAATCTTTATTCAGTGTGGTTCTTGAGGTTTAGCAAATGCCACCTGCCCCAACTTCATAACCTCTCCTGCGCACTCCCTACCACACCACCTCCTCCCCCCTCCACCCCAGCCTATCATTCGAGGGAGTCTGCAAAGAGAAGGTTATGCGGCAGGTCCTCTGTGCAATCACTCTCCCACACATACTGAACCTTCATCCATCAAAGTCTTCTATCCTAGCAGCTCTCTAGCATTGTCAATACTATCTGCTGGGGTTCCTTTTCAGTTGTCCAGCTGAGATGATTTGCATCTCCACCCATCCACTGAGCCAAATCACATGCAGCATCTGTGCTCATCCAACACAAGGCTCTGCTTATTTCCAACGAGACCAGCATGGTTGTTGTAACCTTGTTCTTGCACTCTTACATATTTCCCCTCTCCCATTTGCCCACACCCTTTCCCCCCATGATCACTGAACCCCCTGGCATTACCTTTGACCTCTCCCCTTTTACCTTCCAACTCAAACCCTTTCCCTTTGATAATGTCCAGGTCAATGTGCACATTCCCTTCCTGCCTGTGAACCCCATCCACGTATGCATTGACCTACCCAACCTCCTTCTGCCCAGTCCCCAACTCCGTGTCTACCTCCACGCCCCCACCAACAATCCTGGCCACCCCTTCATGCAACACTGTCACACCCTCCCACTATACCAGGTCCCTTTACCCCCAATAACTCTAACCATTCCCTCGTACCACACCCCCTGAATTTTCTCCCCAGGAGTCAGCATTACCTCCTACCTGTGAGCCCCTTCACCTACACGGAACACCCCCTTTTCACACATCTGTACACCACCCCCGCTCAACACATCTGGATGTAACTCACCCTGCTCCACATAGCTGGACAAAAGCTTACCTCTGCCACGTACCCTGACAAAAGCCTCCCGCGCCCAACATCATACACCTGGATTTACACCCCATTCCCAATAATCCCTCTCCATTCAAGAACTGCTGCCTTTCACCCTGCAATTTGTGGATCCAACCCCATGGCAAAGTCCCTGGAAGAAGGAACGTTCCCATGGGGAATTCACTGGAAGGCGGCCCCCTGCCTGGGCAAGGTTGCTGCTTGGAGAACTCCCACCATCTGGACATCGGAAGGGACCATATGGATGAAACTCTACCCACCCTCTGCTTCACATGTTGCTTTAGGATCCAGTAGCTGGAGGCCTACAACTTCTTTTTTCTTGAATGCCGGCAAGCTGACCAAGACGCTTCATGTAGGTCCGACTTTTGCACGCCAAATTGGTCCAGATCAGGCATGAAGGGAAAAGATTCCAGTTGGGCTTTTATCTGCATCCCATTAGCAGGATGTAAATTGGTTTACCGTCAGTCTCTCCTGGGAATCTTGATCCGTTGTGACGGGCAGTATTGGAAGATCTCACTGTCATTTTCATGCCGGTGTAAATCTGGTTTTTGGACCTCCTGTGAAATTCTACCCCTCCCCCCTCTGCCATTGATCCCGCCGACGAGGGCATGGAAGAATTCCGTCCTGTGTTTTTGAAGTGTCACTATTGTAATGCAAGAATACAACAACCAACTTGCTCTTCGCAGAGTCCCAAAAATAGCAATATTGATGTTGAAGGATAAATATTGATCAGAAGACCTTGGAGAACATCCTTCCTGGTCTTCAATTATGTACCATTGTATTTTTTACATGCATTTGAGTGGACAGGTGAGGCCTTGGTATAGCATTTCATTCAAAATGAAATACTTCTGACAATGTAGCACTCCTTCAGTATTTTACTGTTCAAACGTCTGACCTAGAAGTAAGAGTGCGACCATGGAACCAATCCTGACATTCTAATTCCAATCTCCCTTTGGCACATTGTGAATGTAACTTCAGGGACTTCAGCATCGTGATGCTAGGTCCTCTTTATTTACATATAATGGAAGTAATTGTCTATAGAATTGCAGGAAGGCCCAGTTCCAATTGTAAATTACAGCTATGATATTGGTGGAACTGGGAACCAGAGACATCAATGGGAAATTACTTTATATTCAATTTAAGCCCCAGAAATACCAGCACAAACTAGAAAAAGCAGCCTCTTATTGGTATTCTGATGGTTGTGTTTAAGTGCATTCCCACATACAACACTTGGCAACCCCAAACCCTATTTTATATGGGCAAGTTTATAACCTATGCAGTTCTGGTGTAAATTTAGGTAACTATCTAATGTGATTGAAACAGTTGTTATAAAACTGAATTGGGAATTGGATGACCTCTCCCAACATCTGGTGGAAATCCACCAGGAAAATTAAATATACTACTGGAGATCTGACTTAACCACCCAATTAGTTACACCTTTACTTGAGGAGCTACAATCAAGTCTACTTCAGTCTTTACTTGATGGCCATATCTATGCGCATAACAGCCACTGCCACTAAAGAAAGATTAGAGGCAGGAATAGATTCTAGCAACATCATCTTCTACTTAAACAATAAACAATCTTGACATAAAACCCTCCTCCAGACTAGTTTATATCATTCTTTTAAAAGTTACAAATATGTTCATTCTTGTTTTTCACTGCACAATTCAAAGAATTTAAGGTGTTTTACGTTGAACATTGTACGCACATTGACACAGTGAAGCTATAATTCAATTCATGAAAACCGAGGACTAAGTTACATTTTTCAATTCCCGTTACACCATCTGCTTTTCATTTGGAATGCTCTTGCTAAAATTCAATGCAAAATTAAATTTGTCCTACATTGTCTATTAACGATGCAGTGAAGTCTCGGGTTGTAAGGGAATATTACTAACAATTGGAAGACGTTTAGTAGAAGTCTTCATGAAACTGATTTGGACATGAGTATAAAATAATTTTACAAGTATTTATTCATTTTTTACATGAAGTCATAATATACAATGAATCGATGATTGTTAATCTAATGGCTCCCATTGTTTTCCTTACACACTCTTCTGATTTGTATTTTTAATTTGTTTTACTTTTGGTTCTATTAAGCAGTAGTTTTCGCACTAATTGCTTTCTTTCATTTTATAGCTTTTCGTTTATTATTTTGTGTTAATTATTTCTGCAGTTATTTTTATTTCACTTACTTTATAACGTGTCATCTCTTCACTCCATCTGCTACCCGCCTCTGCTACTATTTTCTTTCCTGTTAACTTTTTAACACGGTTACTGTGTTAGCTTTCAAGGGTGGAATTTAGAATCCACAGGGAATGCAGATTCAAAGAAATAAAAGAGCAACAGGTCAAAGGTGGGAAGATAAAATAATGAAGTGGAACAATGACTGAGGCAAAGAAAGAAAGGAAGAGCCTAACAGAGCAATGCCAGAAAAGGAAGAATGTGCAGACCTGTGCCAAGGCCAGAAGAAGGAAGAAAATGTCTGCAGTGAGGCTGGACTACAGCCAATGGAAAAAGGAAACAGAAGATGATGGAGTTGGGCCAAAAGATAAAGACAGAAAGGATGCTGGATTGTGTTACGATTTGGGAGAGGAAGAGAATCGGGGAACTAGGACAGAGCTCAAATTGGAAAGAAAAGAAAGAGCAGGTCAGGAACATATAATAAAAGGTCATGGCCAGCCCAAAGGTAAAGGTGAAGATTGGACAAACCTGAAAGAATATAATGCAGTTTTAAGAAGATGAGTATAAATAACAAAGGGAATCAAATTAAAACAGTGTCTGGTGTGTTTGTGCAAATATAAAGCGAAGGACTGCGATTATTTAGTAAATGAATATTTATTTTGGGGAGGAGGGATGAGAGATCTGATGAAAAAGAAGTGAAGTTGGAGTAAATTATGATGAATGCCACCATCAACATTGTTTTAGTGTAAATATCTTACAAAAACACTTGATCGAGGCATGATCAGAATAGACAATTCCAAAATACAAGATATGGGAAAGGGTAACAAAAGGTTTTATTAAAGAAGTGAGACTTAAAGAGGGCCCTGAACGGGGAGAGAGAAATGCGAATGCCAAAGGTTTTAGGGAATGGATTGCAGAGAATGAGGCCAAATGTATAGGGCGAAATTGCCCGCAAGGCCCGACGCCATCGTGAAACCTGGAGAGGTTCACGACGGCGTCGGAAGCCTCTCCCGGCCCCCTATTCTCCCCTACCCAGGGGGATAGGCGGGCCGTACCGGGAAACCCAGCGGCCGGGCCTTGACCCTGGCTTCAAGGCCCGGCGCGCCACGAATGACGCCGCGGCGGAGCCTAATGACGTCAGCCGCACATGCGCGGGTTCGACGGCTCAAACCCACACATGCGCGGTTGCTGTCTTTCCCCTCAGCCGCTCCGCAAGACGTGGCGGCTTGATCTTGCGGGGTGGCGGAGGGGAAAGAGTGCGTCCCTTTGAGACGCCGGCCCGACGATCGGTGGGCACCGATCGTGGGCCAGTCCCCTCCCGAGCACGGTCGTGGTGCTCGATCCACGATCCGCCCCCCCTAGGCCCACGGTGGCCCAGTGGTTTGCACTGCTGACTCACAGCGCCGAGGTCCCAGGTTTGATCCCGGCCCTGGGTCACTGTCTGTGTGGAGTTTGCACATTCTCCCTTCTTTCCGTGGGTTTCATCCCCACAACCCAAAGGATGTGCATGGTAGGTGGATTGGTCAATGCTAAAATTGCCCCTTAATTGGAAAAAATGAATTGGATACTCTTAAAACAAAATTTAATTAAAAAAACATAATTATAAAAAAATATAAATACAGAGCTTGCATTTTTCATGTTCCCATAATATCCCAAAGCATTTTGCGGCCAGGAAATAGTTTTGAGGTGTGGCCACTGTTGTAATGTAAAGAAACACGATAGCCAATTCACTTATAACGAGGTCCCAAATACAGGCATTAGGCAAATAATCAGATATTCTATTATTGTCATGTTGAATGCTGGTTGAGGGTTAAATCTTGGCCATAACACTGCGAGAAATATCTTGTGCTGGTCCACAAGTAGTGCCATAGGATCCATATTGTCTCCTTAAGAGGACAGTGTAATATCTCCCCCAAAATTAATGACTGCATCTTCCTCATATTGCACTGAAATATTAACCTAGGTTACGGTTGACAAATGTCAAACACAGATTATATCAGTGTAAATTGAACTCACAAAACTGGCATGCCTCAAGTCAAACCTGCATGTAGAGTTTCTGCTAACAATTTACTGCCACCTGGCCCCAATTTCTACCCACTCAGTCTTTATTGTTTCTGAATCTTTATAATCAGGTTCTGCCAGGTACCAACTGCAGTTTCCCAAGGCTTAATTCCAACTGTTCTATTTGAAGCTTCCTACACTTCTCCCATAACAACTCCCATTTCTTAGATAAACCCATCTTTCAGATGAGATGTTAACCATCTTGCTCTCTCAGATGGAGGTAAAGGTTCCCTCAGCACTACTTTGTCAAAAAACAGGGGTGTTATTCTGGTGTCCTAATCAATATTTATCCATCACCATCATTAAAAGATATAGGGGGAGATTCTCTAATATTGGGCTCAAGAGTTTGCGCCATCGTGAATGCCATTGCATTTCACAACGGCGCGAACCGGGCCCAGTTACGTACGATTCTGGCCCCGACAGGGGGACAGCATGGCGCTGGAGTCGTTCACGCCGCTCCAGCCTCCTTTCGCTGCGCCAAATGGGCACCGTGCCAACCCGCGCGTGCACAGTTGGGCCAGCTCCATCCTGCGCATACGCAGTTGGGCCGCGCCATCCTGCGCATGCGCGGGGGACTTCTTTAGCGCGCCAGCCCCGACTCAAGATGGAGTCGGTGTTCAGGGCCCAGCCGTGCCAGAAAGAAGGCCCGGGGGGGATAGGCCGGCCCACCTATTGGTGGGGCCCGATCGTGGGCCAGACCCTTTCGGAGGCCCCCCCCCCGGTGAAGGAGCCCCCCTTCTCCCCCACAGGCCGCCCCCCCGACCATTCCCGCAGAGTTCCCGCCGGCAGTGACCAGGGGTGAACGGCGCCGGCAGGACTCTGTCGTATCGGCGCGACCACTCGGCCCATCTGGGCCGGAGAATCAGCGACCGGCACCGCACCAAACGCGCTGACGTAAATGGCACCGATTCTCTGCACCTCGGAGAATCGCGCGCCGGCATCGTGGCATCGTGGCCCGGTTATTTGGTCATTATACCATTGCTTTTTGTGGGAGCTTGATCTGCACAAATTGGCTGCCATATTTTCTACTTGAAAATAATCACTTCAAAAGTATTTCTTTGGCTTTAAGGTGCTTTAGAATGTTTGGAGGTCATGAAAGATGTACACTCAGCATATATACCACATCCCTCTACCTCTCATTCTTTCTATCTCCATCTCCCTTCACCATCCCTGACCACCACGGCACGGTAGCACAGTGGTTAGCACGGTTGCTTCAGAGCGGCAGGGTCCCAGGTTTCAATTCCGGCTTGGGTCACTGACTGTTCCGAGTCTGCACGTTCTCCTCGTGTCTGCGTGGGTTTTCTTCCGGGTGCTCCGGTTTCCTCCCACGTGCTGTTACGTAATTTGGACATTCTGAATTCTCCCTCCGTGTATCCGAACAGGTGCTGGAATGTGGCGACCAGGGGCTTTTCACAGTAACTTCATTGCAGTGTTAATGTAAGCCTACTTGTAACAACAAAGATTATTATTATTATTACCATGACCGTTACTCCCCATCATCACTCCCCACTACCTCTTCCCCCTCCATCTCTCTTCCTCCCGCCATCTCTCTCCCCCACCATCTCTCACCCTCCATCAACTCCCCTCTGACCATCTCTGGTCCGCACCATCTCTCTCCCTCCCCATCCAAACTTCTTTGGATCACAAATATTGCGTTTATCTAGTCGAAAAGTATTTTTCTGGCACAAACCCACCTGTTTTATCGGATAGACACATTAAAGAGGAAAAGAGCTTGTACTGAAAATCTGAACAAAAGCAGAACATACTGGAAAATCAGCAAATCAATCAGCACTTGTGGGGAGAGCATTTTGGAGGAACTTAATTTCCAAACAACAATTCAGACAAAATATATTTTATGATGACTCAATATTCGATATCTGCATGTGTTTTATGAGGGACGTGTGAATTCATCTAGTGAACAGATAGCCATCTGCTGTGAGCATGATCCTTTGTGTTAGCCTAATTATCAAATCCATTATGGTTAAAGATGGCTCTGCAGTTTTGAACCAATACCTCTCTGAAGCAATTTATGCAGAAAAGCTTTTATGTGTGTCAAGTAGGTGCTGAGAGCCTGACAATTGGCCCTGGAGGGTAAAAGTCTAAAATCGAATTCTAAGCACCAATGTTTATCTGTGAAGAAATCCCACTTGGGAATTTTGTCAAATTATAATTACAAGGCCTGTTTCCAAATAGCTGCTGTCAAAGAACAGATTCCATAATCAAAACCAGTATCTGGGAACTACACCTGAAATGTTAACTCATTTGTTCTCTCCACAGATGGTATCTGACCTATTGAGTCCTTCCAGCATCATCTGCATGTGGCTAAGAGATGTTGACACAACTAAATGTACTCTGTAACATTTCCCTAGTATGCCAACAGCCCAATGATGAGGGAGTTGATACAAGCTATATTAATACGATTTTTTTAAAAAAGTACCGTACATATATATTTTTTGTAACTTAACCATTGCTTTTAAAATATATTCTGCATTTTTTTTATTTTGTTAATTTAGTGTAACTTATTATAAATCAGGAAGGTGATGATCTGTTTTTACCAGATTGCATTTTTACTGATTTATAATAACAATTCTGGACATAATAACCAAAATACAGAATGTATTTGAAAAGCATGGGAGGTCTCGTGGCGTAATGGGTAGTGCTCTTGCCTCTGAGCCAGAAGCTCATTGGCCGAGTCCCACCGCAGGACTTAATGGCCAAGGAAGGTGTGGTCATAACGCGGCCAATCAAGTTGAGTAAAACAACCTGCAAAATCTTTCCAACCAGCCAATGGCAGGCGGTAACACCGGGAGAGATTCCTGGTCAGCCAGGCTTGATCCGGAATGGCACCTCTCAAGCTATATGCCTCTGGCGACAGGGTTCCGGGAAAAGTCAGCTATGGAATCAGATGAAAGTCTGCCTTGTGAAGAGAAACAACAATTAGAAAAGCAAAGGTTGGATACAAACAATCTATCTGAGTGGTACGTTTTCTTAATTTACCTTGTATCAATCAGTTATAACTCGCACGGGTCTCACGGGGTAGGGATGATCCTCTACCCCGTGGACTTGCAGAGTACGAGCTCCCCTGATAAGGGGGCGGGGAAGTTCCTTTCGAACTGAGCTACCACATTGGCTCCCTTGCACCTCCTTCTGGAAAAGGATCACATAGGGACTTGGGGCTGGCCACAGGAAGCAGCTTTTCGGTGGGTAAAAGGGCAGTTGTCACCTTCTGGGTTACTCACACATTACAATCCCACCAAACCCTTACCCATCACATGCTATGCTTCCCCTTATGGTATTGGGGGTGTTGTAAATGGAAGACGGAAGAGAACGACTGACAGCTTTCGCCTCCCGCATATTGGCTGCAGTGGAAAAGTGTGTGCAGATAGACGAATCAGACTACAGAAGGGAGATCGATCTCTTGGTTGCATGGTGCACCAAAAACAACCTCTCACTAAATGTTGGAAAGACCATGGGCGGGATTCTCCGACCCACCTCCGCCGGGTCGGAGAATCGTCGGGGGGGCGGCTTGAATCCCGCCCCACCGCCCCGGTGCCGGCTGCTGAATTTTCCAGCGCCGGCATTTTGGCGGGGGCGGGAGCTGTGCCGCTCCAGTCGGCAAGCGCTGGCAGTGCCCCCCCCCCAGTGATTCTCTGCCCCGCGATGGGCCAAGCGGCTGCCCTTTATCGGCAGGTCCCACTGCTCTAAATCAAACCAGGTCTGTACCGGCGGCACCTGGCTCTACGGGCGGCCTGCAGAGTCTTTGGGGAGTTGTGAGGGGGGGGGGGGGGGGGGCACAGTAACCTGGCCAGCGATCGGGGCCCACCGATCCGCGGGCGGGCCTGTGCCGTGGGGGCACTCTTTCCCTCCACGCCGGCTACGGTCAACCTCCGCCATGGCTAGCGCGGAGAACTCCCCTACGCATGCGCTGGGATGACGGCAGCACATGCTGGCGCTCCCGCGCATGCGCCAATTCGTGGCTGGTGAGGCCCTTCTCCGCCAGCTGGCACGGTGCCAACCCCGCCGGCGCTGGCCTAGCCCCTGAAGGTGCGGAGGATTCCGCACCTTCCGGGCAGCCCGATGCCGGAGTGGTTCAGGCCACTCCTCGACGTCAGTACGGCCCGCCCCGCCGGGTAGGGGATAATCCCGCCCCAACGCACTGATTATAGACTTCAGTAAGCGTAGAACGACCCCCCCTATGTCAATGGCTCTGAAGTAGAGATGGTCGATAGATTTAAGTTCCTGGGGGTCACCATCACCAGCAGCCTGTCCTGGTCCACTCACGTTGATGCAACAGTCAAGAAAGCCCAACAACGTCTCTACTTTCGACGGAAGATAAAGAAATTCGGCATGTCTGTGTTGACTCTCGTAAACTTCTACAGGTGTACCACAGAGAGCATCCTATCCAGCTGCATCACAGCTTGGTATGGCAACTGCTTGGTCCAAGATCGCAACAAATTACAGAGTGTGGTGAACTCAGCCCAGCGCTTCACACAAGCTTGCCATCGTCCCAGTGCTTCTGTCCACACCTCCCGCTGCCTCAGAAAGGCAGACAGCATTGTCAGAGATCCCTCACACCCAGGCTTTGCCCTGTTCCAGCCCCTTCGGGCAGATACAGAAGTCTGAAGACCCGCACATCCAGACAGAGGAACAGCTTCTTCCCCACAGTGACTGGACTCCTCAAAGACGCTCCCTAAGACTGACCTGTTCCCTGGAAGAACACTGTTCACGATGCCCTGTACTGCTCTTGTTTGGCCCTTGTTCCGCACTGTAACCAATCACTATTTGTTGACGTACCATTTGTCAATGTTCTTTGTTGATTATTCTCTTTTTCTACTGTGTACGTACTGTGTACGTTCCCTCGGCCGCAGAAAATTTTTTTCACTGTAGTTTGGTACATGTGACGATAAATCTCAATCAATCAAAAAGGCCTAGCGGTGGTGGTCATCCTGAAACGCTTTCATCAGCATACCTGTGGCCGCCATTGTTTTGGATCATATATCTTTACTTGGACTTTTGAGAAACGGTGAAACAATTCCACCCATTGCTTCCGCGCATCCAATGCTGGGCCCTAATACTCGCCAATTGCAAGTATTCTTTTCAGTGGAGACCAGCGACTCAAATTGTAAATGCAGATGCTCTGAGCCAGTTGCCTTTACCGACTGGCCCCTTGTCAGCCTCCATGATGGTCGAGGTGGTCGCAGCCCTGAATTTCATGGAATCTTTGCCTGTCATGGCATCACGGAACCGTGAATGGACCCAGACGGACCTGATCCTTTCCAAAGTTTGACACTTGGTTTCATATGGGGGACAGCATTAACAGCTCTGAGGCGGGTTGAAGACATTTTTCTCTAAGCTGTCTGAATTTAGTGTAGAGTATGGTATCCTGCTGTGAGGTACATTGTGTGTCGTCTCAGACAAGGGGCAGAGTTAATTCTGAAAGACCTCTACCACAGTCAACCAGACATGTCCGAGATGAAAATGCTGGCACGCAGTTACGTATGGTGTCCGTATCTCGATGCAGATATCAAGGCGTTGGCCCAGCAATGCTCTGTTTGCCAAGAATATCAGAAGCCAGCCACACCCATGCATCATTGGGAATCGCCAGGCTGGCCGTAGGTGTAGCTTTGCCGACTTTGCTGGTCCTTCTCTGAGATCCATGCTTCTATTGGTAGTTGATGCACATTCAAAGTGATTTGAGGAACATAAGATGGTGGGAATAATGTCCCGGGCAACCATCGGGAAGTTGCGTTTATCATTTTGCACGTACGGCCTTCCTGAAATGCTTGTCACTGATAATAGTACAGCTTTCATTAGTGAGCAGTTCTCTGGTTTTCTGAAGGCAAATGGGGTGCGGAATATTTGTACCGTGCCGTACTACCTGGCTCAAAATGGTTTAGTGAAGTGAGTGATGCAAACGTTTGAGAAACAATCGACGGGATTGTTAAGTGTTCACGTACATCACAATCAGAAGCAGCAGGGGCATTGGCATTCTTGACATTGATCTTCCACGCATTTTGTACCAGGTGACACAGTGTTTGTATGAACCTTTGCTGATGGTGTACAGTGGGTCTCCGGCATTATCCCCCGCCAAATAGGGCCTGTATTCTACCAAGTGCAAACCAAAGGTCATACATTGAAAAGGCACCTCGACCATCTTGGATCCAGGAGACAGCTTCTTCGGAAAGTTGCTTGACCTCGGAACCTTTGTCCAAAACTGCCTCTGTCACCTGATCAAGCCACCTGATCAAGTCTTCAAAGACTTCTGCCAGGACTGAATCTGCAGGCCTCCACGGGACCCCAAGGGGGTCAGGGCACCCAGATGACTGAGGTTGCTGACTCGGACTCTGAAATGGAACCACAGTTCCAATGGGGAACTGTTGGATCAGCAGCCTCTGGAACTGGAGCCACCATGATGTTCATGCCAGAGGTGGCGTTCGCTCTCGAGACATACACCACTTGATGCCCAGCCGAATGTCAAGAGGAACTGGCGGCCTCCCTCACCATGATATTCGGAGGATTCTTCAGACTTAGGGTTCAAAGGATGTTATAACCTGGGTCTTACGGAGTAGGGATGATCCACTACTCTGTGAAGCTTGCAGGATACGAGCTCCCCCGATAAGGGGGCGGGTGACCTTTAACTAAGGCCACGTGCCTGTGTATAAATGGAGTCGGTCAGTCAGGCATCGACTGGAGAAGACCCAGGAGGGAACTACTAGAGCTGTGTATATAGTTAATGTGTTAAATAAAATATGTCTTTTTTCTCTACAGCTCAGTGTGGACTCCTTTTTTTGCCCCTTACAAAACAATCCCTTCTTATTAGTTTATTGCATACGAGGGAAATGTTATAGAGTATATTCCAGTTGTGTCAAAACATTTTAACCAAAGGCACAAAATGCTGGAAACACTCAGTAGGTCAGATACCGTCTGTGGAGAGAACAAATGCATTAACATTTCAGGTGTAATTCCCAGATACTGGTTTTGATTATGGAATCTGTTCTTTTGACAGCAGCCATTTGGAAGCAGGCCTCGTAATTATAATTTGACAAAATTCCCAATTGAGTTTTCTTCACAGATAAACATTGGTGTTTAGAATTCGATTTTGGACTTCTACCCTCCAGGGTCAATTGTCAGGTTCTCAGCACCTACTTGACACATAAAAGCTTCTCTGCATAAATTGCTTCAAAGAGGTATTGGCTTGAAGCTGCAGAGCTATCTTTTACCATAATGCAGTTGATAATTAGGTTAACACAAAGGATTGTGTTAATAGCAGGTGTCCATCCATTCACATGATAGATTTGTGCATCCTATCCTCATAAAGCAAATGGAGATGTCAAATATTGAGACACCATAAATATTTTTGGGAGCTAAGTACTTCAGGCTGCAGAATCTTTAGAAAAGACAGGGAAATTGATAAAGGAGCAGATGTAGCGATATTGATTAAAAAAAAACACTAACAGCAATAGAAAGAGGATTTCAATGATGGGATCAGGTTGTGGAAACAATGACTAGGGTTAAGGAACAATAAAAAGATGCAAGGCTCAGGTAGAAGTTGTTGGCAGATCACACGATAGTAATGTCATACAGAGATGTGTAAATATAGGAAACATAGCAACAAAAATGTGGTTATAATGGCAGATTTAATTTTCACATCAACTGGGGGATGCAGAACAGCTCAAGTAGTAAAAACTTGATTCCTAGAACATATTCTGGAGACTTGTGTAGAACAATATAATTAAAACTCAACAAGGAAACAGGACATACAAGATTTGATGATCAGTAATGAGTCAAAATTAGTTAACAATCTGATTGTGAAGGACCATGGACTGGATTCTCCGACCCCCCACCGATTATCCAGCCCGCGATGGGCCAAAGTCCCGCTGCTGTCATGCCCATCCCGCCAGCGGGAATCAAACCACCTCCCTTACCGGCGGGACTGGTGGCGCGGGCGGGCTCCACGGTCCTGGGGGGGGGGGCCGGAGCACGGGGCTATCTGGCCCTGCGGGCTGCACCCACGGTGGCAGGCCCGCGATTGGGGCCTACCGATCGGCCGGCGGGCCTGTGCCGCGGGGGGCACTCTTTTCCTTCCGCGTTGGTCATAGCACTCACGATGGCGGATGCGGAAGTGACCCCTCCCCTGTGCATGCGCGGGGATGACATCAGCAGCCGCGGACGCTCCGGCGCATGCGTGGACTTCCGACGACCGGCTAAGTCCCTTCAGCCCCGGCTGGCGTGGTGCCAAAGGCCTTTCCCACCGGCCGGCGGGGCGCCAACCACTCCGGCGCGGGCCTAGCCCCACAAGGTTAGGACTTGGCCCCTAAAGGTACGGAGAAATCCGCACCTTTGGGGCGGCCCGATGCCGGAGTGGTTCACGCCACTCCATCCCGCCGGGACCCCCCGCCCCGCCGGGTAGGGGAGAATCCCGGCCCACATTGCAAAAGTGACCATAATGTGATTGAATTTGGATTTGATTTGCGAAGCGCCACAAAGCTAGGTTTCAAATTTAAGCAATGCAAAATTCGAAACGCTGAGAAATAAAACGATTACAGTAATCGGGTCGGAACTGTTAATGATTAAACCCAAGGATAAATAGTGTGAAGTATTTTGCACAATACCAATCTAGTACATATCTCTAAAATACCCAATGCATGCTCTACTTTAAGGCTATAAATAAAATCAAAGACAGTATCAAACAAAAAGAAAAGGCTGATACAAAGACAACAGGCGGAAATTTATGCCCCCACCATTGGTGGAAACCCTGGTAGACTGGAGCACTAAATTTGGCATTGTGGAAAATGTCAGGTTTTCGCCAGTGGGAGTGTCACAGCTCATTCATTTTGCGTCCCTCCAACAGATATTTGAGGGAGCTCAACCCTTAGAGGGATGGTCCCTCAGTGATAAGGGGCATCCCCAGAAGAAATAGTTAATGATGCACGTTTGTCAGCAACAGAGTGTAACTGAGGAGGTACAATGCAGCACATTCACCCACAAGGCCCTTAAGAGAGCAGACTATTGGCCTCTTAAAGGTGCTTTACAGACATTTAGACTGGTCAGGCAGAGTTGTCCAATACGCACTGCAGAAAGTGTCCCACATCACCATTGTTTGCTATGGCCTGAACAATTTTATGCTGCAAAGAGGGGATGCATTTTATCAGGGGGAAATGGAGGAGCTAGATATCTTCTCACTCGAGGAGGACTTGGAAGGGGATAAACCTGCAGAGGGCTGAATGTGATCAGCACTCAACTAGCGTATATCCTTAAGCAGCTGCACATAGTGCAATCCTTTCAACCATGGTGGCAACAAGTCCGTGCCCATGGCATTCTTCAAGAGTTAAAACACCACTGCACATATGGGCTCGGATTTTAAGAATGGCCAGTGCCAAGAGTCAGCACCAAACACGCATCCGCCAACTCTCAAATTCCCACTGCTATTCAAGGCTCATATGAGTGTTGATTGGCAGTGGATGGGACTTACATTCCCCCCTTGGAAGGAAGTCCCACCCACCAAAACTGTTGACCAATCTGATTGCCCAACATGCCAGGCACAGCCACTGTAGTAATCAGAAATGGTTCTGCAGTGCTCTGGCTGGAACTAAGTTCCAGGACCATTGAAAAGGTAGGTCCAAAGGGCAGCACGGTGGCGCAGTGGATAGCACCACTGCCTTACGGCACCGAGGTCCCAGGTTCGATCCGTGTGGAGTTTGCACATTCTCCCCGTGTTTGCGAGGGTTTCACCCTCACAACCCAAAGATGTGCAGGGTAGGCGGATTGGCCACGTTAAATTGCCCCTTAATTGGAAAAAAATTAATTGGGTACTCTAAATTTATTTAAAAAAAGAAAAGGTAGGTCCTGTGGGCAGGAGGATAGGATATGCTCTGAGGGGTTGGAAGTGGGGTGATAGTGGCTTCGAAGTTGGTGGGAGGCTGCAGCTCCAACAGCCCAGGAGAGAGAGAGCACCCCAACCCTGCGGAAGCCTTCAAACCGAGGCCCCCCATTCCAACCAAGGTGGAGAATATGTTTTTGGCAGTTGCCCACCCAACCCACAAAGGGCCTTAATAGGGTGGGTTTCCTGCCTGAGATCTTGCCCGCCCAAGCATTAAATTGCACCTAGGTTTGGGCAGGCGGGTTACCTGGGGGAATCCCTTCCATTCAATTTATGTTTCCCCCCTCCTGCCTGTCTAGAACCACCTTGGGGAAGCGCAAAATTCGACCATGGTTGCACTCATGCCAATTAATAGAATGTTTTCATTTATTGCAAGGGGAATTAAATGCAAGATTAGGGAGGTTATGCTTCAGTTATCTGGAGTATTGTGCACAGTATTGGTCCCCTTATTTAAGGAAATATGTAAATGTGTTGGAAGCAGTTCAGAAAAGGTTCACTAGATTAATACCTGGAATGGGTGGGTTGTCTTGTGAGGAAAGGATGGACAGGCTAGGCTTGTATTGTGTGGAGTTTAGAAGTGAAAAGCCTCTAGTCGCCACATTCCGGCGCCTGTTCAGGTACACAGAGGGAGAATTCAGAATGTCCAAATTACCTAACATATAAGCCCTTAATTACCCCTTGCTATTAAGTCTATTCCTGTAACCAATTTTATAGCTATTTTCAAGTTTATAGAAGGCAGGGAAAGTGAGGAAGTTTCAGAAGATAAAGGAGTTAGATAAAAACTTGCATTTACATAGCAATTTTAACAGTCTCAGGATATACCTAAGCAATTCACAGCCAATGTATTATTTTTAAGTTCCTTTGTTTGCAAACAATTGCAGTAAACACCTTATTCACAACAAATGGGAACTATAGGGCAGCACGGTAGCATAGTGGTTAGCACAAATGCTTCACAGCTCCAGGGTCCCAGGTTCGAATCCCGGCTTGGGTCACTGTCTGTGTGGAGTCTGCACGTTCTCCCCGTGTGTGCGTGGGTTTCCTCCGGGTGCTCCGGTTTCCTCCCACAAAGATGTGCGGGTTAGGTGAATTGGCCAGGCTAAATTGCCCTCAGGGTCCAAATTACCCTTAGTGTTAGGTGGGGTTACTGGGTTATGGAGATAGGGTGGAGGTATGGGCTTGGGTAGGGTGCTCATTCCAAGAGCCGGTGCAGACTCGATGGGCCGAATGGCCTCCTTCTGCACTGTAAATTCTATGAAATCTATGAAATATGCCAGGACACCAAAGAACACTCTACTCTTCTTTGAATAGTGCTTTGGGATCTTTTCATGTCAATTTGAATCTGCAGAGGGGTCTCATCTATTACCCCACCTGAAAGACAGCATCTTTAATAACACAAACCATCTCAATACTTCACTGAGCTGTCAGCCTGAATATGGGTTCAAGAAATGGAATGAAGCTTGAGCCCAAACTCAGGAGGTGAGAATGTTGTGATGAATCAAATTAAAACTAAAATGCAATAGATATACTTCTGATTAGTAAATTATACAATGTAGTCATAAAAATAGGAATGGAATATTAGATGGGATTCAGGGAAATCAAAAAGATGGTGAGGAACAGATTTTGACACTTCAAATGGAAAATAAGCTGACCAAATGTCAGCACCTGGCTAGAAAACGCAAATAGTCCAAACGAAGGCATTACATCAACATTGTGATGTTGTCTCAAGCAAGCAGAAAATTAAGAGCAACGTTCCTGTTTTTGAATGGCCAGTGAGCTCAAAGTGTCACAAGGACTGCATATTGGAAAATGGTGCACAAGAAACCTATGATTCCCTGGGCGGGATTTTCCGTTACCCGACACCAAAATCGAGTTTGGCGATCAGGGGAAGAATGGGCTCCGACGCCCAAATCGGAGCCAGTTTGACGCCTGTCAGCCATGCTCCGCTCCCTCGTAAATGGCATAATTGTGATGCACGACATGCGCCGTTGCAGTGGCCTTGGTGCATCACCGGTCAGTCCACCGGTGATGCTCCACCCAATGGGCCAAATTCACGATGGCGCGAGACATGTGTGGTCTCAGACGTACGGAAACCTGGCGTGGCTTCTGTGGACTGTGTCCAGCGCTGCCACACTCAGCTGGGATCTGTGCTGCTGGCCGCGGGGCCTTCTGCGAGGGCTGGGGGGACTGATGGGAAGTGGCCAGAGGGGTGGGCTGTGGCGTCGTCGATGATGGGTTCGGTCCCCGCACGGCCGGCGCCATATTGTACGGCGCTGCAGGTCATCAGCCGTGGGCATGCACGGCCCGGAACCCGGCCATTCTCTGGCCGTTCTCGGCTCGGGAGGCGGTGGTTTCACCCGGCACCGGTGCTAGCCCCTCACTGGTCCCGGAATCTGTGAGGGTTTCACAGAAAGGTTTTGGTTGTAAAAGACCACACAAGCTCTGCTGGTGCCGGCACCTAGTCGTTGAAACGGAGAACCAGCTCTCTCTCTCTGTAAGTGGAAATGACAAATAGGAAATGGTGTTGAACACATGTTATTTTGAGGCCCATTCTTCTGGCGAGTGAGGCTTTCCAATGGAATCACGACGTTAGAAAATGTACCCTATTTTGTGAGGAGAAATTTAAGTACTGCAGGCATGTTCCTGACAAAGCAGTCTTTGAAACACACCGCATTAGAGGCCAACAGATATTGACAATATGATGCATTTTGCACATCTGCAGAATGATTCTTTCATCACTGGCAATGGTGAAGATCCTAAATAAACACTGGGCATGTCCAATTTTATTTTCATCTTTAAAAAAACAGGCATTCAGTCATAAAAACGTGCAACCATAGGAACAGGAGTAAGTAATTCAGGCCTCAAGCCTGCTTCATCATTACAATAGATTCCATTTATCCGCTTTTGACATTCCTTAATACCCTTCCTAAATAAAAATCAATGAATCTCAGGCTTGAGAAATTTAATTAACCCACTATCCACAGAATTTTGGAGGAGAGAATTCCTGATTTTGCCTTTCTATGAAAAAGTCTTTCTTGATTTCTAATTGCCGAACGCTATTGTTAAGGATTATATCCTCTTGTTCTGTATTCTTCCACATGATTGTCTTTTCTGTATTGATTAAATCATTTTCCCAGGTAAAATATCTCAACAAAACCACTCCTCAAACTTCTAAACTCAATGGGATACATGTCAGCTTTATGCAACCTGTCCTCATCATTTCACTCTTCAAGCTTTGGTTTTAATCTGGTGAATGTACACTGTCAAGGCAAATATATCCTTACTGAAGTGTGATGTCCAGAACTCAACGTAGTTTTACAGATATAGGGTGTGATTCAACGGGACAAAAACAGAGCCCTGTTACAGGTATGTTGAGCAGGGTGTTTCTTGGCAGCAAAGACCTCACAAAAGGCATTTAGCTGGGTTTTTTTGCCTCAGCGGGGAATACCCCGCCAAGATCGCTCTTGCATCATCCGACACTGGTGAGCTGAGTACTCACAGATCGGAGTGTTATTTGTAAAGGCTGCCACGATCATTTAGCTCACTGGGCTAAATCGCTGGCTTTTAAAGCAGACCAAGGCAGGCCAGCAGCACGGTTCGATTCCCGTACCAGCCTCTCCGGACAGGCGCCGGAATGTGGCGACTAGGGGCTTTTCACAGTAACTTCATTGAAGCCTACTCGTCACAATAAGCGATTTTCATCTTTTCATTTCATCTTATGATCTCCCCCTCAGCTACCCACCGTGGCCTCCGGAGCCCCCCACTGCACCCAAATTACCTCTTCCCATGGTCCAGGAGCCCCCCCTCTCCCATTTCTAATGGGTAAGGCACTCCGGACCGACCTCTGGCAGGGGCACCCGGGCACCTTGGCGCTGCCAGCCTGACACCCTGCTGACAGTGCTAGGTGGCACTGCCAGAGTGCACTTTGTGGCACTGCCAAGGTGCCAGGCCAGCAATTCCAAGGTCCCTGGGTGGCAGTATCAGGGTACCACCCTACCCAGATGCAGAACACCCGGTGGTCTCTCCCACAAGAGAATACTTGGCAGAACGGTGGCACAGTGGTTAGCACTGCTGCCTCATAGTGACAGGAACCCGGGTTCAATTCCAGCCTTGGTTGACTTTCTGTATGGAGTTTTCACATTCTAACCAGATCCAGAGGAGCCGTCTGGACTGGCTGCAATGTTTTAAACTAGGAACTGGTAGACTGTACAAGGTCATTGGCAAATACCTGAGGTATTTCCAGAGGGCCTTAGTAGAATAAAGGGAGCAAGGGCAAAGATTTATGCGGATCCTGATGCCCTACCCAAAAATTTCAGGGCACGGCCAGTCCAATACACTTTACTTACAGCTGACTTGGCTAGACATCTGGTTCATGATGCGGAGCAAGATCAGCAGCGCAGATTTAATTCCTGTACCAGGTAAGGTTATTCATGAAGGCCCGCGTTCTCAACCTTGCACCTCGCGTGAGACATGTTGATCCTCAGGTTAAATCACCACCAGTCAGCTCTCCCCCTCCTATGGTCATCTGGGATATGGCGACTTTACCTTTACCGTTACTTCCCAAAGTAGAGACCAAGCTCAAGTGGTTAAAGCACCTCAGGATAATATGACCAGTGCAGTTTGCAGAATGGGCTGCACCAGTAGTCCCCATCTTCAAGCCCAACAAGTCGGTTCACCTTTGCGGGGACTATGAACTAATGATTAACAAAACCTCAAATTTAGGTTGGTACCCTATGCCACGCTACCTAAGGCCCTTAGAAGTTGTGCTAATCATAAGAGCAGAGTATAGAAGATGGCATCATCCTGTGGGGAACTCGAGTAATCGTTCCCCCGCCCAGGCCGGAGCTCAATCCTGACAGAGTTACACAATGGATACCCCGAGATATCCAGGATGAAAAAGCTCACAAGGAGCTACATCTAGTTGCCCGAGCTCAATACAGACATTGAAAATCTAGTGAAGCACTGCTCCTTGTGCCAGTGGAATCAGAATCTCCCATTTGGCCTTTTTGCACCCTTGGGAATAGCAGGAAGACCATTTGGTCGGACGCATGTGAATTTTCCTGGTCTATCCGTGGAATCGATGTTACTTATTATGGTCGATGCCCACTGGAAATGGTTAGAAGTACATCATATGTCCTCCATGACTTCTCATGTAACAATAGAAAAACTCAGTCATCATTTCTGTATCCCCAGCATACCAGAACTCCTCCCATCAGAATTGGTACCTCCTTTACCAGTGGAGAATTTTAGGTACTTACGAAGTCGAACGGCATTAAACACATCCTAATGGTGCCGTACGACCCATCGTCTAATGGCTTGAATGGGCAGTTCAAACATTCAAAACCAGAATAGAGAAACAACCTGCTGGTTCCCTGGATATGAAATTGGCCCGATGCTTCTATGATTATAGAACCACACCATACATGATGCTGGGAGTCGCACCAGTGGAATTGTTAATGGAACAACGACTGAGCACCAGGTTCAGCCTGCTGTTTCCCAACTTGGGGGGAAGCTAGAGTCAAAGCAGGAGACCCAAAAAAGAAACCACGATACCAGAACACCTGAAAGAACCTTCAGAACAAGAGATGCCGTCTATGTGCGGAACTTTGGAGATGGCTCCCAATGGATCCCAGGAGATGTGTTGGAAAAGACTAGTCTGGTTTCTTACAAGGTCCAAGTCCAAGCGAAGGACATGAAAAAGCACTTGGGCAACCTGAGAAGCAGGGGATCCACTTGTAACCATTTGCAGTGGCGACAATTTCAGCAGAAACTACATGCTTGACGCAAGTTGCTAATACTTCTGGCAAGGAAACTCAGCCTATGGTGGACCGGAGAGTCGATCCACCAAACGCTGAAGATTCGGACTCCGAAATGGAGACTGAGGTCATTGATTTTCCGTTGGAGGTCAGCAACTCGAGGCCTTGAGTCAGGTGACAAAATGGGCTTCAACGCCGCAAGAGTGAGGGGAATAATTTGGACTTGAGTGGGGAGGGATGTGATAACTCTTACGAGGACCACGGGCATCACTGATTGATCTCCCCTGTGGGCTTTATAGAACATGAGTTCCACTGGTGAATGGGCGGAGGCCCACCCAGCTAAAGCTCGTTAGCAGGACCTTTAAATGTAGCTCCCAGACTGGATGTTCCTGATAGTCCTGGATTGGGACATTTATTTTGTGGCTGCAGTAGTGGCTTTAATTTAAGTTTAAAATAAACCAGTGTGGTCTTTCACTGTGCCCCCTGGAATTAGTACAAAATATATTCAGAGTAAGAAGGCAGCTCGGTGTAACATGGGCCCCTTACTGAGAGAAACAGGTGACACGGTAATTCAGGAAATTGCAGGATTATAAATTCGCTACTTTGTACTGGTCTTAACAATAGAGAATGAGGGTAAAATAAATCGGGGGTAAAACTAATTAGATGTAATGTAAATAAAAAGAAAAATAATGATGGATAAACTAATCAGATTAAAGGTAGACAAATCTCCAGGAGCCGATGGTCCCACCTGAAGGTATTTTTAAAAATAGGTACGCAAATCGTTGCATTAAGACCTGATTTTCCAAAGCTCTCTTGATTCAGGAATTGTCCCTTTGGATTGGAAAGTTACCAAGGTCACTCGACTAATTAAAAAGGATAATAAAGATAAACTAGGAAATTATAGTGCTATTAGTCTAATGTAGGTTGTGGAGAAGTTACTGGAACTTGTAATTAGGGACAGAGTGATTCAGTACTTGGGCAACTGGGAGCTGATCAGAGAGAACCATCATGGTTTTGTAATGTGTAACTCAAATCGGGCAAACCTTGTTGATTTTTTGGGGGAGACAAATTAATGTGGTAGATAAGAAAGTAGGTGAAGATACTGGGTGGGATTCTCCACTGCCCGCGCCGATATCGTAATTGGCGATCGGGAAGAGAGTTCACTCCGACGCCCAAATTGGGGCCGGTACCGGTTTGACGCTGTCAGCCATGCTCTGCTCCCTCTGAAATGGCGTCATCGCATCACGTGCAGCACGCCGTTGCAATGGCGCTGGCACGTCATCGGCAGGCCCTCCCTCGGTGCTCCGTCCCCAATGGGCCGAGTTTCCAACTGTGCGGGACACATGTGGTCTCGGCGGTCGGGAACCTGCCATGGCGGCTGCGGACTGCGTCCAGCGCCGCCACATTCGGCCGGGATCCATGCTGATGGCCGGGGGGGCGGGGGGTGCTTCCACGATTGCTGGGGAGACTGTTAGGAGGTGGCCAGGGGGTTGCCTGTGGGGTCACGGATGGCAGGTCGGGACACTGCACGGCCAGAGCTATGTTGTGCAGCCTGGCTGCTGCAGGTCGTCACCGTGCACATGTGCGGCCAGGGACCCGGCCATTCTCCGGCCGTTTTCAGTGCGAGAGCCGGGAGTTTCACCCGGTGCCGCTGCCAGCCCCTCACCCGTCCGAGAATTGGTGAAGGTTCATCGCTGATTTTTGGGTCGTAAAACACCCGTGAATTCTCCGTTTGAGCCGGCACCTAGCCACTGAAATGGTGAATCCAGCCCACTATTTATGTGGACTTCCAAAGGCATTCAACAAGTTCACATAAGTAACTAATAAGGACAATGTCAGCGTGATGTGAGTGTGGGAATGACTGCGATTATACGAGCTCTGGATCTGCTCATCTTTTAATACTTTAGTTTATCTTTGTGCACATTTGATCATTGGGGGGAATGCTCCACCTCTCCGGCTGAATGTTTCTTGGTGGTGCACCCTTACCAGCAGCAACATTCTCTTTATTCGTCGCCGGCAAATGGGACATCCCATTGTAGCCAAGCCCACACTGCGGGGAATCTGTAGGCCTGGCTGCGCTGCTGGCTGAGTGGAGAATCCCGCCAGCGGACAATTCACCCCATTGTCTTTATTCGGTACATATGTTTGGTAAAATGTTCCTGGATGGTCCTGATTTGAGTTTTGTGATGATGAGCCGAGTTAAATTGTAAAGAATCCTCGTGTGATTGAGGTGGTCGGAGTTGGCTGGTGTGGGGCCCAGCTTGCAGTAGCTCTGTTGCTGATGAGTGGCCTGTGCCTCGGTGGTGCATAGAATTATAGAATCATAGAATATACAGTGCTGAAGGAGGCCATTTGGCCCATCGAGTCTGCACCGGCTCTTGGAAAGAGCACCCTACTTAAGGGCAGCACGGTAGCATAGTAGTTAGCATTGTTGCTTCACAGCTCCAGGGTCCCAGGTTCGATTCCCGGTTTGGGTCACTGTCGGTGCGGAGTCTGCACATTCTCCCTGTGTATGCGTGGGTTTCCTCCGGGTGCTCCGGTTTCCTCCCACAGTCCAAAGGTGTGCAGGTTAGGTGGATTGGCGGTGCTAAATTGCCCTTAATGTCCAAATAGGTTAGGTGGGATTACTGGGGTTATGGGGATAGGTTGGAAGTGTGGGTTGAAGTGGCATGCTCTTTCCAAGGGCCGGTGCAGACTCGATGGGCCAAATGGCCTCCTTCTACACTGTAAATTCTAAGATTCTATGAAAGCCCATGCCTCCAGCCTATCCCCATAACCCAGTAACCCCACCTCACCTTTTTGGACCCTAAGGGCAATTTAGCATGGCCAATCCACCTAACCTGCGCATCTTTGGACTGTGGGAGGAAACTGGAGCACCCGGAGGAAACTCACGCAGACACGGAGAGAACGTGTAGATTCCGCACAGACAGTGACCCAAGCCGGGAATCAAACCTGGGACCTTGGAGTTGTGAAGCAACTTTGCTAACCACTGTGCTACCCTGCTGCATGTGTGCATCGGGATGATAACCGCCTCTCAGAGTTTTGTTCTCGATGATGATTTCAGCTCCATGTTGCAGGTCGTTGGTGATCAGCTTGTGGAACTGCAAAGTATCCTTGAGAGAATGGTGACAGAGAGAGACTCCATGCATCTGAAAGAGCACTTTCCCTCAGTTCGTTGAGATCCTGCTGCATGGCGTGTCGCATATCCTGATGGATTCATAAGTTAGGGGCAAGGCAAGGAGTCTCCATGTGTCCAGTTTCTGGCGAGAAGTGAGAGGCGAGTTCCAAACTGAGTTTGAAAATTGGCTACCATTCTTTAGTAATCCTGATTTGGAGGCTCGGTGTATCAGGTTCGATGGAGCACGATGTATCTGGTCTCTAAGGCCTGTGTCAGTTGGGCCCCCTGACCACTGGCCTTATATTATCCTGTTATGTGAAGGTGCTTCATTCATCGGAATCCTCCAGAAATCCTGAGAAGTGCTCGATGATCCTGTCACGGCTTTGCCCTTTTCTTTTTTTTAAATTTAGAGTACCAATTATTTTAGAGTACCAGTTATATTTTCCAATTAAAGGGACAATTTAGCGTGGCCAATTTAGTGTTGACAATCCACCTAGCTTGCACATTTTTTTTGGGTTGTGGGGGCGAAACCCATGCAAACACAGGGAGAATGTGCAAACTCCACACGGACAGTGACCCAGAGCCGGAATCGAACCTGGGACCTCAGCGTCGTGAGGCCACAGTGTTAACCCACTGCGCCACCATGCTGCCCTGCTTTGCCCCTTCTCAACCAACATTGATGGTGTTATTATCCTGCGGGTCTTCAATAATACTGGACATTACTCCCTTATGATTACAATGTTAACTATTTGTTGTTGTCTTTTCTTCTATAAGGGTGTGGGAGCTGTGGGCATTAGGGCGAAAATTCCCTGTTATCCTGTTCTAGCAAAAAACATTTTTTAAGTCAATTATATGATATGTGGTCTGTGCAGTTTCACGCTTTTATTCGTGATTGGAGGCACAGCAGATGATGGGTGGATGGCTGGTTTGAAGTTAGGTGGTAGAGTTAGTTAAGTCCTCACTGAGATTGAAAATAGCTCCCCAGTTAGAGCTAATCATATTGGGTTTTTATTTTGCTTTTGCTACTTTGAATTTGAGGTTTATTTGTATTTTTGATGCATTGGGGTTTGTAAGATGTTGACTAAATCCTGCAATGGTGCAGACAGGTCTCACATCTGAGAAAATAATGTTCTAAGGTTGTTATGATGGCTCTGGTGTGACTTGAGATAGGGGAGGCATGTTTTGATGCACACCCAACTGTGGTGCGAAAACCTTATTATATATTTATTCTTAACAAGATAACCATACATCTTGATTCTTCTATTTCCCCATGAAAAAAATCCTGAATTCTGTTGAGCCTAGGCAGTTAATCAGCAAGTTTTATGGCGCCTTGTGTTATAGATCATGTGGTAGTACCAAAGAGAAAGGGCGGAATTCTCCGCAAGGCCCGACACCGTCGTGAAACCTGGAGAGGTTCACGACGGCGTCGGAAGCCTCTCCCGGCCCCCTATTCTCCCCTACCCGGGGGGGATAGGCGGGTCGTACCGGGAAACTCGGCGGCTGTGCCTTGTCCCTGGCTTTAAGGCCCGGCGCACCAAGAATGACTCCGCGGCGGCGCCTAATGATGTCAGCCGCGCATGCGCGGGTTGGACAGCTCAAACCCGTGTATGCGCTGTTGCCGTCTTTCCCCTCAGCCGCCCCGCAAGACGTGGCGGCTTGATCTTGCGGGGCGGCGGAGGGGAAAGCGTGCGTCCCCTTGAGACACCGGCCCGACGATCGGTGGGCACCGATCGCCCGCCAGTCCCCTCCCAAGCACGGTCATGGTTCTCAATCCCCGATCCGCCCCCCCCTAGGCCCCACACTTACCTGGCGCGCCATGTTCACGACGGCAGAGACCAGGTGTGGTTGCCGCCGTCGTGAACAGGTCGGGAACAGCAGGCTGCTCGGCCCATCCGGGTCGGAGAATCGCCGGTCGCCGTGAAAAACGGCGGCCCACGTTTCTCTGAGCGGCGTGTCGGAAAACCGGACACTCCATTTGGGGGGGGGGGGGGGAGGTGGGAGAATAGCGGGAGGTGCGGGAGCGGACCTCCCGCTATTCTCCCACCCATCGTGGTTGTGGAGAATCGCGGCAAAAATGCTAGAAAATCTCAGCAGGTCTGGCAGCATCTGAAGGGAGAGAAAAAAGCTAACGTTTTGAGTCCAGATGACTCTTTGTCAAAGCGGTATCATGTGGTAGTACATTGGATATACTGTAGTCTTGGGAAAGAGGCAACTAATATTGATGAGGAGACAAGGGGTAGTATATGGGATTATGCCAATAAAATATTGGTACAAAATAGAAATAAGAGACTCAGTTCAAGATACTACACCTCTTGTATATTATACCTAGCCTGAGACACTGGTTTAACCCTGCTATATTCCCGATGTGCCTAAAGTGGCTGGTAGTTGAGAGTGATTATATGCACTGCGTATGGACTTGTGTCAAGATTCAATCCTCTTGGTCTGGTGTAGTTAGGAGCTTGAGAGGATATTTGGCAGAGCCGTGGAACTTGATCCTTTGTTCCTAATTCTGAGCCATCCAGGTAGGAGAATTATTGATGCTAATGAGAAAAGGCTGTGTAACATCTTAACTTTTGCAGATCAGAAAAATATCCTTTGCTCCTGGATCAGTGACAAATACCCTTCGATTCAAAATTGTCATAGTCGTGAAATGTATGCCTATGGAATTCCTGATGCCTGTGTTCCGTTTCAAGTCTGGTACATTGTGTAAAGTGTCGGACCCCGTACTTAAGCTTATAAACTCTGGTCTGTCAAACCATCTTCTGAAAGGTTTCCCATTAGCCATATTGATCTCACTATGTAGAAAGGTGTGCATCTTTATATGTTACGCTACCATGATTGTCTGGCCTTAAATTCTTCGCCCCCCACACCCTCACCATTTTCTGATTGATCCAGTGTATAAATTGAGGCACTAGTTCTTAAGGACCATTATTCTGAATTTATCCTCTCTTTCTCTTGCTCCTATGTTTGCAGAAATAATTGGTCTGTACTCTATCAGTGTTTTGAAAGTTTATTGCATTATCCGTAAAAATTATAAAACGCTATTGAAAATAAAAAAGAATAATGACAGCCGATGAAATTGGAGTCAACGAATTTGCTTGTTTAGGAATTTGGCTTGGAGGTAGGGGTGGAGAGTAGAGATAATAGGATCTTATTCAAATTGGGAGAATATGACGAGTGATGTTTCCCCAGCTTTTCAGCACATTTAAAATGACTTGAATGAAGGAATAGAGAGCCATATGTCTAACTTTGTGAACAACATTAAGTTAGGTGCCACAGTAAATACTGATATAGGAGCAGAAAGTTGCAAAAGGACATTGATGGATTAAGTGAAAGAGCGGAACTGTGGCGATAGTGGGAAAAATATGAGATCATTCAGTTAGGACCTAAGAGAGATAGATCAGAGTGTTCTCAAAATGGCTTCAAGCTGGGACTTTTGATGACCGGAGAGATTTAATGGTCCGAATGCAGAATCACAAACAGCAGTCAGATACAAAAAGAATTAAAAAGGTTAATGGAACGTTGGCTTTATCTTAAGCACTGCAAAAACAAAGGAGTGGAAGTTATGTTACAGCTGTGCCGAGCTCAGCTTGAGTCTCACCTTGCATACTGTATTCAATTCAGGGCACTAAATCTCTGGAAGCATAAGTTACCTTCAAAGGGTGTGCAGTGCAAATTTGGCAGAATTATACCAGGGTTAAGCAGTTTAAGTAATGAGGGTATATTACTTCAAATAGGTTTATATTTGCTTCAATATAAAGGATAGAAGAGCGTTTAATTGAGATGTTTATGATTAACGACTATGATAGGAAAGATAGAAAGTTACTATTACTTCTGGCGGGACAGTCCAGGACAAGAAGACATCACCTTTAAATTTAAGGGAGGGAGGGAGGGATAGGTTTAATTAGGTGAGAGGGTGGCGGTGGGCACCCCACTACCTTCCCTCTTCTTCCCTAAATAAGGCCTGGGTGGGCAGTCTCATGGATGGCATTCCTGCCCCACTACCAACTGAGGCCCTTAATGGGCAACTAATGCCCACTTCAGGACCTCATCCCATCCTTGGTATTTGCCCACTGATGGGCAAGAGACTTTCCATGGATGAAGTCCGAAAACAAATTTGGTCGGATTCCGGGGAGTGGGTGCAGGTCCCTTGTTGTCAGGCACAGTGCTTGAATTAGGAGTCTGGCATTGGAATGGAGGAGAGGGCACTGCGAGCCACATCTCTCCCCTGCTATTGATCCTTACCCTAGAGCCCCCCATTCACTCATCTATGGCTTGGATCCCTTGGTGATCCTCGGCATTGGTGGGTCCATCACCAATAACAGCCATTGTCTCCCCAGTGGTCATGCTGAGCAATTCACAGCTGCTGGCCTCTGATTGGATGGCAGCTCTCAGGGTGGGATTTCCACCACAAAGTCCTTGATTCCATGGAAGGCAGAATTGGCCAGAAAAGTATCTGATTGGCACTTATCCAGTGGGTCTTCCAGAAAGTAGGCAACATGGGGCTCTTGTCAGCTCTCCAGCTGGTGGGAGAGACCCTGGTCACCTACAGTAAATACTGTCCTATGTTTCTGTGCTCTGGTTGACATGAGTTGAGTATGCTTTCCTTCCCATTTCAATCTCACACTTCAGTGCTCATTTCCAATCCTTAAATCTGGCAGGCATACATTCAATTTGGATCTTGGCATTCATTTCAATTGGAACATCTTCGATGAGGACAGATATAATCACACCCGGTGTTCACCCATTCATCATATTGACTTAAGGGAAATATCACATTATGTTAGCTCCACAAACAAAGTTGCTTAATTATAAGAGGAATATAATAGAAATGGATTGTATTTACAATTTATAGACGTTGGGCTGGATTCTCCACACCCCGATGCCGAAATTGCGGCCGCTGTGGGGGGCGGAGAATCCATTTCCCCAAATGGAATCAGGTTTCCCGATTCTGCAGGCCCCGAAAGGCCGCTGCAAGGCCTCGCACCTGTCTGGGGACATTGCTGGAGGCCCACTCTACCATTCTCTGCCCCCAACCAGCCAAAGTGCCGACGGTGTGGATCTAATGTGGTCCAGCCGGTCAGGAAACTGGCATGGCGGCTGCGGACTCAGTTCGCGGCTGCCCCGGTTGGGAGCCGGCCGATCGAAAGGCGGGGGGGGGGGGGGCCTTATACGCGGCCGGGCAATGTTTATGCGGGCTGTCAGGGTCGGGCGCACGGCCGAGCGGGGGGTTTATTTTCAGGGTCCAGCTCCATGGTCCGAGTCTGCCATGGAGCATGACGCGGTCGCTGGAGGCCGCTGGCGTGTGTAAGCACAGCCTCCGACTCGGAAGTGCGGGGCCCATATCTGCAGCAAAAGCTGCTAGAGTTATGCCGGGTCCCTACTAGCCCCTTGGAGGGCTATGAATATGTGGCCCTTCTGACGTGAAAGTCCACAGTTCCGTTACCGGCATGCGGACATAAGACGTAGGAGCAGATTTAGGACACTCGGCCCATCGAGTCTGCTCCGCCATTCAATCATGGCTGATATTTACTCATCCCCATTCTCCTGCCTTCTCCCCATAACCCCTGATCATCTTGTTAATCATGAACCTATCTATCTCTGTGTAAAGACACTCAGTGAATTGGCCTCCACAGCCTTCTGCGGCAAAGAGTTCCACAGATTCACCACCCTCTGGACATAATCCCAATAATGGAGAATCCAGCCCTTTGAATCTTCCAAGAAATGGCAATCACCAGCAGATTGCTCCTCTGCTTCTACCATTGTGGGGCGCACCAGAAGCTCTGTATTTCTGGCTGGGACTTCCGATCCTGGCTTCTCTAGAAATGTGGAATGTATAGTTCATCTAATGGATAAAAAAGAAGAGTACATTTCACACTGTTCAAAGACTAACCTCAATAATAACAATAAGCAAACGTTTAATCTTTTCCCATTACTTTAATGCATTCAGTCTTGTCATCTGTTGAGATAGTAGTTCAGAAATCTGTTTACTTAGGACTCTTGGTTGCAACTAACTGCCTAATCACTTTGTAAGTGATTGATTTTAGTTTCGTGATTTGTTGAACTAGCTGATTTGAAGAGCCTGTTGTTTACAGAGTTTTACAACAGCTTTCAGGGAGTTGAGGGGGCAGGGGTTTAAAGTGGCCAGAAAGATCACCTGTCTTTCAATGGTCCACTGATTGCATTCCAAGAACCAAGCTAAGGGTTTTTAAGAATGACTGAGGCAGGCCTTTTAACTTGTACACTCTGGACTCACCTAACTTCCATTTCTACTTCAGGCAGGCCTGACCTCAGGCCACTTAGGGACTGGGCCCCCAGAAAATCCTATACCCAGGCAGTCTCAAACCAAAGACAGTTTGATTAATCCGCTCTCCCAATTGCCTACCTCAAACATGTCAATCCGGCCTAGAGAGTTGATCATAATATTGCTCTGCAGAGAGTGCAGAGGAGGTTTACAAGAATGTTGCCAGGGCTGGGAAAGTGTGGCTAGGAGAAGAGATTGGATAGGTTGGGGTTATTTTCCTTGGAACAAAGAAGGCTGAGAGGTGACTTAATTGAGGTGTATGAAATTATGAAGGGAAGAGACAGGTAGGACAGGATAAAATTGTTTCCTGTGGTGGAGAATTCTAGAACTAGGGGACATAGATTCAAGATAAGTGGCAGAAGGTGTGGAGGGGACATGAGGAAGAATTGTTTTACACAGAGAGTAGTGAGAGTCTGGAATTCGCTGCCCGAGTTGGTGGTGGAGGCAGAGACCCTGAACTCTTTTAAAAGGTACCTGGCTCTGGACCTTAAGCGCTCTAAGCTGCAGGGCTATGGACCGGGTGCAGGAAGGTTGGGTTACAAAAGGCACCTGGGTATCCTATGGCTGGCATAGACAAGGTGGACCAAATGGCCTCCTGCTGTGCTGAAACTTTTCTATGATTCTATTATATAACTTTTTGTCATTTACCATGATTACCTGATGTGGTATATTGCAGAAAGCAATTATTTAAACTAAATGCAATAATTTATTTGGTGTTGGAGCTCTGCTCAGAGCAACAATGCAATTTACAAATAAGAATGCCACCACCAGATAAGTGACACCATGCACTGTTATTTAAAATTGGACTGGCACCTTGACCAGATTTGCAAAGGCTCAGTTCCCTTACTCTCTCGGCATGCATCATTCCATTCCAGAGTGGCAGACAATACAATAATTCCAATAATTGCCTTATGCAAAGGTGTTGAAAGGAAGTCTCAACTTCTAAAGGTGTATGAGCAAAGCTATATCCCGTGCTTCCTAAATTAGCCGAGCTCATTCCCCAATAACCTCGCCTAACTAAGTGCAGAAACATAGAACATAATTTGCATGGTTACATCTGCTTGGCTTTGCCTATTGTGATAAATGGGCATCCGAATGTTTGAATGAAATTGGTGGAATTTGCCACTCGTCAAAGTAGTATGATCCACGTTCTGGGTTTCAATGATAAGCAAACACTGCAGCTCACTGAATCATCGTATCATTCAGCAGCACAATCTCCAAACAAGATTATGGTCCAATTCAGAGTGATCTTTGGTTAGCCTTTTCTTAAGCAAAATGATTAATCATCGCAGAGCCAGAATCAATATTTTGACTGAGAATATAAATTGGGATTAATCACCCACTAAAGTGGGTTGAACTGGGTATGTCTATAGTTGATACTGTACATGATCTTAGGGAACTGATCCTTAGATTATCATCAACAACCAGCCATTTCAGGAAAATCGAAAATATTCTTTGTATTAACCACACATCTGCCATATTGGTTCTTTAGCTCATATTGTTTGCCATCTGGAATTGCTTTGGTGTTAGTATAGCTTTTTATCTGAAGCAAACAACATTATCAGCGATATTGTTTTTTGATTGTTTTACAGACATTTCAGCTAATTTAAAAAAACATAGGAATGACGTGCTGGGTTCAGACATCAATCCTGAAAGGGCATGTAATTCATTCCATGAGCATTCGTTATTTTGTACAATGTGTGCAATTACTTCTGCTTACTGACTTTTTGGGAAAATGGGCAATTTTGTATAAGGGTGAATTGATTGCTCTGATCAGTTGGGCACTTTCAAAAGAGCAAGTTCAGCCTCCATCGTGACAAACACATCTTATTTACTAATTAATCACTAATGTTGGAATCAGTCCTTGCTAGCATAGGTTTTCCAAGTTGACATTCATCGGGCTATGCGTTGTTAGCACTTGTCTTGAGTTTTCTACATATGCATATAACGAGGTGGGCGAAAAGTGGTCCTTGCTTTCGTCTCAAACTCTCTGCCGCAGAAGGAGGTGGAAGCAGGATCACTGAATATTTTTAAGGCACCGGTGGATAAATTCTTGTCGGGCAAGAGGATCGGGGGTAGGTGGGGCTGTGGAGCTCAACGCAAACAAATCAGCCATGATCTTATTGAATGGCGGAGCAGGCTCAAGGGGCCGAATGACCTACTTTTGTTCCTATTTCACATTTGGTGACATAGTTATAAATGCCTCAGTTACAAAGCTGACTTTTGGCAGTTCCATAATTACTTATTAAAACCAGGACTCGAGATCAGTCCCTAAATGCCAGCTGGTCACTGATTTAACCAGGCACATAAATCTGTTTGTTCCATTAAGTTTACGCAAGTGATGACATAAATACAAGTATCGCTTTGAGGATGTCCTGTTTTTAAAAATCCATTGATTTTTAATAAATTGTTTAATACATAAAATGTACATTTTGAGGGGCATTAGTAGATAACAATGAAGTGCATTTGAGGTATCGCTATGGCTGAAGATGAGAATCTGCAGCATGTTTTTTGTGTGTTGGGGGAGGGATCTATACTAGTATAGTTGTGGGGGGGGGGTGGGGGGGGGGACTGCGAAGCGCTACTGGCAAGAATAATTAGGCATAACTCCCAATTAATAATTTATTTGAAGCAATTTATTTTACCAGTTTTACCTATATCAATCAAACTGCCTGTATAATGATGTCATGCAAATTAACCTCCAAATTGTACGGAAACACCAACTACACTTTTATCACCACGTTATATCCATTCTATCAAATAAGGATGATCCAGCGTTGCTGACAGCTTCCGAGTTCCATGGTTTGCAGAATTTTTTTTTAATGCTTGTAATTCACGCAGGAAATTTAAATGCAATTTTCGATATGTTTAAATTACTGCACTTATTGCAGGCAATAAAAGAAGCTTCAGCAAAGCAAAGGACACAATCTTTATCCATTACCCATATTATGGGCCAAGATTTATTTTCATGGTAATACCATCAATTAAAGATGCAAGTGCACAAAAATACAGCACAGCAAGAAATTACATTCATAATAGAAATAGGCCATTTAGGTAGCAGCGGCTGATGAAAGGATAGCTTTACTAGGGCAAGGAATAGCTTTAGCTGTCACAGTGAAAGGCTCAGGGTAATGTTTTGTTATCAGTGCCTGCGTAGTAATCTGTGGAGTGGATTGTGTATCCATTGTAAAGCCTACTTGATTTTTGTTCCTTTGATTTCAGTCAAATGGATGTCAAGCAGCTTTCTAAAACCAGCAGGCAATTGCCATCAACAGATTATCCTTCTGATGTTGGAGGCTAAATTTTGTGCTCCCTGTCATAAAAGGGGAAGGGGAGATATATTGTGAGGGTCTGCATCACTGACCAGTTGATTTATTAACATATTGGTTTGCAAAATCTAAAGTTTTGCATTCACCAAAGGCAAGAGTACTTTCTGCCAAACTTTCCTCAAAAGGTTGACAACCTCTCTATTTCCAAGTAATTGCGTTGCGAGCCACATGAATGTTGAATGCAAGGATATCCCAAATGGGAAACACCGGTTTGTAGTGATGTACCTGTTCTGTTTGTGATTCAATTGAGAAAAAATATTTATTAATTTACTAGAAAGGCAAAACAATGCACAATGAGAAAGACTATCATACAATATGACACTTAAGTTTACTGATGATTATGCACACATAATTTTACATGAAACTACTTGGTCCACAAACTTAAGTTACCTGAACTCTGAACCCTTTTCCCAAACAACATCCAATATTAAGTAATTCTATGAGCTAAATCCAGCAAATCATTACCACACTCGGGTTAAAGTGGCCACTGGGGAAATAGTTTGAGAAATAGTCTTCCGGTTCAGCGAAAGTAAAAATGGCTACTTCTTTCGGGATACTATGCCCCATAACCTCCGAGTATTGGGGGAAATCTGTGGTCCGCCGATACTGGAACAGAAATGTGCGCACTTACCTGTGCTCAGAAATCACAGGCCTCCAGCATGACAGTCTGCTCTGGCTCCAGTGCGGCGCAGGTTTGATGTCGCCAAGCCCCCTTGTGACACAACAGCTACAGGAACGTCCATTGAGGGCAGGCATTTAAACAGCAGATTTATACTGAAGACAACAAGTTTTATAAGTGTTTTAAAGGTATGTAGAAGTTTATTTTAACAGTTTATTTTTGCTCATTTGTTTATTTTTAAAATTATATTAATTAAGGGGCAATTTAGCATGGCCAATCCACCTATCCTGCACATCTTTGAGTTGTGGGGGAAAACCCATGCAAACATGGGAAGAATGTGCAAACTCCACACGGGCAGTGACCCAGATGTTGGCATGCAGGAACCAAATGTTGGCATACAGTCGTGTGTGTATAGGGAGTAGAGTAGGGGGCTAAGTACGCAGCCTTGCTGGGCTCAGGTATTGAGGACTATTGTGGAGGAGGTGTTGTTTATTCATACTGATTGTGGTCTGTGGGTCAGAAAGTCGAGGATCCAGTTGCAGAGTGAGAAGCCAAGTCCTAGGTTTTGGAGCTTTGATATGAGCTTGACTGGGATTATGGTGTTGAAGGCGGAGCTATTTAAATGGCGTCTTCTGTGAACTGGTTGCGGTGGTATACGAATTGCAGTGTATCAAGGCGTTCTGGGAGCATGGAGGTGAAGCGCTTCATGACCAACCTCTCGAAGCACTTCATTACAACTGAAGTCAGGGCCACCAGATGGTAGTCATTGAGGCACATTGCCTGGACCTTCTTTGGCACCGGTACGATGGTGGTCTTCTTGAAGCAGGTAGGGACCTTGGAGTGGAGTAGGGACAGGTTAAAGATGTCCACGAACACATCTGCCAGCTGGTCTGCGCAGGCTTTGGGTGCACGACCAGTGATCCTGTCCGGGCCTGTCGCCTTCCGAGGGTTCACTTTCAGGAAGGCCGATCTGACTTCAGAAGCTGCGATGGTGAGTATGGGTGAGTTATGGGCTGCTGAGGCGGATTGTTGGTTTCCTGCTTGAACCGAGCATAGAATGCGTTGAGTTCATCGGGGATGGGTGCACTGCTGCCGGAGATACTGTTCAGCTTCGCTTTGTAGCCCATTATGTTGTTTCGGCCTTGTCACAACCGCCGAGAGTCTGTCTGTAACTTAATTTGATTTTAACAGGATGATGCCGTAGTTCTGATTTTAGCTGCCTCTCCCCCTCTCCTTAGTTAGTGTTCTCCAGTTATACTATTTGTTTCCCTTTGATGTTATTCATCCTGTGGATTTAGCTTTTGGCAGGTACATGTCAATTTCCTTATCTCTTCATTTTGAAGTTAACATCTTTATAACCTCGTTTTGCTCTCTGGTCCCATGCCTAAAATACATGTTTTCCACTGATAGATGACTTTGCATCTCATCATTTATCCAGAAGCCTGCCTCTCATCAACTCCCTGTTTTACTTTGTTTTTTCATCCAATTTTAAACAATTGTATCACATTGTGAATGACTCAAGCATTTTTACAACTTGCTTGATGACTTCAAATTAAGTTACTTGCAATGGCAGACTGTAACCAGTTGACAACACAAGTATCTGTACTTCAGCCTCAGCTTTTTACAATCTATATCAATCATGATGGGATATTATGGACCCCCTGAACTGAATGAATATTTAAATGGCTTGCTCCATCCACCGGGGGGAGACACACCGTGGCAGACTATAAAATCCTTTTTTTATATAAATTTAGAGTACCCAATTATTTTTTCCAATTAAGGGGCAATTTAGCATGGCCAATCCACCTATCCTGCACATCTTTGGGTTGTGGGGGTGAAACCCAAGCAGACACGGGGAGAATGTGAAAACTCCTCATGGACAGTGACCCAGAGCCGGGATTCGAACCTGGGTCCTCAGCGGCGTAGGCAGCAATGCTAACCACTGTGCCACCGTGCTGCTCGCAGACAATAAAATCCTGACCAATTAATTAGGTGAGGGAACTGAGTGCAACATATCTATTTTGAAGATAATGCAGAACTAGTGGAGAAAAGACTTCTGCTGAGCTGAAGACATGAAGGCTTGGATGTTAGCTCCCAAGATGGGTGCGCAGAACTGGACAATGTTCTGGCTCGGCGCACCTGCCTTGGGAGAAACAGCCTCAAATGGCCAGAATTTCATTCTAGGGGGATGGCTGCATCTTGCAGTTATGACTGCCACCCCCAAAAATAGTTTAGAAATGGCCACATGGGCTGTTGGGTGCTGAGACAGACTATTTGAAAGGTGCTCTGGAATTTTATCCCAATTGTAATAAAAGCAGTGAGACCCTCCACCCTCAGCCCTCCAATTCCCTCGGCATCGATACCCACTTCCCATGACCCATCCATGTAAACTCACACCCCTCACCATCCCTCTTGGACCTTCATATCTCATGGCCCCTCAATCATCCTCCTGGCCTCTTATAGCCTGTATATAAACTTGCTGCTATCTCATGGCAACCCACAACCACCACCCTTTGTCCTTATACTACCATGCCAATTCATCCAGTAACCACCATGGGCAGACCTTGCAAGCCATGCTGAAATTAAATGAAATAAAGATCTCAGTATCTATGGCAGACTTCATTCTATAAAAGCATTATCATTGATAGAAGTCTAATCTATACATTTAAACCTTTTCCAAGTACTTATTCCCTTACAAAAACATAAATTTGTATTCATAGCTGCATATCAAAGGCAGCTAATCCCTGAACAACCTCCTTGAGCTGTCAATCAAACTGTCAGCTTAGTTGTGGAAACAGTCAAACAATAATAATTCTATATTGAAAGCCCTAAGGCTAACAGATATTGAAATTGCAAGCACCAATTAATTTCCAACTCAGAGATACAGCAGGGTGTTTTATTGTCAAAACTTAAAGAGCAGGGGATTTAAATAGCCTGACAGCTTGACAGTTCCGCAGGCCTTGTCCACCTTTTACGCATTTTCATACCTACTCATAAAAATTGTAAGTCGGGTTTCTGATGACGGGGATGTGCTGAGTAGATGCACCAAAGGTGGATCTCCTCCTAGAAACTCAAAATTAGGCACTTTTAACCGAAATACCTGTCTAGTGTAGCTGGTTTAGCTATAAGGGCTGGGGCTGGGGCAGCTAAGGGGCTGGTTTAGCATACTGGGCTAAATTGCTGGCTTTTAAAGAGGACCAAGGCAGGCCAGGAGCACGGTTCAATTCCCATACCAGCTTCCCCGAACAGACGCCAGAATGTGGCGACTAGGGGCTTTTCACAGTAACTTCATTTGAAGCCTACTTGTGACAATAAGTGATTTTCATTTTCATTTTTTCAATACCTGCTAAACCCAAGGGGAAAAACCCTCACCCTACTCCAACATCACCGCAAAGGGAGAAACATGCTAAGCAACAGCAACCTGAGGAGCTGAACAGGTGGCAGAGGCAGTAAAAGTTGGTGGTGACGCAAGCGATAATAAGAGGGAAGGTGAAGGACCCAGAAAATCGATTGCGCCGCCAAAATCTTTGCATTGTGAACCTACTGGAGGGCACTGAGGGCAAGAACCCTATGGAGTGCGTGGCCCTGATTCTGGGCAAACTGGTGATTGGGAAAAGCTTCCAAAACCTCCAATAGTGGACAGAGTCCACAGGTCACTCCAGCCAAAGCTCAAGGCCAGGGAGCAGCCGTGGGCTATCATTGCAAAACTGCACCGGTACCAAGACAGAGAAAAGATCCTGAACTAGGCATCACATACAATGTCCTGTAAATAGGAGGGACACTCGATCTGGGTGTACCAGGGCAATGGGGCAGACCTGGCCAAGCACCGGGCAGAATTTAATAAAAAAAATTAAATTACCGTGCTGGGGCAGCACGGTAGCATTGTGGTTAGCATAAATGCTTCACAGCTCCAGGGTCCCAGGTTCGATTCCCGGCTGGGTCACTGTCTGTGCGGAGTCTGCACATCCTCCCCGTGTGTGCGTGGGTTTCCTCCGGGTGCTCCGGTTTCCTCCCACAGTCCAAAGATGTGCGGGTTAGGTGGATTGGCCATGCTAAATTGCCCGTAGTGTCCTAAAAAGTAAGGTTAAGGGTGGGGTTGTTGGGTTGCTGGTATAGGGTGGATACGTGGGTTTGAGTAGGGTGATCATTGCTCGGCACAACATCGAGGGCCGAAGGGCCTGTTCTGTGCTGTACTGTTCTATGTTCTATGTTCTAAAAGGTTGCCCTTTTTAAGAACAATGTGTGGTTAGGAATGTTGTACCCCGACAAGCTCTGGGTGACTTTCCAGGGCAGGGACTACTATTCCACCACACCGGTGGAAGGAAATGAATCTGTGCACAAGCATGAGCTGGGAAGGCAAAGAAACCAGCAAAAAATATAGAAACCATTTGTGCGGGATTGAACTGCTCTGACTTTATACCTCAGAAAGGAGGGGTTGAGAGCAGTAGGGCGCAGGAGGGGGTGAGGAGGGGGAAGGGGGGAAGAGAGACACATTGGTCGGGGGGAGACATTGATCGAAGCCGGGGGGGGGGCTCCACTCTAGGGGGTGAGTTAGCACAAGGAAGTACAAGCGAGGGAAGGGCCATGACACATCTCCTGACTGGGGAGAGGGTGCCCTTAGCCTCCCTGATTGCCCGCCAGAGAATCCTGTTTGGCTACCGATCAGCAGCACCACCCAAGGCTGCAGACAGGCTGTCCAACCTGGCGGATTTTCTCAAACTGGAAAAAATATAATTTGCCATCCGAGGGCCAGAAGAGGGCTTCCACAGGATGTGGGATACTTTCACCAATTTGTTTCAAGATCTGTTCGTAGCCAGCAACCAATGGAGTGAGATGGGGAGTGGGAAGACACAAACGAGTCACGGAATAAAGATGAAAAGAAAGGAGGGGGGAACTGGGGGCGGTGGAGGACCACGACACGAGCAAAGTGAGAGGGACAAGGGACTAAAACTGTAAATAGACAGCTCTAAGTACTTACCCGGGCCAAACTAGGAACTACAAAAAATGTACGCCAACCACAGGGAGGGTACGGCCACAGCAGGAGGGAAAACAATTGTGTGTAAATATCTGTACTGACTGTACTGTCTTTTTTACCTCCTTTTATTTCTTGCTTAATTTTTTCCTCTTGTCGGCGCAGTTATGTAAAGTGTATCATTGGAGTTGCGAAATACAAAATGTTAAAACCCTATAAACACACTTTAAAAATTTGTATGTCACACATTGTGGGAAAGGGACTTCACTCCAGGAAAAGTGTTTGAACTTACTACTGAGTTCAAATTGCTATTCTGTGTCAGGTTTCCCCCATGTGTGGATCATCATCCTTCCCCGGTATCCTACTGGTAAAAATAAGTCCTGGCAATGGGGCCAGGACTTCTGGATCCAGGATTCCCATATCATTTTCAATAAAGCATGATGCTACCACGACACAAAGAAAATCTAGGCCAAAGTGACTATAAAGGGATAAAGACAGGTTAAGTGAGTGGGCAAGAACATGGCAGACAGAATACAATGTGGGGAAATGTGCAGTTATCCATTCTTCATGGGAAAATTAGAATGACAGAATGTTTTCTAAAGGGTGAGTGCCTGGTATTCAGAGGGACCTTGATGTCCTTGTATATGAATCACAGAAAGGTAACATGCAGGTACGAAAAGTAATTAGGAAAGCAAATGGTATACTAGCCTTTATTACAAAAGGACTGCCATAGAAGAGTGAAGAAATATTACTGCAATTATATAGAACCTTGATAAGACCATACCTACTGTGTTGTGTGCAGTTTTAGTTTCCATACCCAAGCCAGGCTATGTTGCCTTAGAGGGAGTAAATATTAAGATTCACTGACTGATTCCCAGAATGAAGGGATTTCTCTGTGAGTAGAGATTGCCCAAGTTTAGAAGAATAAGAAGTGATCTCATTGAAACATGTAAAATTTTGAAGTGGCTTGACAGGACAGATGCTGTGGAATCCAAAACTGAGCATCATGGTCTCAGAATAAGTGGTCTACCATTTAAGACTGAGATGTGGAGAAATTTCTTCTTCAAGGGTTGTGAACCTTTGGAATTCTCCACTCCAGAGGAGCGTGAATGCTCAGTGTTTTGGTACATTCAAGTTGGATATTGGATACTAAGCAAATCTAAGGTTATGGGGATAGTGTGGGAAAGTATAGCCAAGGTAAAGGTGAATCTTGACCTTATTGAATGTTGGGGAATGCTTGAAAGCCTCACTTCTGCAACTATTTCTCATGTTCTTCTTGGGCACAAACACATGATAAATTTGAAAGTGCTTATCAAAGTCACAAGGAGAGGCTTTCATCTCAACAAATCTGACATCCTTTAGATTTTTAAACATAAACCATTCTAATCATAGAAGGGATATTGTCAATGGTTAATATACATAAAACTATCTTATAACATAGTCACAAACTTCTAACCCCATTCTATTTATTAGGTTGAACCATTGCTATATGGTAAAGAATAACACTATTTAAACAAAGAAAACTAGTTAGCAATTATTATTTTTTTGTCTCTAGTTAACCTGTGTGGGCAGTTCATCTGTAAATAAGACCTCTTGCACCAGCAATAATTATGTGATATCGACTGGGGAAAAATATGGAAATTCTGATTATTTTGTCCTTCTTTAGAAACTCTGTTCATTTTTTTTGAATTGTTAAAAGAGAATTTCAAATTCATATCGTCTTGCAACCTGATAAGCAGACAAAAGCTTGCATGCCAGGCTTTGTATATTTTGTATAAATGGAATTAGTGAACAGTTAATTGCAGGCAGAATGGCAGGTTTTCTGATTTAACTGTTCGACTTTAGTGCTGGTCTTCGCTGGTTGCTGCTTTAAAGAAAGCCCCGAAGACATTGGCTTATAATTATCCCAGAATCTCATCCAACTTACATGAACTCTAATGATGGAAAAAATAATGGCTTCAACTAACAAATTGAGTGCCCATGTTATTAGTATTTGAACTGCTGCATATTTCAGCAAGTAATGTTTTCAAAATGAGTGCAGAAAAATGAGTCGATTGTGTTCTCACATAATAGTGAAATGCAGACAAGTGTACCCTGTGCCAAGCCAAAGGCTAGCAATTTCTAAAACTTAGCTTGAGTGACGTGTGAATTGAACAAAGAGCTGAAATCCCATTAAGCAAAGTAATGAGAAATTCAGTCTGAATATGTGACTGCAAGTGACAATGTGCAGCATTGCCCAGTCAGTTTACTTAATTGTGGCAGTTCATATTTATTTGGTGGAATTCACTTACCCCATTTAGAAAGTAAAATTGAGTGTTCAGATGGTGGCTTTTGAGCAAGCTGTTTGATTTTTGCGATAAGTTGAATAATCATCAAGTCAACATAAACATTTTCACTCAGATTTTAAACAATATTAATTGGCAAAGATATCTACAATCAAATCACCAGAATATCATTACATATATCGGATCAGATAAATCTGAAAGGGAAAGTGAATTTGACCCATCCTAAATCGAGAATGACCCTACTCTGTTGTAAACGTTTTTTGCCTTTACAGGCCAGCCAAATGTTTATTTCATATTTTGATGACTCTTATGAAGCAGAACTTTCTAATTAAATTCATATTTTACTAGGTTGAACCTGAGAATCTTTAAAATCATCCTGCCCCATCAGATACCATGCCCAAAAAGGGCATTGGTGACCATGGACTTCCGTTAGGTTTGTCCATGATAGTGGGTGACATGGTAGCACAGTGGTTAGCACTGCTGTCTCACGGCACTGAGGACCCAGGTTCGATCACGGCCCTGGGTCACTGTTCATGTGGAGTTTGCACATTCTCCCCGTGTCTGCGTGGGTTTCACCCCCACAACCCAAAGATGGACAGGGTAGGTGGATTGGCCACACTAAATTGCCCCGAAAATGAAAAAAACAAATTGGTCCATAATTAGGCCTGGCAAATTAACAGAGACATAGAACATACAGTGCAGAAGGAGGCCATTTGGCCCATCGAGTCTGCACTGACCCACTTAAGCCCTCACTTCCACCTTATCCCCATAACCCAATAACCCCTCCTAACCATTGTGGTCAATTTATCTTGGCCAATCAACCTAACCTGCATGCCGTTGGACTGTGGGAGGAAACCGGAGCACCCTGAGGAAACACACGCAGACACGGGGAGAACGTGCAGACTCCACACAGTGACCCAGCGAGGAATTGAACCTGGGACCCTGGAGCTGTGAAGCCTCAGTGCTAACCACTGTGCTACCATGCTGCCCTATGAGGTGCCCAGCTTACCGACTCTGGTGGCTGCCGCTCTCGAGCTATGCCCCAGTGCCTGGACCCCAGTACCCTGCCCCTGCCCTGATCCCGCTGCCCAGCCCGCTGTCCCCGGCAAATTAGTTCAGTGGTTTTTCCTTGCTCTGACCAGGCTGACCATGGCTGACCAGGAAACGCGCCCGCTCTTTGCCACCTGCCGTCAGGCATGTTTGAAGGATTTACAGATGGATAATCGACCTGTTTACCCATGGTATGCAGGCGCCTTCTGTGAGCCTTTAAATTAGAGGACAGAAAACTGTTCCAGTTTGTTCACAGGCATGTGCTGTGACTCATTCAGTTTTGTGATGATTGCAATCCAACGAGCACACTTGGGTTTAGACTGAGGAAAAAGTTCAGTTTTATCCTTTCCGTATTCAAATTGATAATGTTTCAGTTACTTAATTCTCACCCAAATCTGTGTACAATATTCCATCCTGTGACCTATCAAAAGCTAATAAAATGTGACTCTTGTTAAGTATTAGAATGAGGCACTACTAAAACAAAGGCCTACTCTAAGACTGTGCATAGACAGTTGTAATTCCACTGCTCAAATAAATATTATTTCTATTTTAATATAGCTTTTATTAATAGTCAACCAGGTGGAAAATAAAGTTAGTACGACTTGGAACGTTTTTCAACAGTGGCTACTCACTTTCAGCATTGATAATAATCTGTAAATTGTGAGAGCAACCTCCACTCTGCTTCAAGCATAAAATGAACAGAAACTACAGAAAAACATACTTTACTGTATCAATGTGCCACTGCATCATCTGTCCCTCTGGCCTTCCTGCATGTGAATGCCGATTAATAGTGATCTGTGGGAAGCAATGTGATATTGACCTATGCCCATTAGGAGTTTAGTTGGATTTATACTGCACAAACATATTTCATTTAGGTCTCTAATTGCTGAGAGTGAGCAAGGCAAGCCTTATCCAACCATACTGGGCAGGATTCCAAGCCAGGTTCCAGGGTTGAAGGGGCAGTGTTAATCTAACCCTCTGAGCCACTCAGCCACCCATTGTTACAATTACTAAAATTATTATGATTTTCACAGTTGTGGTTGTGTAGTTAATTAGCTCAAGTTAGGAACACTCAGAGGAGCTTTTGTTCCAACAGTAAATTGGGGAGGTTATGACATTGATTCAATACTGTACACTGTGGAATTCTATGCAAACCAGATGCATTGGTTTAATTTTTCTTTGTTCTTCTAATATAACCTGAATTATTTTTACAAGTGTGCCAGAGCACATCTGTCACAAAATATTGGCAGAGTTGTATGCAGTTATAAATTATATTGCTAAAACAATAGTTGCATTTTGGAAATGTGGTTTCTTATCTTACTTGGGTTGCTGCAAAGAAACATAGGGCGTGACTTACCGGCCGGAATCGGGACGAGATCCGACCGATAGATCTTGGGAGAGGCCTCTCCTGGGAATCCCGCTAGTCACTACATCTTGTGCAATTCGGATCTCGCCCATAATGGGTGGGACCCAGACTTGCAGGGACTTTCCTCCCTCAGCGCAAGGTTTGGACTCATGTCCAAAAACAGCAGGATAGGATGAACCAATTGATCTGAACAGAGGAGGGATGAGAATGACTGTATGTGGCATATGGTAACACTTGACCGAGTGTTGCTTCAAGGAACTTAGTGACATTGAATTTAGTGGGAATGGGGGGGAAACTCTCCACTGGCTGGAATCAGACCGAGCATTATATTTGATGGTTGTGGATGTGGGAGGTCAATCAGCTCAGACCCGGGGATACCATTGCAGGCTAGGACTGACAAGTAGCAAGTGACATTGACACCACAAAAATGAGCAAACAATGACCCTGTCCTAAAAGAGAGATTCCAACCACTTCCTCTTGACATCCAATGACTAATTCACCAGCACCAACATCTGGAGAGCTGGTCAGTGTTTTGTTACCTGTGTGGTAGGTAACATGTGCTACTCAATCCTTGGCTAATGAAGAGGTCTTCTGAATCTCGATGAAGAAGACTCGAACTCATCTAGTAGTAACAAAAGGTTTATTGAGTAACTATAATAATAATTGCATGAGTTCTTTACTTTAACTTTGATTCTAGTAATAAGGTTAACAAGATCTAACTACAGTAACTATACGTAACTCCACTAGCCATCTGAACTACTCTGCTATTGCCCTGGTCACAGTGCACCCCCGAGAGATCCAGAGACCCAATGTGGTTGCCTTTTATACCCCTGTTGGTCCGGCCCTCTACTGATCATGTGGCGCTACTAATTACACATTAACCCCTTGTGTACATACACATATAGAGATCACTACAGTCAGAAGTACCATTTACAAGGCACAAGTCAGGGGTGTGTTGGAATACTCTCCACTTGCCTGGATGAGTGCAATTTCAACGACATATAAGAAACCTGACACCATCCAGAAGAAAAAGCACATTTAATCACGCCCTTAATAATGAGGAGAAATCCAGGGAGTTGGAATTTTTTTTTAGAAAATTGGGAGCTGGATTCTTCTGCACTGCCTACTGCAAGATCGCCACAGGTGAGACGTAGACAATGGAAAAGTCCATTGACCTCAGACGGGATTCTCCAGTCGCGGGCATGCTCGGCTGGAGAAACCTGCCCTAGAAATTGTTTTAAGAAGAGCTTATTGAAGTTTTCAACATTTGTGAGAGGGTTTTGACAAAAGCTGATCAGGGGGCATTGTGCATAATAGCAAAATGCCTAAATACTAAAGGGCACAGCTACATTTGGAGCAAGAGATGATATACAGCAAAAATATGTTACCAAAAGATTTTATGGGATAACATACTGGAGGAACATTGTGTGAGGTTTAGGAGGCAATCCAAAGTTGATCTAAAACAGGGGCTGGTTTAGCTCACCAGGCTAAATCGCTGGCTTTGAAAGCAGACCAAGCAGGCCAGCAGCACGGTTCGTATTCCCGTACCAGCCTCCCCCAGGCGCCGGAATGTGGCGACAAGGGGCTTTTCACAGTAACTTCATTGAAGCCTACTCGTGACAATAAGCGATTTTCATTTCAAAGTGTTTCCAAAAGGAGGAGAGATTGAGTGAGTAGATGAGGTGGAGAATAATGAAAAAAAAAATGAGTTGTTGGACCTATAGTTTTTTGCTTATTTTAAAACATTCTTTTATTCTCATGGTCCCTTTAAGGGGTAAACCCTTGCGGACCACGTGACCTGCCCAGAATCTATGGGGATGAAACGTGTGAACCTGTGCCTTTCGGGTGCCTCGGTGTGGACTCGGGTAGTGTGGATCTTCAGAATAAGCCTTGGAGTCGAGGGAACTAGCCCTGTGTTGAAGTTGTGTTGATCTGTAAATAGGAAGCTCTTTCTTTGTTAATAGACCACCATTAAAGTGCACAGGAGATCTAGAGAGGATATAATACAGTTAGAATATAGAGATAGTGTTAGCTGAGTGTAGTTCAATATAATGTACTGTTTACGATAGAAATAAGTGTCAGACTTTATTCAAGTAGTGTAAATAAAATTAGCTTCGCTGATGAACTTAGATTCAAGTGTCTTTGTGAACACTATGCATTCGACCCTGACAACAGAATCACAAAGAACACCACAATTTACACAAAAAATACAAACACATGGGGCGGGATTCTGTGACCCCATGCCGGGTCGGAGAATCGATGGGGGGGGGCGCAATTCATGTGACGCCACCCGAACGCTGGTCCGCCGAGTCTCTGGTGACCGGAGAATCATTGGCGGCGGCACGGCGCTGGTCGGGGGTCGCTGTACACGGCACTCTTGCCGATTCTCCGCGCGCGATGGACCGAGTTCCTGCCGAGTTAGGCCGAGTCCCGCCAGCGCCGTTCCTGTATTGTCCTACCCAGCGGGACCTCATTGTTCATGGTGCGAGGGGGATGGCCTGCATGGGGGGGAGGGGGGATCCGACCCTGGGGGGGGTCTGGGCTTCCACGGTGGCCTGGCCCGCGATGGGGGCCTACCAATCGGCGGGCGGGCTTATCCTGGTGGGGGCCAATGTTCCTCCACGCCGGGCCCCTCTCGCTCCCCACAATGTTGTGTTGGAGCCAGCGCGGAAAGGGCAACCCACGCACATGCGCAAACTCACGCCAGCTGTAGCGCATGCGCGGATCCGCAGCGCCCGTTCTGAAGCCCGGATCGGCAGCTGGGGAAGCATGAGGCTCTCCAGTGCCGTGCTGGTCCCCTATGCGGAGCAGGATCACTGATCCTAGGGGCCAGGTGATGCCAGCGTAAAACGCTCCGCCGTTTACGACGGCATCACTTAGCTGGAACATCAGAGAATCCCGCCCCAGGTATCACCCCTCGCGGGTTCCTCAACAGAAATGGAGGATAAGCCTGAGAATGTGTTGACATGTCCAGAACTTTGTTGTAGAAATGAACAATTCATTAATGTATTATTTATTCCATGTATTAGTGCCACTCTCTGTCCAGAAGCCACATCTGTGCAGGCTCTTCCACATGGCCCAATCTCACAGGAACAAAATCCTGGCATTGACATATTCCACTGGATGCAGGATTGCTCAGGATGCAGTTCAATATCCTTGATTTCCAATGTGTTTAACTGGTGGCGACGCGCCAGTTAAATGCAGCACCAGGAACAAAAGCAATCTGCAAAAGCATTTCTTCAACGACATCATCAGGTGTCCCATTCAGATCAATGATGCACAACCAGATTCTGGAGCGTTTTCCTGCTTCAAACCGGATTGCCTCTTGGACTCATATGTCTCCCTCAGCCCAGTGTTTCAGGACGCAAGTATTCTGAGAACAATTGTCCGTCTTTCTGACGACAGAAAAGGAAGGAAACAGCAACACCAGCCTCTAGGCATCTGCAGCCACCAGCAGGAGCAAGCAGTAAACACAACCTGCAGTTGTGAAGTGCCCTCACAACTAACAATGTCAATTTCTTATTAGCAATAGCGTACAGCTGTGAAGCTAGCGGCGGTTCACAGTCAAAAGGAGTTAAAGTGACCATCAGTATATAACCAAGTACAGGTTCTGTCCAGGAAGTGTTTGATAGGACTGAGAGGCAGCAGCTATAGTTGACTGTTTTATGGGTCCCCATGATATTTAAAGATGGCTTGAAGGCCTCACAGACAAAAAGCCCCTCAACATCCTCACCCCACCCACCCAACCCTGGCCCAGGGGTGACCCCCCCCCCCCATCTGGAATGCATCAGCCCACTGACTAAGCCCAACCCCCCCTGAGGGGTCCCCACCTCTCCCCGCGCTGAGCAATGGGGCAGCAGCTCCAGTGTCTTTGAGCTGCATGCCGAAAAATGGAAATGGTTACTCACCTCCTCAGTTCCCCTCAGCAGCCATTGTGCCAGCTTCACATTTTAAAAAAAGAACTAAAAATGACCCCGTGTGATTTCTCGCTGGGAGTCGGTTCATTCCCTGGAGCCTGTTACAGTCGAATTCAACCTCCCTAATGAGATGGAAATTGATGCAAATATGCTTGCCATATTTGGGTGGGATCTGGAACTCGCCATCGGGAGATAGCAATCTGATTCACACCCGGCATAAATCTCGATTTTGGCCTTTTCCGCTATTTAACTGGCGCGTCCAGATCTGCGCCGAGAACAACACGGTGGTTAAATCATGCGCATGGTGTCAATTAACTGACACAGATGGCATTTCAGGTCGCACCTATTTACAAAATTGCACAAATTAAACTAAAGCATTCTTACACAGTTATGTACAATTCATAAACACGAGAACGCATTTTAATTATTTCATGCAATTTGTGTCATGAATGACTCCTCAGACATAACATAGAAACACATTATGTGCAGAGTGAATGTTTTTAATTTCTCCAGTGTGCACTGTTGGTGAACGAAAAGTGTATTTATGCCAAATTGATCCCTCCTTCGTTTTTATTCAATAAAAAAGGGATCCTGTACCTCTCAGACCAGTAATTGTCTTAGATTAGATTATACTGCCAACCCTGTAAGATGTTGTGGCTCTGATGGCCACTAAATTGAATGTATCCCTTCTGGGTTGTTTCAGTCTTCGAAATGTATTTCTGGAATCTTTCTCAGATATCTAAGTTTGCTCTTACAATCTCCTACTTGTGTTAGCCAAAAAAAACCCTAAATGTGGAAATCCCTATATGCCAAAACATTGCTTCTCTATTTAACTGAGTGGATTAATTGATTTAGTCATTAGGGCCTGTTCTGTGCTGTATTTTTCTATGTTCTATGTTCTATGAATCCATTGTTCAGATTGGTCCTGATTGCTGTTCTATGCTGAATTCACTGATCTTACCCTGGGCACTGTTAGGTGAGTCACAATTAAAAGTTCCTCAGTTAGTAATGGAGCCAGTGTGGTGATCCACTGTATTCACTGTATGCACCTGGATTAGGGGATGTATGGTAGTACCTGTACTACAGGTTCGCCGGTAGCCCCTGCCGGCTAGCTCCGCCCACAAGGAGCCGTATAAATATGCACGACTTCTCCTGATCAGCCATTCTGCCAAGTGCAGTAGGAGGCCACGCATCTGACTATAATAAAGCCTCTGTTGTATCAATCCAAGTCTTTAGTACAATTGATAGTGCATCAGCCAGGTATTCCTCTATCTTCCAATCTAAATCCAAATGAATGCCTGCTGAAACATTTCGGACAGAATATTCCATTTTTGAGGCTTAAGTGTGGTGGCTGGCAGTTTTTGCGGTGTCCACCTCGCAACCAGAATGGTGGGCACGTGCGTGAGGTTCTGTGTTTGAAAGCTCATTCATTTTGTAGAGGGAGAATCCCTCTGAATCACCTGGTGGATCGGTAGCTGGTTCATCCGCCCGCCATCAGCTGGCAGGATCAAAGGTCTCGGCACCATATTAAAGCACCAGTTAAACACATACATCTCACTCTCTCCAACCCACATTTCCAGGAGACCATTATAGATGTCTTATAGCCAAAAGAAGAAGGTTGTAAGCCTCAAGAAGAAGGCAGCGCCAACTTCACCAACCAGGTTTTTTAGGCTTTGATTAGAGGAGTGAGGGGTGCACAGGCATGTCCTGTATCCTAGGGATGGATCCAGGAAACACACCTGTCTCATCTCTCTGGCTGAGGAGACCATCACAGAGGAAGTCAACAGATTGTTCCCCCCAACCTAGTACCGATCACACCTCCAAAACTCATCACATCCTGGTAATCACAGCGAACCACGTGCAGTCTTATATTGTTCATAATCATCAACTAAATCTCTGATGTGGCATAGTAATTATCAACAGTTGCTCATGGTCAATGAGTGGATGTCCTTTGGCCAATTCTGGTGAACAGGTGGCTGGCCTTCATTGATGGAATGATGCAGCTGTGCCAACTTCACTATTGCCTGTCTACCTAAATTATTCAGTCCTATGTATTACTCTTGAGATCCGACTGTGTTGTTAAGCCACTGAGTTCTGAGTACGCTCGTTACAGTGCTGATGACGTCAGTGGCTTTCAGTGCCTTTCTTTCCGAAGAGGTCTTCTTCCTTTCTAACTAAGTTGACACCAGTTCACTTTTCGGCACCAAAATGTTAGAGTGACCCTCAGAAAGAGCCCTTTCTCCCAGCGGCGCTTTCCTTAGACCCCTCCCAATTTGATTCACTGATACTTTTGATTGATAACTGTGCCACATAAAGAATGCTGGTTCTTCATTGTTATTTTGAAATAAACTTTATTGTCCCTGTGCCAGATATGTATCACAATATGATGGAAGAGCTCCGTCCTCCTAAGCTCTCCCGTGAGCCCATCATTTGTGATAGGCCCATACCCTATGTAGTTCTCCGCCTTCCTCATCTAGTGTGCATAGTCACCTACCAACCCCAAGGAGTGGGCTTAACATTGTCCTCCCCCCCCTCCGTTCCCCCTCCCCCACTTTCCGATTTATAATGTGCGTCCAATCCACAGGCTGTAGATGCCTCCAGTTACCATCACCATTCCATCTGCAGCCCAGTACACAACCGACAAAGCCCAAGGACAGCGACTGCAAACCAAACAATACATTTTCCTGTGAGGCATTGCCCTTGTGTCTCCCTGCAGTTGGACTGCACCGTGCTCCAAATGATTCCTCCTGCAGCAGAACTCTTCATCCCTCAACTGTGTGCAACCTCTGACTTCTTACTGTGAGGTCCACATAGCCTGCGGGCTGCCTCTACTCTCTGTCCCGTTTCTGCAGAGAGACCGGACTGCCTCCATTCTCTGACCCCTTTCCACATTAACCCCGGACTGCCTCTCCTCTCTGACACCTTTCCACATTGACCCCGGACTGCCTCTACTCTCTGACCCCTTTCCGCAGAGACCCCGGACTGCCCCTACTCTCTGACCCCTTTCCACAGAGACCCCGGACTGCCTCTACTCTCTGACACCTTTCCACAGAGACCCTGTGGGTACCTTTGGGGTAGCAGGGTAGCATGGTGGTTAGCATAAATGCTTCACAGCTCCAGGGTCCCAGGTTCGATTCCCGGCTGGGTCACTGTCTGTGTGGAGTCTGCACGTCCTCCCTGTGTGTGCGTGGGTTTCCTCCGGGTGCTCCGGTTTCCTCCCACAGTCCAAAGATGTGCGGGTTAGGTGGATTGGCCATGCTAAATTGCCCGTAGTGTCCTAATAAAAGTAAGGTTAAGGGGGGGGGGGTTGTTGGGTTACGGTTATAGGGTGGATACGTGGGTTTGAGTAGGGTGATCATGGCTCGGCACAACATTGAGGGCCGAAGGGCCTGTTCTGTGCTGTACTGTTCTATCTATGTATCTACCCCGGACTGCCTCTACTCTCTGACCCCTTTCCACAGAGACCCCGGACTGCCTCTACTCTCTGACCCCTTTCCACTGAAACCCCGGACTGCCTCTACTCTCTGACACCTTTCCACATTGACCCCGGACTGCCTCTACTCTCTGACCCCTTTCCACTGAAACCCTGGACTGCCTCTACTCTCTGACACCTTTCCACATACACCTGGATTGCCCCTACTCTCTGACCCCTTTCCACTGAAACCCCGGACTGCCTCTACTCTCTGCCCCCTTTTCACAGAGACCCCGGACTGCCTCGACTCTCTGACCCCTTTCCACATAGACCCCGGTCTGCCTCTACTCTCTGACGCCTTTCCACATTGACCCCGGACTGCCTCTACTCTCTGACCCCTTTCCACTGAAACCCCGGACTGCCTCTACTCTCTGCCCCCTTTTCACAGAGACCCCGGACTGCCTCGACTCTCTGACCCCTTTCCACATAGACCCCGGTCTGCCTCTACTCTCTGACGCCTTTCCACATTGACCCCGGACTGCCTCTACTCTCTGACCCCTTTCCACTGAAACCCTGGACTGCCTCTACTCTCTGACCCCTTTCCACATTGACCCCGGACTGCCTCTACTCTCTGACCCCTTTCCACTGAAACCCTGGACTGCCTCTACTCTCTGCCCCCTTTTCACAGAGACCCCAGACTGCCTCGACTCTCTGACCCCTTTCCACATAGACCCCGGTCTGCCTCTACTCTCTGACACCTTTCCACAGAGACCCCGGACTGCCTCTACTCTCTAAACCCTTTCCACAGAGAGCCCGGACTGCCTCTACTCTCTGACACCTTTCCACATACATCCGGACTGCCTCTACTCTCTGCCTGCCCCCTTTCCACAGAGACCCCGGACTGCCTCTACTCTCTGACACCTTTCCACATACATCCGGACTGCCTCTACTCTCTGACCCCTTTCCACTGAAACCCCGGACTGCCTCTACTCTCTGACACCTTTCCACAGAGACCCCGGACTGCCTCTCCTCTCTGACACCTTTCCACATACATCCGGACTGCCTCTACTCTCTGCCCCCTTTCCACAGAGACCCCGGACTGCCTCTACTCTCTGACACCTTTCCACATACATCCGGACTGCCTCTACTCTCTGACCCCTTTCCACTGAAACCCCGGACTGCCTCTACTCTCTGACACCTTTCCACAGAGACCCCGGACTGCCTCTACTCTCTAAACCCTTTCCACAGAGAGCCCGGGCTGCCTCTACTCTCTGACACCTTTCCACATACATCCGGACTGCCTCTACTCTCTGCCTGCCCCCTTTCCACAGAGACCTCGGACTGCCTCTACTCTCTGACCCCTTTCCACTGAAACCCTGGACTGCCTCTACTCTCTGACACCTTTCCACATACACCCGGATTGCCCCTACTCTCTGACCCCTTTCCACTGAAACCCCGGACTGCCTCTACTCTCTGCCCCCTTTTCACAGAGACCCCGGACTGCCTCGACTCTCTGACCCCTTTCCACATAGACCCCGGTCTGCCTCTACTCTCTGACACCTTTCCACATTGACCCCGGACTGCCTCTACTCTCTGACCCCTTTCCACTGAAACCCTGGACTGCCTCTACTCTCTGACCCCTTTCCACATTGACCCCGGACTGCCTCTACTCTCTGACCCCTTTCCACTGAAACCCTGGACTGCCTCTACTCTCTGCCCCCTTTTCACAGAGACCCCGGACTGCCTCGACTCTCTGACCCCTTTCCACATAGACCCCGGTCTGCCTCTACTCTCTGACACCTTTCCACAGAGACCCCGGACTGCCTCTACTCTCTAAACCCTTTCCACAGAGAGCCCGGACTGCCTCTACTCTCTGACACCTTTCCACATACATCCGGACTGCCTCTACTCTCTGCCCCCTTTCCACAGAGACCCCGGACTGCCTCTACTCTCTGCCCCCTTTCCACAGAGACCCCGGACTGCCTCTACTCTCTGACACCTTTCCACATACATCCGGACTGCCTCTACTCTCTGCCCCCTTTCCACAGAGACCCCGGACTGCCTCTACTCTCTGACACCTTTCCACATACATCAGGACTGCCTCTACTCTCTGCCCCCTTTCCACAGAGACCCCGGACTGCCTCTACTCTCTGACACCTTTCCACATACATCCGGACTGCCTCTACTCTCTGACCCCTTTCCACTGAAACCCCGGACTGCCTCTACTCTCTGACACCTTTCCACAGAGACCCCGGACTGCCTCTACTCTCTAAACCCTTTCCACAGAGAGCCCGGACTGCCTCTACTCTCTGACACCTTTCCACATACATCCGGACTGCCTCTACTCTCTGCCTGCCCCCTTTCCACAGAGACCCCGGACTGCCTCTACTCTCTGACCCCTTTCCACTGAAACCCCGGACTGCCTCTACTCTCTGGCACCTTTCCACAGAGACCACGGACTGCCTCTCCTCTCTGACACCTTTCCACATACACCCGGACTGCCTCTACTCTCTGACCCTTTTCCACTGAAACCCCGGACTGCCTCTACTCTTTGACACCTTTCCACATACACCCGGACTGCCTCTACTCTCTGACCCCTTTCCACTGAAACCCCGGACTGTCTCTACTCTCTGACCCCTTTCCACTGAAACCCCAGACTGCCTCTACTCTCTAAACCCTTTCCACAGAGACACCAAACTGCCTCTACTCTCTGTCCCCTTTCCACAGAAACCCCCGACTGCCTCTACTCTCTGACCCCTTTCCATAGAAACCCGGACTACCTCTACTCTCTGACACCTTTACACAGAGGCTCTGGACTGCCTCTACTCTCTGACGCCTTTCCGCACATCTCCCAGATTGCCTCTACTGTCTGACCCCTTTCCACAGAAACCCCGAACTGCCTCTACTGTTTGACCCATTTGTATTATTCCTTGTGTCTGAATAAAGCTCATAGTTTTACAGTTGAAGTAGATGCTTTATTGTGGGTTTGTTCTCTCTCCAGCGTTTATACTATGTTGCATCTGAGCCGCCTGTCTGTGTCCTGCTCACCAGCTGCCTTTCCTGTGAAGAGTGTCCTGCTTCCTGTCTGTCTGTATTTATACATCTCCCGTGCTCCCTCTAGTGATTGCTTAGTTGTATTGCATTTACATTGACCCCTTGTATAGATACACTGAGATGCAGATCACTACATCCCCCTTTTTTCTTTTACATATTTTCTGTACAGTTTTAAAGAAAATTGTACAAACAGCTAGATTAATTATGATATGTATATCTGTACAAGTGGTGATGATATTGATTATTATACAAAGCCAATTAATATTTATGAGTCCAATTTTAATAAAATAATTTATGAGTCCAAACTTTATGAATTTGTTCGGTTGAATTTTTTTTTCTGTTGTTACATAGAACATAGAACATAGAACAGTACAGCACAGAACAGGCCCTTCGGCCCTCAATGTTGTGCTGAGCCATGATCACCCTACTCAAACCCACATATCCACCCTATACCCGTAACCCAACAAGCCCCCCCTTAACCTTACTTTTATTAGGACACTAAGGGCAATTTAGCATGGCCAATCCACCTAACCCGCACATCTTTGGACTGTGGGAGGAAACCGGAGCACCCGGAGGAAACCCACGCACACAGGGGGAGGACGTGCAGACTCCACACAGACAGTGACCCAGCCGGGAATTGAACCTGGGACCCTGGAGCTGTGAAGCATTTATGCTAACCACCATGCTACCCTGCTGCTCCTTGTTGACGTGATGATATTTATATTGTAACTTCTTTGTGAATGTCATCAGTGTTTTTGTGTTTTAAGTAATCAACAAGTCATCACATGGTTTTTGAATGGTTGAACCACGGATGTTGACTGACGTGGACTTTTCTCTGTGCTTGCGGTATCGATTTAGTGTGTGATCTGCCTTGAAAACCGGCATGCTTGTTTGTTCCAGAGCAAATGTGAATTTGTGAGATTCGTTGTCATGCCATGGTATGTTTGTACTCTTGTCATTGTTTTGGAGTGTGCTGTTGCATTGTTCTTCATGTGCAGAGTTGTACCATGTTGCACAGGACTTTGTTTCATTGTTGTTGTTTCTGTCTTTGTTGTTTTTGTTGTTGTTTTTGTCATGCTTGTTGTTGCTGTCTATGTTATGCTTCTTGTTGTTTTTGTTGTTCTTGTAGTTTTTGTTGTTGTTGTTGTTGTGCTTCTTGTTGTTTTTGTTATTGCTGTTATTTTTCTTGTTTCTGCTGTGCTTCTTGTGGTTTTTGTTGTTCTTGTTTCTGTTGTGCTTCTTGTGGTTTTTGTTGTGCTTGTTGCCCTCAATGACTGTTCCATGTGGATAATTTGAGTCATTCTCGAAGTTATTGATGTCAGTGTCCTCTGCGGTATCTGCTGTTTCATTGAGCATTTCTTCTTGAGAATTGTGAGAATGATCTGATGTTGCATTGGTCTTGGTGACATCAGTCATTTGTGGTGGATTTGATTCCTCTTCTTTGCTTCCTTGGTGCTCCTCTTCTGGAGTCATTTCTGATTCATTTGAATCATCTTTGGTTTCTTGGTGCTCCTCTTCTGGAGTCAAAATCTTCAAGATTTCATTTTCTTGTGGGTAGTTTAGAGTGGATGAGGTTTCAATTGATGTGGTCTTACTGGACTCATGAGTAGCTCTACTCTGATTGTTGAATGCTTCTGTACAGGTGAGCTGAGATCTGACATTCCCACTGTTATCCTGCACAGGAAGGCAGACAGCATTATCAGAGACCCCTCCCACCCAGGCATTGCCTTCTTCCAGACCCTTCCATCAGGCAGAAGGCACAAAAGTCTGAAGACCCGCACATCCAGACAGAGGAAGAGCTTCTTCCCCACAGCTACAAGATTCCTCAACAACTCCCCCTCGGACTGATCAGTTCCCTGTAAGAACACTATTCACGATGAGCCCTATGCTGCTCTTGCTCATGTATTTGCTTTGTTTGGCCCCTTGTTCCGCACTGTAACCAATCGCTGTTTGTCGATATACGATTTGTCAATGTTCTCTGTTGATTATTCTTTTTGTCCACTATGTACGTACTGTGTACGTTCCCTCAGCCGCAGACAAATACTTTTCACTGTACTTCAGTGGATGTGACAATAAATCAAATCAAATCAAAAGTTAGCAGTGCAGCCAACAGGCTACACACCTTCTTTCCCACCTGAGTTGACACATGGGGGAAAATAAGAGAAAATTCCACCTTTTTAATTTGTTTATGAACATCAGACATAACCAGGATTGTGTTTGGCTCTGAAGTACTTCTGGTCACTTCACCTGCTCTCTATGTCTCACTATACATGGAAAGAAAGCTACTTGGCTGCAACCCTTGAATGCATCTGATGCTTCTGGTACCATATCTGGGAACCTTCAGGACAAGAGAGTAGACTTTTACGAGGAAGATATGAGAAAGAATAGCAAATGTTTGTTTCTTCAAACATGAACATGAACATTTGTTATATTGTCAATCCCCCATAGCCCATCAAGAGCATCAAATATTTCTTTTGAATACCCTCTACTCCATATCAGAAAATAATATACCAGCACAGCAGAAATTGGCCTTTACACCGATTTTGAAATTTGAAAATTGCATGCTGCTCTTTTTGTCCAATGGTCACAAACTTGACATTTGATTTCCTCTGCTTGAAAGCTTTTCTGTTAGAAATGATGGGTTCCATTCTATCTATTAGCAAGTTTCAAATCTAAAATTCTAAACATTTTCCAGTCAATGGCACCACAAGCTAAAATGTTATTTCTCAAAACAGCACTGTTACATCTCAAACAAGCTTAGAAAAGTGTGTTTCCGGGTCCGCTGCAATGCTATCTTCAATATTGTACTAGTGCACTCCACCCTCAGTGGATTACCGCAGTTGAAAACAATGCATTTGTCAGGCTACAATCAAGTGTATGTTTAATCTTATGTCAAAAGGCTCTGGCTTCCTTCTATCACACTATGAAATTAAATGGAAAAGCTAGGAATCTGGCTTATATGTAATAGAAAAATAAAAGATGCAGCGAGGGTAGGGATTATCTGCAAGTACAAATGAATTAAAGAAAAAGAGATTGCGATGCTCTCCCAGGCGACGCTTCTTTTAAATGAACAATTTTGAACTGGGAGTAGAACTTTGCTCTTTATTGAGGGCCAAGTTGCAGCATTAACTAGAGAGTAGCTGGAGAGGAATTGTTTCCAATGGCAAGGCTAAAGAGCACACAAATGTAAGATAATTGTGGGAAAACCTGAGGTGGGGTGGCAGTGGAGCAAAGGGGAGAATTTATTGACTTGTTATAATCTGGAATGTACTGCCAGAAAATCTGATGGCATCAATTTCAGCAGTAAATTCCAAAATGAAGTTGGAGCGCTATTTAAGAAGGAAACTTTTGCAGTGCTACGGGAAAGAGCTGACGCAGACGATACAATCTTTGCCGAGACAGATTGAGTAAAATAAATAAATTCAAACTTCCAGTTAATAGCTGGTACCACCAGGATGCTTGGGTGGTCCTACCAGGGTTCCAGAGGCACTGCCAGCTTGGCACTGTCAGGGCACCTTGGTGACAGGGGTCGACCCAGGCCCAGGAAGGGGGGCGGGGGGGGGGGGGGGGAGGCTTGCCAATTGGAGGGGAGAGGTGAGGGGATTCCAGGAGCCTCAACAAGGCTGGGGGTGAGGGGGGCTGAAAGGAGGGGGAGATCAGGGCTGTTGCTCAAAATGGCATTTTGATGGGTGAACAGCTAAGTTAGGCCTCGATGGGGAGAAACTCCCTGCAGCCAGACAAAATGGCAAAGTGCCGTTGGATAGAGATGTGTTTCTCTGCACTGTAGCGGCCAAGAAACACCCCGCCAAACGCACCTGATAGCGGATTTAGTTTTAAGTCTGCTGAATCACGCCCATGATCTTTGTGGGCAACTTCTACTTTAAACCACAGAACGGAATACCCCACATCTTACTTTTAGTACAACTGATAAAACACACTTCACAGGTGCACATTGCGCAATCCTTTAAGTTAAATCTTCAGTTCTCCGAAAATCAGTCCAAAAATGACTCCTAGTTCTCAAAGGGTTACTTCTGTTCTTGTTTCAGCCATGTAACCTTTACACCCTCTTCATTATAAGATCATAACTGGAGATCCTCCTGCTAGTGCAAGCTAGGCAAATGCTAACTTCCTAGCAAGTGCTCTACTCCTGACAAGTGCCTTATTCCGAACTCTATCATGATTAATGCCCCCTCCAGCAATTCTCCGTAGCAATTGCTAACACTTGGCAACTGCGAAGATGCCTATTGTTATACCTTGGTTGCATGTAGGTTTGCAACCTTTAGCCCAAGAATGCGCACCTGAATCAATACAGCTTGTGACTTAGAAGCCATGTTTACAACTCTTGGCCAATGGGGAAAGTGGTCCTAACTTCCGCACAACAATCTAACCTTAACCTCACAGGAGAACCTCGGATTATTCCAAGCTCACAATCATTCTTCTTGCCAATCAACTTTGCAGACCTGGTCTCCCTTCTAACTGCGAAGCTATAACTTGTATCTTTGATCAGAGGCTCTGTAACACCTAGCCCTCAAGCCACCTTTCTGACCAATCAGCATTGCAGCTTTGCATTCCCTTTGCTGCTGAAGTAGGCTTGCTGAAGCCCAAATGTGCAAACATGCTGTAGTTATAAACTTCAGTTCACACCCAAAGAAGCCAGGTCTTTCTTAAAACTACAACACAGTATTTGGCACTGAAAGAGAACTTTAAGACTTACTTAGCAACATGCTCTAAGACAGCCTTGAGGGCCCAATATCTTTCATCTTGGAACTAAATGGGAAGTTTAAAATATACTGTTTAGAATCTGACATACTCAACACTTTGCATCGAATGCATAGAATCCCGACAGTATATTCGGTCCATCAAATTTACACAGATCCTCCGAAACAGCACTCCCAGGTATACTGCTGTGTCCTATCCCCCAACTCTGCACATTAATCATAGCCAATTTACCTAACATATACATCTTTGGAATGTGGTCGGAAATTGGAGCACCCCAAAGAAGTCCATGCAGATAAGGGAAGAATGTGCAAACTCCAGAAGTCACCACTTTTCTGAGATTTTGGAGACTCCATTCACCTTTAGCACACCTGCTTCAGCCATTATCTCACATCTTGCACCTTCTTCCCTGTCAAACAATCCATTCCACCCTCCCACCACCCTTTAATCTCCAACAATCAAATCATCGAGGCTTGCTGTCAGGCAGACTTCAAAACAGGCCACATGACCTTAAAGACATAGGGCGCGATTCTCCGCTCCCCATGCCGGGTGGGAGAATCGAGGGAGGGCCGCTCTGGCACCCCCGTGATTTTCCCACCCCCGCTCGGAGAATCGCCGGTCGCCGTTTTTCCCGGCGACCGGCGATTCTCCGGCCCGGATGGGCTGAGCGGCCTGACGACCCCGATGGGTTCACGCCGGCGGCAAGCACACCTGGTCGCTGCCGACGTGAACAGCGTGCGACAGGTAAGTGTGGGGCCTGTGGGGGGCGGAGAAGGGGTCGAGCACCATGGGAGGGGACTGCTCGGGAGGGGACTGGCCCACGATAGGTGCCCACCGATCGTCGGGCCAGTGTCTCAAAGAGACGCACTCTTTCCCCTCCGCCGCCCCGCACAATCAAGCCGCCACGTCTTGCGGGGCAAAGGAGGGGAAGACGGAAACCGCTCACGCGCGGGTTGGATCCGGCCAACTTGCGCATGCGCGGCTGACGTCACTTAGGCGCCGCCGCCGCGTCATTCTTGGCGCGCCGCCTTGACGCCAGCGTCAAGGCCCGGCGGCCGAGTTTCACGAAACGCCGCACCTAGCCCCTCCCGGGGGGGGGGAGAATAGGGGGCGAGGAGCGGCCTCCGAGGCCATCGTGAAACACTCCGGGCCCGATTCTCCGCCCCCCACGACGGGTCGGAGAATAGCGGGAGGGCCTTCCCGACATTTTTCCAGACCTCCCCACCGATCGCAGGCAGCGGGTCCGAACCCCACGCACTCTTTGTTCCTCCGCCGCCCCGCTGGATCAATCCGCGGGGCGGCTGAGGGGCATACCGGCCCGCGCATGCGCGGGTTTCACGCATATGCGTGATGACATCATTCGTGCATGCGCGGGTTGGAGCCGTCCAATCCGCGCATGCGCGGCTGACGTCATCGTGCGCGTCAGCCGCCGTTAACTTTGGCGCGCGGGCTTAGCGAATTTCGCTAAGCCTGCGATGCCGAGGTTCATGGGGCCCCGCTGCTAGCCCCGACCGGGGAGCAGAATCGGGTCCCGGGAGGGGGCGCGGAGGCTGCCGGGAAACACGGCCGGTTTCACGGCAGCATTCACGACTCTCCGCATTTGCGGAGAATCGCGCCCTCCGGGTTTCACAACGGCATCGGCCGTTGCGGAGAATTCCGCCCATAGTTCCAAAATATCTTAATCTTATAAACCTCATAATTGTAATGCAGGCATGATGTGCCAAATGACCATGAATATATGAATATAGCCTAAGAAGAACATCTTGTACCACATGGCATCTCTGCTATGGTTAATTTACTCCAAGCAGGACCATACACTATAGAGAATTGGCTGAAATCCCCAAATGCTAGCCAGCAGATAGACTTTCATCTATCTGAGTTGCATTTGAAGTCTGGCCAGAGAATTAAAAGGTGCTGCCTTATAGAATGAGCCAATTAGATCTCTATTTTCATCTGAGGACTAATAACTCTTTCCCTTTAAGGTTGTAATATCACCATATCTTTTCCAGTAAGTGAGCCTTCTGATCAGACTGCTTACCCTTCTCACCCTCGGTCTCAATGCCTGTGCTTAGGTTGTCAGTCTTCACCGCAACAGCTTGGCTTGTTGTTTCTTTTAGATCAGGAGCACGCATTGTACTACAATGAACTGGTTTCCACTATATTACTACACAAATAAGTTAATTTAAAAAATCAATTAACAAATTCCTGTAATGAAAAAGCATAGACACCAAATAAGTCGGGCAGTTTGATGCTGTGCCCATGTATCACACAAAATTGATTGATTGATTTATTGTCACATGTACCGAAGTACAGTAAAAAGTATTTTTCTGCGGCCAAGGCAACGTACACAGCACAATAGACAAAAAGAATAATCGACAAAGTACATCGACAAATAGTGATTGGTAATAGTTGGGAACAAAGCAAATACATGAGCAAGCACAGCATAGGGCATTGTGAACAGTGTTCTTCCAGGGAACAGATCAGTCCGAGGGGCAGTCCTTGAGGAGTCTTGTAGCTGTGGGGAAGAAGCTGTTCCTATATCTGGATGTGCGGATCTCCAGACCTATGTATCTTCTGTCTGATGGAAGGGTCTGGAAGAGGACAATGCCTGGGTGTGAGAGATCTGACAATGCTGTCTGCCTTCCTGAGGCAGCGGGAAGTGTAGACAGAATCAATTGGAGGGTGGAAAACTTGTGTGATGCTTTAGGCTGAATTCAGAGTTCACCACACTCTGCAGTCTCTTGCGGCCTTGGGCCGAGCAGTTGCCATACCATGCTGTGATGCAGCTGGATAGGATGCTCTCTATGACACATCTGTAGAAGTTTGTGAGAGTTGATGCAGACATGGCGAATTTCTTTAGCTTCTGTAGGAAGTGGAGACGTTGTTGGGCTTTCTTGACAGTTGTCCGAAGCAATCGACCATCTCCACTTCGGAGCCATTGATGCAGACGGGAGTGTGTGTCGTGCTATGCTTCCTGAAGTTGATGATCAGTTCCTTGGTCTTTCTGACATTTCGAGAGAGGTTGTTTTTGGTACACCGTGTAACCAAGTGATTTATCTCCCTTCTGTAGTCTGATTTGTCGTTGTTTGAGATACGGCCCACCACAGTTGTATCATCCACAAATTTATAGATTGAGTTGGAGTTAAATCTTACCACATGTCCTAAATCCTACATGTTGCAGAGCTACAAATTCACGTTTGCAAAATCAAAGAATTCGAGAACTACGTAAACTCATGTAAATTAAACTATCCTCACAACCAATAATGCAATGGAAAAAATATCCGTAAATGAGCAAGAATTTGGTTTTGAAATGACAAACCTGGTAGAGGTGATTAGGATACTTAGAGGGCGGCAGCTCTTAAAGATCTAAATAGACTATAAGGGAAAATCGTGAATATATTTATGTAAAAATGTTTGCCTGCTGTCTAGAATCTAGAATCTCTACAGTGCAGAAGGAGGCCATTCAGCCTATCGAGTCTGCACCGACCCCCAGAAAACTACCCACCCAAGCCTAAGCCCATGCCCTGACCCTATCCCCATAACTCTATCTAACTTTTTGGACACTAAGGGGGAATTTAGCACAACCAATCCATCTAACCTGCACATATTTCAACTGTAGGAGGAAACCGGAGCACCCGGAGGAAACCCACGCAGACACGGGGAGAACGCGCAAACTCCACACAGTCACCCGCGGCCGGAATCGAACCTGGGACCCTGGTGCTGTGAGGCAGCAGTGCTAACCACTGTGGCACTGTGCCACCCTCTAAGTATTCTAATCATGACCCAAAATCTCCAGTCTCTCGATTGTCAGTGACTAGACATCTGACGGAAGATGCACATTGGGACCCTGTGAAAGTCACTGGATTCTCCACACACCTCCACATCAGTTCCTTGGTTTTGCTGACATTTAGAGAGAGGTTGTTTTGAGTACACCATGCAACCAAGTGATCTATCTCCCTTCTGTAGTCTGGTTCGTTATTGTTTGAGATACGAACCACCACATTCGTATCATCCACACACTTCTAGATCGAATAATGTGTATGTACACAGTCTATACAGTATATACACAGTTATGTGTATACAGGGAGTACAGTAGAGAACTGAGCACACGTTCTTGAGGGGCCCCGGTGTTAAGGACTATTGTGGACAATCCTGACAGATTGCGGTCTGTTGGTGAGGAAGTCCAGGATCCAGCTGCACAGGAATTCAAAAACATTCACATCAACATACAGACTGCCATCTTTCCATAATAATTTCAGTATTTTTATTAATAGATTAATACTAATTTGTAATTCTTGCACATAAAGAATCTCTGAGCTGGATGAGCTGCTGGGGCAGTTTTTTCCCATGTGTTTTCTGAAAGAGCACCAGTGAAGTCTTACAAGAATTAGCCACATCTTCCTGTACAAGTTTTCTGATAACCTGGCCAACTTGCTAATGCCGTATTGTTGTTTTACTCATCTCTGCAAAAGGAAGGTTCATAACATTGGTCGCTGTGTTGAGATCAGACAACTGACTGCAGATCTCAGAATTTGCATGTTTGAAATTCTCTCACTGACTGCATCAAGTTAAACCCATAAATAATTTAATCTCATCTAAGTACTGTTTCCACTTGCCTAACGTTTCATTAGGAAAGATGATTTCATAAACTAACAGAGAGGCCGAATATTCTAGTAATATGAGCTCTGAGTTTTACTTTTGCTTTAGGCACCTGTATGTCTTTTCTCAGTGTATTTCTTAAAAAGGAAACAACTTCAATATGTATTTGTCTAATGTTTTATTGTTTGGAGATGGAGAAGAACTGCATGCAATTCTACACAAGTCCACTGAAGCAATTTAATTCAATTTACATCACGGGCAGGATTCTCCATTTCCCGACAGCATTTTCGTAATTGCCGATCAGTTGGAGAATCTACTTTTACGACTGAACCAAGGGCGGAGCCTGTTTTATGCAGGTTGCGTGTGCTCCCCTCCCTCCAAAACAGCACCGTCGCGGCGTGCGCTGCATGCCATTGAGACGGCCTCAGGACATCACCTGAAGGCCCTCCCCTGATGCTCCACTCCCGATGGGCCAAGTTCCTCACCGTGCAATTGACGTGTGGTCTCAGCAGTCGGGAACCTGGACTGGCGGACTGTATCCAGCGCCACTACAGTTGGGCGGGAGCTGTGCTGCTGGCCGGGGGGGGGGGGGGGGGGGGGGGGGCTTTGGCGAGGACTGTGGGGACTGGTGGGGATGGTCAGAGGATGGTGAGGAGGTGTCCAGGGGGTCACTATCTGGCAGGTCGTGTCCGTCCACAGCCGGAGCCATGTTGTACAGCGCGACCGCTACTGGCCGGCCCCATGCGCATGCACGGCTAAGGACCCGGCAGTTCTCTGCCCGCTTAATTTGTGGAGGCCGGACATTTTAAGTGGGGTGGCTGCTAGTCCCTCGCTGGTTGGAGGATCGGTTCTGGGGCGGCACCGATTTTTCCCATGTAAAATGCCACGGATCCTCCAGTCATAGCCTCAGAATTGGAGAGTAGAGCCCCATGTCTTTTCATTTAGATCTTTTTGGATAAAAGACACTGAAAAATACTTCAAATTATTTTTCAAATATTTAGTCAATCAACAATGGTTTAAATTTTGCATACAGTGGTGCTCACAACTGACCTCAAAGAAAGCTTCCCACAAAGATTTAGGGATACCTGTGGCATGGAGTAGAAGCTGAAATATCTTCAGCGGAATTCTCCATCGGTGGGATTCTCCGGTCCGCCGGAGCACACACGCTTCCGGGGGTTTCCCAACAGTGTGAGCTGGCCACAATGGGAAACCCAATTGACTGGCTGCGGGAACGGAGATTCCCCTGCCTGCGGGGGCACGCCACACCGGAAAACGTAGAAGGCGGACTGGAGAATCCTGCCCCTTAAATTTTAGAAAATATATTTTTTAAACTATAGAATTTTAATCCCATTGGAGAAATTTGACATTCCACGATTTTAGTTCTTCAGGGAGAGTGAGGTTGCGACCTTGTGGGGAAGCATATCATTATTGACAGCAGCCCCTGGATTTGCATATTTAACTAAGTTATGCAGATGTCACTCTCTATTTTCAAAGAGTATCATCTCCACATAGTTATTCCCACAATTTATGAAAAAGATCTGCACTTTCTTTACCTTGACACAAGATGGTGTCCAGGGGAGTCAGGCGACCTCCATTCCTTGTCTGTAAATATGAATAAGACTGCCCTAGGCTAGAAGTAACCTGCAGGATGTTAAATGTAAATGACATTTTGCAAACATTAAAATGCAACTGATCTTCCCTGTATACTTAATAGCTATTATTATGCAAATACCTAACAATACTGATGTACAATTTTCAAACATACTTTGTGGCTGCAGACTGAAATTGCACAAAATGGGTGTAAGGAAAATGATTTTATGACAAGAAATGGCCGAAATTCAAATCCCCATTGCTACACATAGTCAGCAAAAATTTATGCGGACAATGGGAACACCTTATTTATGGTCATGTGACAGAAACTGGCTCGTGGTAAGAATCACCTTATTTACTTACACCTTGAGCAACCTGGGAGACAGAGACCACAGAGAGGGGAGGTCCCTCCCTGCCAAAGAAAGGACCCTGCCTAGGATGCCCAAATAGCCAGAGAAAGTGGGGCTATCCTTTTACTTGCTGAAGTCCAGATCCAAAACAGAAACCTACTGTTAGTAGGAGTGACCCATTGTGAATTATTTGCCAGAAACATTCAAACTGTATTGTCCTCAATAAACCAAAAGACAATGATCAGCCTGCAATATTCCAGCTACCATCTCAGAAACTAAGAGCAAAAGTGACATTTTGGACACTTAAAAAATCCAAATGCTCGCTACACTGTTTGTAATCATTTTTTCGAATGTTTGTGTCATAAGAGCATAAGAACTAGGAGCAGGAGTAGGCCACATGGCCCTTCGAGCCTGCTCTGCCATTCAATGAGATTATGGCTGATCTTTTGTGGACTCAGCTCCACTTTCCCGCCTGAACACCATAACCCTTTATTCCTTTATTCTTCAAAAAAAATCTATCTTTATCGTGAAAACATTTAATGAAGGAGCCTCTCAACTGCTTCACTGGGCAGGGAATTCCATAGATTCACAACCTTTTGGGTGAGGAAGTTCCTCCTAAACTCAGTCCTAAATCTACTTCCCTTTATTGTGAGGGTATGCCCCTAGTTCTTCTTTCTCCCGCCAATGGAAACAACCTCCCCACATCTACCCTATTCCATTCATAATGTCTTGTGTGAATGAGTGAGTGGATGCTGTTGTGATTACATTGAGTTTTAACAAATAAACATATTGTTTTTAATTTATGCGAAAGTCTGTTCTTGAGAGTCACAGCACTTAAGGAGTTAAAACACATTTTGTTGCAGTTCATTGAGAGGTGACAATAAGGGAAAGCATCCTACCATCTCTCTCCTATCCATAACAAGTAATAATAGTGAACACAAAATTCGGGCCATTCACTGTATTGGCATTCATAACACTCAGCCAAGATTTACTTTTGTTTCATTGAAGTCATTTATGTTTAATTTTAGATCAAGGATATTTGAAGGAGATTACCTATGGATTATGTTTTGGGGCTGAATTTTCTCAGTTGAGGCAGGTAGCTCAAGTCAGTAAATTTCCCAACTTGGCAGGGCTGCCTCAATTTAAAGGGAGGCACGAGTAGGATTGAGTCAAGCCCAGCGACTCCAGAAGCAGATGCTGGTAGCCACGAGAGTGGGTAAGTGCCACGGTATGCTGGTTAGGAGGCCTGCCTCAGATCCCTGAGATTTTGTCCGAGCTCTTTTGGACATTGTTTGGCCCTCTATCTATTCACTTTTACATATTTTCCCCTTAAATATTGTTAAAATAAAGATCACAAATATGGGAAGACAGAGGGTGAAAATAAGAATAATCATCTTTACTAGTGTCACAAGTAGGCTTATATTAACGCTGCCATGAAGTTATTGTGAAAATCCCCTAGTCGCCACACTCAGACGCCTGTTCAGATGCACTGGGGGAGAATTTAGAATGTCCAATTCACCGAACAAGCGTGACTTTCAGGAATTGTGGGAGGAAACCAGAGCGTCCGGAGGAAACCCATGCAGATAAAGGGGGAACGTGCACACAAAAGCTGAGAATCAAACCCAGGTCCCTGGTGCTGTGAAGCTGCAGTGCTAACCACTGTGCTACACCCTTGCTTCCCTTGGTTCTCAACTGTTCTTTTATATGCAATGCTTTAAATAGCCTCATCACTTCTTTCTTCATCAAATTCTCATTCAACGTATAAATTATTTTTACAACGCACTTGCTTTTTCCAATATCGGAATTAAACATGTGTCTCTGTCTTTATGGTTCCAATGTTCTCTATCTATGTAATTGCCTCCAGCCTGGTAACATCCTCCAGCCTAGAACTTTCTCGCTGAACACACTCTTCCTCAGACTCTGGTATTTTATGCATCCTCCCACATTTGCCAGCTGTGCATTCAGCCATCGCGGCCCACGATCTAATCAAGACCCCATTATACAGGTGAAAGTTGTTATTGTTGTTTTATTTGTCAAACTGCCTTCTTGGCAGTTGGTCTCTTCAGTATTCATTAGTAAAAATGAAAATCCAATTCTCCTGGCCAAATATCTGACCTTTCTAACTTCCAGTGAGCATTGGTGCATTTCCATAAAATCCAATCCGAGTGTATTACTGGGGGAAAGACATATGCTCTTTTTACCTTCGACAGTGATGAGGAGATTGGGTCCCAGATTGCCAGGCATCAGACAATTCCAATCAAGCCTACAGCTATACATTATGTTGATCCTTTCTCCAAAGTGAAAAAGCAGCGCAGATGTGAAGACTGGCATTCAAAACTATGGCTAACAGGATTGACCAAACATAAATCCAAATTATGTGAAATTCAATTACACATAAATAATCCTGAACGGACTAAAATTTTCAGATACATAAACAAAAAAAACACCGTTCTTTCGAAGTGCTGCGATCTTCAGGGAATGACAGTGGTCAGGACAAGGGCGTGCCAGTCAATGTCTATGTTTATTCATGATTATCATAAAAATCAATTATCTCTGATAGCTTGGCTGCCCTACATTTTTGGCAGTGGAACCCAACTATAAGATCCTTGAAGTTGTCTGTGAGGCAACAGCCGGTGACTGGAATTTCGATTTTACTCCCTTCAAACAGAAATTACAAACCAGATCAGCTTTCAAATACATAACTCTGCCAGCAGCTAAACTGTAAACTTTAAATCAAAAATCTGTTCAAGCAGAAAGCCTGAAAATTTCATCAGCATCAACAGAAACCAATGCCATTTTGATCTATTTCTTTACCCCTGATGAAGATATGCATTTATTTGGTTATAATGCAAACCGCCATGATTAAGGAAACACTGCATTGATTAATAAAGAAAAGCAATGCATCCTCATTTCACAAAGTCAGGGATCAGATCCCCCTTTGAATGAGCTGTCAATTTGGCACTTTTATGTTGATTTGAATGATTGTGCTAATTTCTGATCAGTGCTAACTTTTTTTTACACTAAAATCGTTCCTCTTTATATATGCATAGCCTTTTATTTCTCTTTGGGTGGGTGGGGGAGGTGGGATCGCAGTGTTGTTATAACACTTCATTGGTATGCTTGTGGAGACCATCTGTTGCTTGGCAACATAGCAGATAGCACACGTTTTGCTTTTTCCAATTTTCTCCCATTCCCTTCTGATGACACGCATGCCCAAGTACAATTTTACATCTCTAAATATCTAAATACCAGACATTTCTGTCAATTATCTATCAAATTGTTTTTGACTCCTTTCTGGTTTACTTTCATGCATTTGCTCATATTCAGATTTTACTTTTGACTATCTTCATTATGTTTTTTTGAGACGTTCAGTTGCAATCTTCCTTCATTTGCATAATGTATGCCTTCGGAATGGTAGATTTGCTTGGCATGTTGTATTTGGCAATAAAATTGTACAATTGTTATTATACAACGGTTATTTTACTTTCTTGGACCATAATTTTTGTAGTCCCTGATTTCTGGCCAATTGTCCGATGTTGGACTTGAACCTTGGCATGAATTGCTGATAGATTAACCATGCAAATTGGCAACAGATTAACCATGCAAATTGGCAACATAGATTAACCATGCAAATTGGCAACATAGTCGCACCTAGCTGATTCTATCATCACCAAATATTTCTTCCAGAATTGCAGATCTGGAGAAAGACGCAGTAGTTTTTGCTGTTGTTCATCCCAAGCAGGGTTGGAAGACAGGGATCTGTGTTCAGCAGGGGAGGGCAAAGTGCAGGAGAGCGATAGTTGTAGAGGACTCTATAGTAAGGGGCACAGATAGGTGCTTCTGTGGAAGTGAAAGAGACTCCAGGGTGGTATGTTGCCTCCCGGTTGCCAGGCTCAAGGATGTCTCTGAACGAATACAGGACATCCTGAAGGGGGGGGGGGGGGGGGCGCTAATGACAGAGGCAGGAAGAGTGATGAGATCCTGCAGAAGGAGTTCTGGGAGTTAGGCAGTAAGCTAAGAAGCAGGACCTCGAGGGTTGTAATCTCAGAATTACTCCCTGTGCCATACGTGCCAGTGAGCTAGAAATAGGACGATAGTGATGCTAAACGCGTGGCTAAACCAGTGGTGCAGGAGGAAGGGTTTCAGATTTCTGGTCCATTGGGATCTCTTCTGGGCCAACTGTGACCTGTACAAGAAGGACGGTTTGCACCTAAACTCGAAGAGCACAAATATCCTGGCTGGGAGGTTTGCTAGTGTTACTCGGGAAGATTTAAACTAATATGGCAGGGGGGTGGGAACCAGAGTGTTAGGTTAGAAGGTGTCATAACTGAAGGGGAAATAGAGAACAAAAATAATAGAACATCACCCTCAGGCAGAGCAAAAAAGGTGACAAGTGTGAGAAGGGTGGTGAGAATGCAGGATTGAGGGTGTTGTACTTTAATGCGCGCAGGATACGGAACAAGGTAAATGAGCTTGTTGCGCACATTGATCATAGATCATAGAATTTACAGTGCAGAAGGAGGCCATTCGGCCCATTGAGTCTGCACCGGCTCTTGGAAAGAGCACCCTACCCAAGGTCAACACCTCTATCCTATCCCCATAACCCAGTAACCCCACCCAACACTAAGGGCAATTTTGGACACTAAGGGCAATTTATCATGGCCAATCCACCTAACCTGCACATCTTTGGACTGTGGGAGAAAACCGGAGCACCCGGAGGAAACCCACGCACGCACAGGGAGGATGTACAGACTCCGCACAGACAGTGGCCCAAGCCAAAATCGAACCCTGGAGCTGTGAAGCAATTGTGCTATCCACAATGCTACCATGCTGCCCTAAATTGGACATTGAAATTGGCCGGTACGATGTTGTGGGCATCACAGAGACGTGGCTGCAAGAGGATCAGGACTGGGATCTAAATGAACAAGGATATGTGTCCAATCGAAAGGACAGGCAGATGGGCAAAGGGGGCAGGGTTGCATTGTTAGTAAGGAATGAAGCTAAATCAACAGCAAGAAGTGATATAGAATCAGAAGGCATAGAATATCTGTGGGTAGAGTTGAGGAATTGCAAAGGTAAAAAGGCCCTGATGGGAGTTATGTACAGGCCCCCAGCACCCCAGCAGTAGTCAGGATGTAGGATAGAAAATAAATCAGGAGATAGAGAAAGCATGTAAAAATGACAATATCATAATAATCATGGATGACTTCAATATGCAGCTGGACTGGGAAAATCAGGTTGGTAGTGGATCCCAAGAAAAGGAATTTGTGGAATGTTGAAGAGATGTTTTTTTGGAAAAGCTTGTGGTAGAGCCCAATAGGGAACAGCCAATTCTAGATTTGGTGATGTGTAATGAGGCAGACTTAACTAGGGATCTTAAGGTGAAGGAACCCTTCGGGAACAGTGACCACAATATGATAGAATTTATCCTCCCGTTTGAGAGGGAGAAGCTGGAGTCAGATGTAACGGTATTACAATTAAATAAGGGTAACTACAAAGACATGAGGGAGGAGCTGGCCAGAGTTGATTGGAGAAGGAGCCTAGCAGGGAAGACAGTGGAAAAGCAATGGCAGGGGCTTTTGGTGGTTATTCGGGAGGCACCCCAGAAATTCATCCCAAGGAGGAGGAAACATGCCAGGGGCAGGACAAGGCATCCATGGTTGACGAGGGAAGTCAAGGACCACATAAAAGCAAAAGAAAAAGCATACAAAGAGGCGAGGATTAGTGGGAAGCCAGAGGATTGGGAATCATTTAAAAATGAGCAGAGGACAACTAAAAAGCAATAAGGGGACAGAAGATGAAATATGAGTGCAAGTTAGCCAGTAATATAAAAGAAGATAGGAAAAGTTTCTTTTAATATATAAAAGGTAAGAGAGAGGCAAAAATAGACATGGGACCACAAGAAAATGTGTCTGGAGAAGTAATAATAGGAAACAAAGAAATGGCGGACAAACTGAATAGTTACTTCGCATCAGTCTTCACCGTGGAAGACACCAGTGGGATGCCAGAGCTCCAGGAGAATCAGGGGACAGAGGTGAGTGCAGTGACCATCACTAAGGAGAAGGTTCTGGGGAAACTGAAAAGTCTGAAGGCGGATAAGTCACCTAGGCCAGATGGACCTCTCCCCAGGGTCCGAAAAGAGATAGATTGTGGAGGCATTGGTGTTGATAGAACATAGAACATAGAACAGTACAGCACAGAACAGGCTCTTCGGCCCTCAATGTTGTGCCGAGCAATGATCACCCCACTCAAACCCACGTATCCACCCTATACCCGTAACCCAACAACCCCCCCCTTAACCTTACTTTTATTAGGACACTACGGGCAATTTAGCATGGCCAATCCACCTAACCCGCACATCTTTGGACTGTGGGAGGAAACCGTAGCACCCGGAGGAAACCCACGCACACAGGGGGAGGACGTGCAGACTCCACACAGACAGTGACCCAGCCGGGAATTGAACCTGGGACCCTGGAGCTGTGAAGCATTTATGCTAACCACCATGCTACCCTGCTGCCCCTAATCTTTCAGGACTGATCTTTCAGGAAACACTGGAGGCAGGAAGGGCCCCAGAGGACTGGAAAGTCGATAATGTAATACTGCTGTTTAAGAAGGGAGGGAAGCAGAAGGTGGGGACTTATAGGCTGGTTAGCCTGATTTCGGTCATTGGTAAGATTTTAGAGTCTGTTATTAAAGATGAGATCACAAAGTACTTGGAGGTGCATGGTAAAATAGGACTGAGTCAGCATGGCTTTGTCAAAGGGAGGTCACGTCTGACAAATCTGTTACAGTTCTTTGAGGAGGTAACAAGGAAGTTAGACAAAGAAGAACCAGTGGACGTGATTTATTTAGATTACCAGAAGGCCTTTGACAAGGTGCAGCAGAGGAGATGTTTAAATGGTTTAACACAGTGGGCTAAACAGCTGGCTTGTAATGCAGAACAAGGCCAGTAGCGGGTTCAATTCCCGTACCGGCCTCCTCAAACAGGCGCCAGAATGTGGCGACTAGGGGCTTTTCACAGTAACTTAATTGAAGCCTACTTGTGACAATAAGCAATTATTATTATAAATAAGTTAAGAGCCCATGGTGTGAGGTATAAGATCCTGGCAGGGTTAGAGGATTGGCTGACTGGTAGAAGGCAGAGAGTGGGGATAAAGGGGTCCTTTTTAGTATGGCAGTCGGTGACTAGTGGTGTACCTCAGGGGTCGGTGCTGGGACCACAACGTTTTACAATATACATTAATGATCTGGAAGAAGGAACTGAAGGCACTGTTGCTAAGTTTGCAGATGATACAAAGACCTGTAGAGGGACAGGTAGTATTGAGGAAGCAAGGGGGCGGCAGAAGGATTTGGACAAGCTAGGAGAGTGAGCAATGAAATGGAAAATGAAATACAATGTGGAAAAGTGTGAGGTTATGCACTTTGGATGTAGGAATTTAGGCATAGACTTTTCTAAATGGGGAAATGCTTAGGAAATCAGAAGCACAAAGGGACTTGGCAGTCATTGTTCACGATTCTCTTAAGGTTAACGTGCAGGTTCAGTGAGCAGTTAAGAAGGCAAATGCAATGTTAGCATTCATGTCAAGAGGGCTAGAATACAAATCAAGTGATGCACTTCCGAGGCTGTATAAGGCTCTGGCCAGACCCCAATTGGAGTATTGTGAGCAGTTTTGGGCCCCCGTATCTAAGGAAAGATGTGCTGACCTTGGGAAGGGTCCAGAGGAGGTTCACAAGAATGATCCCTGGAATGAAGAACTTGTCGTATGGGGAAACGTTGAGGACTCTGGGTCTGTACTCATTGGAGTTTAGAAGAATGAGGGGGGATCTTATTGAAACTTACAGGATACTGCGAGGCCTGGATAGAGTGGACATGAGAGGATGTTTCCACTTGTAGGAAAAACTAGAACCAGAGGATACCATCTCAGACTAAAGGGACGATCCTTTAAAACAGAGATGAGGAGGAATTTATTCAGCCAGAGCATGGTGAATCTGTGGAACTCTGTTACAGAAGGTTGTGGAGGCCAAATCACTGAGTGTCTTTATTACAGAGATGGATAGGTTCTGGATTTATAAGGGGATCAGTGGTTATGGGGAGAAGGCAGGAGAATAGGGATGAGAAAATATCAGCCATGGTTGAATGGCGGAGCAGACTCGATGGGCCGAGTGGCCTAATTCTGCTCTTACGTCTTATGATCTTCAATGGGCTGCTCCCAAGGATACACTCCAAGCGCAATACAACTGCTGCTAAAGGACCAACAACTTGGTGAATGACATTCTTTCTGTCCAAAACTTGTGGGTCTTTTAGTACACTGGATCGGGACCAAGGTTTTTATTTTTATTTCCCACCAAAGCCAAATGTACCATCACAAAAATGACCCCACTCTCCATGAGGGAAAATGCCTCAGTTTTAGGCTTACAGCTGGACAGGGATTGGTTCCACTGTTAATTTGTGGCAAACATTTTCTGAGGTGTACTCCAGATCAGATTGCCATCTGAAGTCAGAGGAGGTGGCAGGTGGTTGGACAAATGGAGCAGGATGTCAGACAACGGGAGCTGAGGGTTGGGAGGTGCACCGGTCGAAACTGAAAGAATGGTCTACAAAAGTCTGGTAAGCTAAGGAAAGTTGGTTTGGGGAATGATGAGACCATCAATTCACGCGACACGTGGTTGGAAGCAAACAGTGGTTTTAATCGTCTTACAATAGAGCCTGCTGTGACAAGATGAACTCTTGATGAACTGGCAGGCAGGCTCACAACAGCAACCTTTATACTTCTGGTTAGGGGGAGGAGCCATGGGCGGAGCCAAGGGTGGAGCCCAGTACAAGCTCCTCATCTCCCCCTATGGGTAGAGCCACTCAACTACACATGCTCTGATACAAGGTACAGGCTCAACACATGTTGTACAATACAGTGTGGATTATTAGTGTTTATAATTCACCACATTCACCCCCTGTGAAAAAAACCAAGTCCGGCGGGGGTGATGGCTTACAAATTGAGTCTGTCCGGTGGTCAAGTTTTCCGTTGTGATCGGCGGAGCCCCGGGGTTGCAGCCTCTTCTGGTGGCTGGACGATCACGGTTGGTTGGGGTACGATGGCGGACTCCGGGGGTGGTTCTGTCCGAGCTTCGTACCCGTCTGGTTCACTGAGGAATGGGGACGCTGGAAGCTTGTGGGCGCGGGTGCGTGGAACATGTGTAGCGACCCGGTAGGTGCGGGGGCGTGGGGCGCAACGAGTTGGGTGGGGTGTAGTGTGAGGGGTACCTCGGCGGTGGTAGTGGTGGGATTTGATCCTGCCGGCGCTAGGTCCCGGAGGGATACAGTGTCCTGACGGCCATCAGGGTACTCTGTGAAGGCGTATTGGGGGTTTAAGTGGAGTAGGAGCACTCTTTCTACGAGTGGGTCAGTTTTGTGTGCCCTGACGTGCTTCCGGAGGAGTACCGGGCCCGGTGTCTTCAACCATACTGCGAGTGAGGCCCCCGTAGTAGTGCCCCTGGAAAAAACAAAGATCCGCTCGTGAGGGGTCTGGTTGGTGGCGGTACATAGGAGGGACCTAATAGTGTGGAGCGCGTCGGGGAGGACTTCCTGCCAATGGGAAACAGGGAGATTCCTGGACCGGAGGGTCAGTAGGACGGTCTTCCATTCGTCGCATTCTCCCTCTCCACCTGCCCGTTCCCCCTGGGGTTATAGCTGGTAGTCCTGCTCGAGGCGATGCCCTTGTCGAGCAGGTACTGACGCAGCTCGTCGCTCATGAAGGATGAACCCCGGTCGTTGTGTACGTAGCTGGGGAAACCGAACAGGGTGAAGATACTATGCAGGGCCCTAATGACTGTGTGGGAGATCATATCGGGGCACGGGATAGCAAAAGGGAAGCGGGAGAACTCATCGATGACATTCAGGAAGTACACATTCCGATTAGTCGAGGGGAGTGGCCCTTTGAAATCGATAGCGAGGCGTTCAAAGGGCCGAGAAGCCTTGACCAGGTGGGCCCTGTCTGGTCTATAGAAGTGCGGTTTGCACTCCGCACAGATCGGGCAGTCCCTGGTGATGGCTTTTACCTCCTCAGTGGAGAAAGGTAGATTTCGGGCTTTGACGTAGTGGGCGAGCCAGGTGACCCCCGGGTGGCAGAGGTCATTGTGGATAGCTTTCAGGCGGTCACTCTGCGTGCTGGCACACGTGCCGCGGGACAGGGCATCTGGGGGCTCGTTGAGCTTCCCCGGTCGATACATGATATCGTATTTGTAGGTGGAGAGTTCGATCCTCCACCTCAGGATTTTATCATTTTTTTAAATTTTGCCCCTTTGCGAGTTGTCAAACATGAAGGCAACCGATCTTTGGTCGGTGATGAGGGTGAACCTTCTACCTGCGAGGTAGTGCCTCCAGTGACGTACAGCCTCCACAATGGCTTGTGCTTCCTTTTCGACCGAGGAGTGTTGAAGTTCTGAAGCGGAGAGGGTTCGGGAGAAAAATGCGACTGGTCTCCCTGCCTGATTCAATGTGGCTGCAAGAGCTACCTCTGAGGCATCGCTCTCAACCTGAAAAGGGACGGATTCATCCACCGCCCGCATGGCCGCTTTGGCGATGTCCTCCTTGATGCATATTGAGGGACCCACTGGGCATAATATGAAAATAATCCCAGGCACCGTTTGAGGACCCTGGGACAATGAGGGAGAGGGAGTTCCAAGAGGGGGCGCATACGGTCCGGGTCGGGGCCCAGGACTCCGTTTTCCACGACATCGCCGAGGATGGCTAGCCTGGTCGTGCGGAAAACGCATTTCTCCATGTTGTAAGTGAAGTTGAGTTTCTGGGCCGTCTGGAGAAATCGATGGAGGTTGGCATCGTGGTCCTGCTGGTCATAGCCACAGATGGTGACGTTATCCAAGTATGGAAACGTGGCCCGCAGCCCGTACTGGTCCACCATTCGGCCCATTGCTCGTTGGAACACCGAGACCCCGTTCGTGACGCCAAAGGGAACCCGGAGGAAATGGAAGAGGCGGCCATCGGCCTCGAACGCCGTGTAGTGGCGGTCCTCCAGGCGGATTGGGAGCTGGTGGTATGCAGACTTCAGATCCACCATGGAGAAAATACGATACTGGACGATCTGATTCACCATGTCTGCAATCCTGGGGAGGGGGTACGCATCGAGGAGCGTAAACCGATTAATGGTCTGACTATAGTCCACGACCATGCGGAATTTTTCCCCGGTCTTGATGACCACCACCTGAGCTCTCCAGGGGCTGTTACTGGCCTCTATGATCCCCTCACGTAGGAGCCTCCGGACCTCGGTTCTGATAAACACCCTGTCCTGTAGGCTGTACCGCCTGCTGTGAGTGACTACGGGTTTGCAGTCCGGAGTGAGATTGGCAAAGAGTGGAGGGGGGGGGGAGATTCGCAGTGTGGCAAGGCTGCAGATAGTGAGTGGGGGTAGGGGTCCGCCGAAGCTGAGGGTGAGACTTTTGAGGTTACACTGGAAGTCGAGTCCCAGTAAGAGTGGGGGGCAGAGTTCGGGCAGGACGTATAGTTTAAAATTAGAGTAGCTAGCCCCTTGGATTGTTAGGGTCGCGACGTGCGCCCTTGGAGGTGAACAGAGTGGGAGCCCGAAGCGAGGGAGATAGTTTGCCATGCAGGAAAAACAGAGAGCGAACAGCATCTTACCAGATCTGGGTGTACGAAGCTCTCGGTGCTCCCGGAGTCGAAGAGGCACGGTGTACTGTACCCGTTGATTTCAACGGTCATCATGGAGTTGCGGAGGTGTTTTGGACGCGACTGGTCCAACGTGACCGCGCTGAGTTGTGGGTAGTCGGCGGCTCGATCAGCTGTGCTGGAGTGGCCCCGTGATGAATGCCCGCTGAGGTTGCAGTCTTCGATCTGAGTTGCCGAGTTTGGAGAGGATGGAGCCCAAGATGACCCGTGGATCGCACATGGTGGGCGGCGAGGAAGATGGCGTCCAGGATGGCGGCCCCCATGAGTCGCACATGGCCGGCCGCATGGTGGGGGTTTGCCATGATGGTGGCCCCCATGGGTCGCATGTGGTGGGTGGGGGTGGAGTCGGAGTACAGGCGTTACGGGGCCTGCAGGCCTGCAAATTCAGGGAGCGAGTGCTCTGGGCTGCGGGAGGGTTTGATGCTGGAGCATTCTTTGCCAGACATACTCTGGCATAGTGTCCTTTGCGACCGCAGCTGCTGCAGGTCGCGTTGCGGGCCGGGCAGTGCTGCCGCGGGTGCTGGGGCTGGCCACAAAAGTGTCAGGCTGGAGTAGCATAGCGGCTGGGTGGCCGCGCGGCGCAGGCCTGGAGTAGTTGCTGGTCGGGGGCCCATGACGGGGTCGCGGAGTCCGCGGGGAATGAGTTGAGGCTGTGGAATGAGACCTCCATAATAGTGGCGAGTTCTACTGTGTCTTCTAAGTTTTGGGCCAACTTCTCAAGCAACCGCTGGCGCACGTAATTGGATCTGAGGCCTGCAGCAAATATATCGCGGACAGCGAGTTCCCTATGTTCTGCAGCATTTACAGCTTGGTAATTACAGTCCCGGGATAAGGTTTTTAAGTCTCTTAGGAACTCTTCTAGCGATTCCATGGGGCGCTGGCGGTGAGTAGTAAAAACGTGGCGCGCGTAGATCTCATTGACGGGCCTCACGTACATTCTGTCGAGCAGGGCCAGGGCCTCTGTATATGAGCCGGTCCAATTAAGTTGAGTAGATATACGATGGCTCACCCTTGCGTGCAGTAGACTGAGTTTCTGCTCCTCCGTAGTTTCTGTAGTGCTTGCTTCAGCCAGGTAGGCCTTAAAACATCGGAGCCAGTGTGAAAAGATTTATTTCGCCTCTGCATCCTGTGGGTCGAGTTCCAGTCGATCAGGTTTGAGGGCTGATTCCATGGTCATTCCTTACTGTTTCTTAAGACGATTAAATTGATGAGACCATCAATTCACGCGACACGTGGTTAGAAGCGAACAGTGGTTTTAATCGTCTTACGGGGTAGCGGAGTCCGCGGGGAATGAGGTGAGGCTGTGGAATGAGACCTCCATAGTAGTGGCGAGTTCTACTGTGTCTTCTACCTGTGACAAGATGAACTATTGATGAACTGGCAAGCAGGCTCACAACAGCAACCTTTATACTTCTGGTTAGGGGGAGGAGCCATGGGCGGAGCCATGGGCGGAGCCAAGGGTGGAGCCCAGTACAAGCTCCTCATCTCCCCCTATGGGTAGAGCCGCGCAACTGCACATGCTCTGATACAATGTACAGGCTCAACACATGTTGTACAATACAGTGTGGATTATTAGTGTTTATAATTCACCACAGGGAACATGCCCAAAGGAGTACTTTTATGCTTCCTTGTCCCACAATGGAAGTAAATCTATGTTTGTAACAAAAAAAACATTAAACTGACCTTCTTCCCATTTCTCACTTCCACTTTTTCTTCCACTAATTTCATATGTCATGTAAAGTACAACGGAGGATTGGTCTGTGCGTCAATTACAATAAGACATTTAAATAAGCATTTGCGGGATGCTCCCGCTGCCTGGGACCTAACATCCATGCCTGGGAGACTTTGCCAGGACACCGTTTAGTAGTGGTTTTCACAAATGGCACTGCTTGGGGAGGTGCGGGGGTGTTCCTGGCAGCCTCCCCAAGGGTCAGAAATGTTGTGGGGTTGCTGAAAGAGGTGGAAAGATTGGGGCAGCCAGACAAATGTGTCCCAATTTGCGAGGCGCTTTTCCTGTTGGGATCAGCTACAGGAAATTACTCAAGTGCACCCCCAGCAGAGAGAAATTCCCTGAGGCCAAGAATACTGGCAAGGTGCCGTTGCATAATGAGGTGTTTCTTGGTGCCGCACCCACGAGGAACACCCTGCTAAACAAGCCCAAAACTGGACATAGATTCTTTTTCCGGTTGAAACCCACCCGACGACTCAAATCTTGGTATCCAGATCATTGCAGATTGGATGCAAGTTAGGAGATATGGGCCAGGACCCTATGGAAGTTCTGATATGCACGCATGCACTGAAATTGAATGGGAAGTTCAAACTTCGGATGGGTTGACTTCTGCTGCCCAATTCCTTCAACCTATTTCTCCGACACTGATCTCAGTTTCAGAGACTTGACTAAATGCTTAACTGGGACATAACTGTATACTTTCCTGAAAATGTTATGCCGGTTAATACCTCATCGAACTAATTGATTAGCTATCATGAATTGATTGTGACAACTGAACCCCCAATCATACCCATCACATCCGACCAGTCTCAACCTCATCCCCGACCTGACAATGCCCACCACGAACACCTGGCTACCCCCTGACCCAAACTGATGACCATCCCGCCCACACCAATACCCCACCAACCTGATCCAACTCTCACCCTCACTCGGCTATTCCCTGACCCAACACGACTCTCCACTCACCAAACCAGCAAAACACTTGAGGTCTTTAAAACCTTACCTGAAAATAGCAGCTACTGTTGTGAAAAAGTAGTGCCCTGTCTTTGTCTGTCCTTTCTGGTGCTCATCGGTTTTCCATGGAGTTGGCTGCACTGACTCATCTCTGCTTCAGCCAGGATCGGAAGACACGGATGAAAAATCGCCAAAGGAATATTGTTGCAGCAATCTTCAAAGGCAGCATCAATGTGCACAGCGTTGATGCTGACTGGAAGATGTGGGCCTAAGTTATGGATCAGACTCTAATTGCAGTGAGATCACGAGGGAAATTCTCCCATCGGGAGACTAAGTCCTGACCCCGGAGTGAAAACCGGAGTGTTTCACTCCGGCGTCGGAGGCTGCTCCTCGCCCCCTATTCTCCCACCCCCGGGGGGCTCGGAGCGGCGCTGCGTCATTTATGCGCGCCGGGCCTTGGTGCCACGTAAAAGTGGCGCCGCGTAAATTAAGCGGCCGGCGCCAATTAAATGATGTCACTCGCGCATGCGCAGGTTGCCGTCCTCCCCATGGCCGCCCCGCAAGAAATGTCGGATGGATCTTGCGGGGCGGCGGGGGAAAGGGGTTCCTGCTTCAGAGAGGCGGGCCCGCCGATCGGTGAGCACCGATCGCAGGCCAGACCCCTTTTGAGCCCCCCCCCCCAGTGCTGGATCCCCTCTTCTCCCCCTCAGGCTGCCCCCGCAGCGTTCCCGCGCTGTTCCCGCCGGCAGCGACCAGGTGTGGACGGCACGGGCAGGAACCCATCGTATTGGGCAGGCCGCTCGGCCCATCCGGGTCGGAGAATCGCCACTCGCCCATTACAAATGGCAAGCGGCGATTCTCCCAGCGGCCAGCCGTGAATCTTGCCGCGCCGGTTTGGGGGGGGTGGGAGAATCGCGTGCGGGTGCCAGGGCGGCGTGGCAGGACTCACGCGGCTCCCCGGTGATTCTCTCACCCGGCGTGGGGGGGGGTGTTGAATTCTGCCCCACATGTATCACGCTACAGTAGAAGACAAAAGGATAAAAAAAAGCACCTCACACTATATTCACAAAAACACAGGGAAGTACTTATAAGAATGGAATGGAATCAAAGCCAAGAGAAAGAATTGAAAGTAACCTAATTAAAATATATATTTACATTCTATACTTCGTACTTCACTACATTTTTGTAATTAATACTTAAAACAGAATGAAACACGAGAACGTGGGATATGATAATAAAACGTAGTAACTTGACTTCATTTAAATTAAATGGGAATTGAACATTGGATTTTATCCTTTTAGAATAAATCTAATTTTGTTTAGCATCCAGGAAATTGCCATTGAAACAAAGAAATCAAGATATCTGCAGTTGTTATAGGTTGAAGGATTGTGTTCACTTTGGCTCTCATTTGAATGTATTGCTGTATGGAGTGTATCTGCCAAAACCTAACACAAGCTCCCTCAATAAATTAGAATATATTTCATCCGGTACTGCCTTCTAATAATAATAATGAAGGATTGGCTGTAGACAAAGGCAAGCATTGGGAGCTGGAATGTCTAATCCTAGACTGGGAAGATGCATAAAGGATGTTTGATTTCCTGTCATTCCAAATGTATTAACCCTTTATCTTTATAATACGATTTCTTGTGCATGACAAAGTTCTACGATCTACTTCATGACTGCTGAACCATGATAACACTTATCCTCTCGAGTTAAGAATTGCCTATTTTTTTTCTTTTGATGTGGTTACTTTCTATTTCTGTTACACTTTTTTTTTAGACGATTATGTATTACAGCTCGGAGCGCCATCACTTGATTCTATATATATATAAACTTCAGAATATAACGAACGCATGAAAACTATCAATAATGCAGGAAACAAGAATTACACATTTACCCAGTTTATACATTTTCAACCCTGTTTAGTTGCTGAACCACCTGGGATTGGGGGCTTCATTGTCAGGCACACTGTGCCTGATCAAGGGACCTAGCATCCGCAAGATTTTGTGTGTGTGTGTGTGTGTGTGTGTGGGGGGGGGGGGGGGGGGGGGGGGGAGAAAGGAGGGGGGAGGGGTTGCACCTTAAAGCCACCCGCTGCATTTGACACTAACACCCCCTACTCTAATATCTGCGAGACCCTTCCGCACCTCCCATGAAGAAACAACATGGAGTTCTCCAACTAGTGGATGAGAGCCCCATCACCAACATTAATTCCTGCCCTATGACACAGTAAATCCTGAGTACCTTCATGGGTTAATTTACACCACAATATGTGCAGAACTGTTTTGATCTTAACAGTTTAAGTTGACAAATTCTTGTGAAGGTACCTTTGTTTTGCACAAGCATTCATCATTTTATTGAGTGCTAGCTTTTTTGTTTCCCTAGCATTCAGCGTGATGGCTGAACTTTCATTTTGGGAATGCAGTTGGGACAGTTTTTCCAGCATTTTTCCAGCTGGATCACAGAATCAGCTCGTAGATGTTGTTCTCTTGACAGTGGAATCAAACACCAATCCACATTGCACACCACAACTCACAGCCAGGTGTTTTCCCATTTACTAAGCTTTCAATTTAGTACATTTCTATATATCCCATGGGTTTGAACATTGAAACTGGGTCAAACACATTTAAAAAATCCAGGTAAATAACATTCAGTGAGCCACTCTAATCCACAAGGTCTGTAACTTCATCGAAAAAAATCTAATACATTTGGCAAAACATGACCCTCCGTTTTTCAAGCCATATTGCCTGTTTCCTGTTAATCTATGTCTCTCAAGATGATCCTTTATATTGCCCTGAGCAATCTTCCCATAATTGATGGGAGATTTACGGGTCTATAATTAGACAGCTCATCCCTAGCTACTTCTTGAATACAGCAGCTATATATTCCAATTTTCTTGAATGAATGCAAGTTTAGTTCTGCAAATCGTTTTTCAAGATTTATAATCACAAACAGCAGAATAATCCTTGATATTCTTCTTTGAATTTTCTGCAATGCATCAGTGCTCTTGTGCAAATCGCACCCTACTCAAAATGTATTCTGACTAATAAATTTAAAAAGGTTAAAAAAATAATCAAATTTGACACAATCAGACACCCTTGAGGTGCACCCTGTACTTATTTCCTCACATTGACACCCAGTTGAAAATTAATTAGATGCTGTCAATGTATGGTCAGTAATTACATCCAAGACTTTTTCTTCTTTCACCTTTCTTAATTTACAACCATTTATTCTGCGCATATTTCATGTTTCCTGTTGTAATGTACACTCATTAACGGTTATACAATTTAAAATTTATTTGGCATCCTCAACTCATCTTTGTTACCTTAAATTCTTTGATACACCAGGATGCACTTGAATAATTTTCTGCCAGTTTCAGTCAGAAATTAATTTTATTTTTCAACCAGTTCCTTTATTTTCTGCCTGGGGCTTCCACTGCCACTTCAAAGCTTTAATCACAACCTTGCATTGTCTCCATTTTCCAAAGCTGACTGTATCCATGACACCCACTGCTAAGACAAAACCACCTCCTGATCATAGAACATAGAACACACAGTGCAGAAGGAGGCCATTCGGCCCATCGAGTCTGCATTGACCCACTTAAGCCCTCACTTCCACCCTATCCCCGTAACCCAATTAACCCCTCCTAACCTTTTTGGACACTGAGGGCAATTTAGCTTGTCCAATCCACCTAAGCTACACATCTTTGGACTGTGGGAGGAAACCGGAGCACCCAGAGGAAACCCACACAGACAAGAGGAGAACGTGCAGACTCTGCACCGACAGTGACCCAGGGGGGAATCAAACCTGGGACCCTGTGCTGTGAAGCCACAGTGCTAACCACTGAGCTGCCCACAATTGCTTAGAGAACCACTCCACCCATGTTATATCCTCCAATTATTCTCAATATAACTCGCATTCTTATGCTCAAATTATCTGGCAGCAAAATGTATTTATGACTCCTGATACAGCCTTAAACTTGAGGGAATTTTGGTTGTTAAGGACAGGTATTTGAGTCACTAATTTAAGAGCTGAGCGATTGTTGGAATATTGATCCTGGCCAATGGTACTTTCCACTTTGTCTATCAAGGTTGGACTTTCTAAGCCAATGGATCACAGGCGCGAAGTCATGGTAAGTGCAAGTAATAAAGACAGTTAACTTGCTCTTTTTGGTCATCCTAGTGAGATACCAGCTGGGATTCACCGGGGCCACCTGGCTAGCCACGGGATTCACGATGGCCTGCCCACTTCGGGCAAAAATTGGGATTCGAGCTGGGCAGCGAACCGGGCCCGGCCTGCCAGCCATTATGGGTTTCCTAACATCTCCGACAAGCTTCCTGCCCCGACTTTGTGGGAACATGCAAATATCTAATTTGAGCTGTTTAGCAATATATTGACGGGCAGGATGACCAATTTACCTGCCAGCGGGGATTCCTTAGCCAACCCCCCTCCCAGCCGAGAGTCCCACTGGCGTGAATTGGTGGAGGTCCTGAAGAACGTAGATCTGGTGGCTTGCAGTCCAATTGTTGGCAAGGGGGTAAGTATCCTCTCGACAATTGCTTCCAGGGTGCCAAGGTGGGGTCAGGGTGGCATGTGACCGGGTGGAGGGGCTCACATCAGGGGTCCTTCCTGGGATGGGGGTTGTTTGGCTGTTCTTCCCATCTGCAGTCTTTCAACAGTCAATATTTAAAAATTAAAGTTTATCCCTAATAAAGTGAAGTTGTTCTCACCTGTACCTAAACCCATTAAATGGTCAGTTTACGTCAGAAATACACATCTTATAATAATGTAAAAGTGATCCCATCCGTACACATAAACCCTTTAAAAGTTTTGTCAGTATGCCAAGTTTAAAGGTTTGTGCGATGAAGGTAAACCCTTTAAAGTGGTAGAAACCTTTGTAATGGTTTTCTCTCAGTCAATTTTATTGCCTTCTGAACTATAGAAGCCTGCCTAGAAGCTTTAAACTGCATTGTTTACATTCAGACTGGTACAAACTGGTACAAAAGGTGAAGTCACACGGGATCAGAGGTGAGCTGGCAAGGTGGATACAGAACTGGCTAGGTCATAGAAGGCAGAGAGTAGCAATGGAAGGGTGCTTTTCTGATTGGAGGGCTGTGACTAATGGTGTTCCACTGGGATCAGTGCTGGGACCGTTGCTATTCGTAGTATATATAAATGATTTGGAGAAAAATGTAACTGGTCTGATTAGTAAGTTTGCGGACGACACAAAGGTTGGTGAAATTGCAGATAGCGAAGAGGAATGTCAGAGGATACAGCAGGATTTAGATCGTTTGGAGACTTGGGCGGCGAGATGGCAGATGGAGTTTAATTCGGACAAATGTGACGTGATGCGTTTTGGAAGGTCCAGTACAGGTAGGGAATATACAGTGAATGGTAGAACCCTCAAGAGTATTGACAGTCAGAGAGATCTTGGTGTACAGGTCCACAGGTCACTGACAGAGGCAACACAGGTGGAGAAGGTTGTCAAGAAGGCATACGGCATGCTTGCCTTCATTGGCTGGGGCATTGAGTATAAAAATTGGCAAGTCATGTTGCAGCTGTATTGAACCTTAGGTCACACTTGGAATATAGTGTTCAATTCTGGTCGCCACACTACCAGAAGGATGTGGAGGCTTTAGAGAGGGTGCAAAAGAGATTTACCAGGATGTTGCCTGGTATCAAACTTGGTTTGTTCTCACTGGAGCGAAGAAGATTTGGGGGGCGACCTGATAGAGGTCTACAAAGTTATGAGGGGCATAGACAGAGTGGATAGCCAGATACTTTTTCCCAGGGTAGAGGGGTCAATTACTAGGGGGCATAGGTTTAAGGTGCGAGGGGCAAGGTTTAGAGGAGATGTACGCGGTAAGTTTTTTACACAGAGGGTAGTGGGTGCCTGGAACTCGCTGCCGGAGGAGGTGGTGGAGGCAGGGACGAAAGTGACGTTTAAGGGGCATCTTGATAAATACATGAATATGATGGGAATAGAGGGATATGGGCTCCGGAAGTGTAGAAGATTTTAGTTTAGGCAGGCAGCATGGTCGGTCAGGCTTTGAGCGCCGAAGGGCCTGTTCCTGTGCTGTACTTTTCTTTGTTCTTGTTCAATTTCACACAGCATTGCCTGCTAAAAGCTTTTTGATTAACAGTTTGAGGCAGTTTCAAAGGAGGGTGAAGGATTGTTTATTTATATAGCTCTGCAGGGATCCATTAACTCAGTGGAGCAGGTGTTTTCCTAAATAGTCTACATTACAAGGCTGCCTCTTTGTTCTCAAGTGCTTCTTAGAAAGTGCAGCTAAGGGGGCAGCCCCTGCTCTTTCAATTTTGAGATACTGAGTGACTGTTTAATGGGTTTAAAGGCTGGAGACGGGAAGACTAGCCAAATGAGCCCCATCCCTGAAAAGACCCCCGGCTTGAGCACCTCCAGTCCAGCACAAGCCCCCCTGACCTCCACCTCCCATGAAGGACACCTTTCAGCACCCTGGAGGCAAATGTAGGGAGGGTACTCACCCCTTGCCACCCCTCAGTGCAAGCTGCCAGTTTCACGTTCCTAAATACTTGCACCAATTCATGCCAACAGGACTCTTGGGTAGGGATGCTGGAGTATCCCAGCTGGCGAGTGAATGGTGCGTCCTTCCTGTCAATGACATATAAAATAGCTCTACTGAGCTACTTGCATGATCCCATTGGATCGGGACGGGAAGCTCGGCTGAACTGTCAGACAGATTAGATTCCACCCATTCAGTTGTAACATGCATCCCAGTGGATCATGGAATGACACAGAAAAGCCGATTCTGCAAAGTAAAATTCCAAGTGCCAAAGCATGGCATATTGGGGTCGTTCCTAGTGCCAGTGGGAAACACTCTGGTTTTCCCGCTGATGCAAGTACTTAGTCGCTATTCGTGAGGATCATGCCCAATGTCTAAATTTTCACATACCTATTGTAAATAGGGCATTACTGTGAGCTGCACTCAGTTGAAATAACTTAAAATTACAATTAATGAGAATTCAGAGGTAAAATCACAGATTTGTTATAATCAGAGTGAGAGAAGAATCTATTTTGATAAGATAGCTCCCACCTAGGAATTTGTTCGGCAGCGATTAAAAATCTCAACATTCATAGATTTCAAATGTAGTGTTGTTTTTTATGAGGTAATAACTTCACAGCACTCTGGGGAAACAACAACATTTAAATTACTTGAGCTTCAGTTGATCACTTTGTTTGGGCTTTAATTAAAATTCTATGAGTTTAAAGTTTTATAGAGAGCAGAACACTGTAATTCAGTGGTTTATTGATCTTGGTTCAATGCGAACATTGTCCATGACTGGGAATCTTAAACTCACACTTAAGACACCACGTTTACGGCGGACCTTCCGGAGACGGCGGGCGGGAGGCAGCCGCACACTGGAGGGCTCCCGTTCGGGAATGGAATTTTCGGGGTCTTAACGCCCAGTCCCAGGGGCAACGGAGGCTGCAAAAGCAGTAAGAAGGCACAGTGAGGTGAAATGTCCAAGTTGGGGAAAAAAACGGCCGTGAAAAAAGTGGTTAATGAAAGTCTGCCGGGGAGTGGAAAGGTCAGCGCGGGGACTGCAAGGAAAGTGGAGGCTGGGGTACCAGGGGAGGCCGCATTACTCACGGCAGAAGAAATGACCAAGGTGATGGCCGTGGAACTTGAAAAACAGTTCACAAAGCACATGGAAGCAATGAAGAAGGAGATTGGGGCAGTATTGAAAGTGCTGGTGGAGGAGGCGATTGCCCCGGTGAGGGCGGCGGTATCGAGCGCAGTGGCGGAGGTGCGGGAGCAAGGTGAGACACTGAAGGAAGTGGAAGAGGCATTATCGCAGCACAGTGATCAACTCACCTCGATGGGGAAGGAGTTGCGGAGGGTGATAGAGACCAACAAGAGTCTGTGAGCCAAAATGGAAGACCTGGAAAACAGATCCAGGCGATAGAACCTGAGGATTGTGGGTCTGCCCGAAGGAGGAGAAGGCACGAGGCCGACGGAGTATTTTGCCACGATGTTGGCGAAGCTATTGGGGGAGGCGGACGATCCCTCCCGATATGAACTGGATTGGGCTCAGCGGTCGTGGAGGCCTATACCAAAGGCGAGTGAGCCGCCAAGAGTAGTGATTGTGTTTCCGTAGGTACAGCGTGAAAGAGAAGGTCCTGTGCTGGGCAAAGCAGAAGCAAGTGGTGCAGTGGGCTGGAGCTGGTATACGCACATACCAGGACTTTATGGTAGAGCTGACAAGGAGGCGAGCGGCCTTCTGCCGGGTGAAGAAGGCAATCAGTAATGTGCAGTGCGGCATAGTATATCCAGTTAAGTTGAGGGTGACCTACAAATCCAAGGACTTTTATTTTGGGACATCGGAAGCAGCAGAGGGGTTTGCGAAGGCAGAAGGACTGTGGCAGAATTGAGAAATGGTCATGTACCGATGTAGCCTCGTGTAACTTTAGTTTTTTACTGCGTGTTGGTGCATGTATTAAATGAGTCAACGCTGTGTATATTTGGACAAGGGAAGAGATAGGACTTTCATTTGCAATGATGGTTCTTTGGGGCTTGGGTGTGTATGCGGGGGTTGTGTGCTAAAGGGAATGTCTAAGTTTTCCTGGGACCGGACAAGGGGGAAGGAGATCCGGGCGGGGGTCTCCACACTGGCCAGTTTAAGCCGGTTTAAGCTGGCCAGTGAACAGGGGCAAGGTGGGGGGAGGGGCTGCGGCCATCGGACCCTGGTAGAACAGGTTCCGGTGAGTCTAGCTGGGATGAAAATTTGGGGGAAGGAACCAAGGTTGGGGGGAGGAGTTTACAAGAGGAAGTGGAGGAGGGGAGTCTGGGAGGGGGGGTTGTCTCCAATTCATGGGTGTCATTCACGGTACTCTTCCGGGTATTGGATGGCATTGAATATTAGGGGGAGGGGTTGGGGGGTGGACTCCATATGTCAATGGTGACCATAGGCGATTCTTGATTCCTTTTTCTTTTTTCCTTTTTTTTTCTTTTTTCCCACCTTGGGAGGGTTTGTTTTATTTGATTCTTATATTGTCAGGTGGGCTGCTGTTTGGGATGGTGGGAGAATGGGATCGTTGTTGATAAGGGGACTGACATTGTATTTGTTACCGTTTACTGTTTGTTGGTGGGGTGTAAACTCTGAAGAAAATGTGAAAATGGAGAATAAAAATATTTTTTAAAAAGACACCGCGTTTACAATCAATGTTTGCTAGTGATGGCAGTGATTTTGAAACTACTTTTACTTCTTTAACAATTTGGAATGGTACATAGTAATTCTGTCACTTCACTATTTGGTGGTCAAGTTTTTAACCACTCCCTTTTCTGTGTAAAAATCACCTCGTAACATTTCTGATGAATTCAGACAATTAAAATATTACCGACCTTATGACTAAGACAATGCAGACCGGGATCCGGATTTTCACCGTGACAGATAGCCTCTTCGAGGAGCATAGGTTG